>NC_059297.1:12166910-12176910 GCF_017591435.1 Portunus trituberculatus
AACATTGCCTTAAAATATTGATACCTTACTTGGTCTTCTTTCACTCTGTGGCCTAGCGTTCCACTGAGTTGACCAGTGATAAATGTTAAATGTTAAATGTTATCTGGCTTGTTTTCTTCTTATATGTAAGAGGGAAAAATTGGCCAAGTGTAAAAAAACGGCTAAACAAAATAGCCCACTGAGATGCCAGTCACCGAACAGGGTCAAGAGAGTTGGCCAAAATATGGGATAAATGTTATGAAACCTCACTCTTAAATGAGTTTAGGTCATAGGAAAGTGGAAATATAGAAGTGGGCAAAGAATTCCAAAGTTTACCAGAGAAAGGGATGTATGATTGAGAATACTCTTGCATTAGAGAGGTGGACAAAATAAGGGTGACAGAAAGAACAAAGTCTTGTGCAGCAAAGCCGCGAGAGAAGGGGAGGCTGCAATTAGTAAGATAAGAATTGCAGTTGGCATGAAAATCGCGGTAGAAGATACTAAGAAAGAGGATGAAGACAGTCAGTCAGTCAATGGTAGATAGTATAAGCAGCGTTGCCGTTTAAATACTGATGTCATATCTTCTTTCACATTGAGACCCCATGTTCACCTAGCATAGTGAGATAACCCAATATATGACACTGACACACTGTCAAGGCCCTGTAAGCTTGCCTCCTTTCATGCCTGGGCCCTGTGCTCATTTACATAGTTTAAAGAAATACGCTAAATCATGTACCTACCTGTAAGATCACCAAGGCTACCTAACTTAGTGTTCAAGCTATCTGGATGAACTTCCCGAACTATTAGAGAAGCCATAGAGACTGCTGCTGATGGTGATGGTGATGATGATGATGATGATTGGTCCGTGTTGGGATGACTGAACATTATAAAACCGCCACTCCTGCTCCACTGTAACCTCCCTCAACAAAAACTGTCAACTGTCAATCTGTTGATGGGAGGATCTGGTGCAATGTGACAACATCTCGAGCTAACACAATGCCACGCCCTCATCCGACTCCCTTACGTGAAGAGACACTTAGATAACAGATGCTGTAGAGAAGCACACACACACACACACACACACACACACACACACACACACACACACACACACACACACACACACACACACACACACACACACACATTCAGATGCAGATTGTTTATTGACTATAAGGATTTATAGAATTTCAGATGAACATAAAATAACATCTCTAAATTGAACCTAACACAAACATACTACTCTTAAGTGACTTTTCATAGAATCTGAAAAAAATATGGTATTTTCGCACTGACGACCCCTTAAAATTTAATGTAGTTGACTCATAACAGAAACAATTATTAATAATGATAAATTCTTGAAGATACGTAATAGCTGCTAAACACTAGGAATCGTCTTTAGATTTAAGCAAACACCTTACATTGCCAATTTCATAAAAAAAATAAAGCAGAACACAACAATGAAAAACAAATTTAGAAATGAAATCGAGTTTCTTAAGTAAACATACACACAGTTTCTCTCTCTCTCTCTCTCTCTCTCTCTCTCTCTCTCTGTGTGTGTGTGTGTGTGTGTGTGTGTGTGTGTGTGTGTGTGTGTGTGAATCTTAGCTTTGGGAGAAGTCGTGATGGAGTAGGAGGGGCTTGGGTAGAAGACAGGTGGTTATGAAAGGGGTAGGGTGAGGATGGGGAGCGCCCAGCGGGGTGGCGGCCAGGCAGGAAAGGAAGGTGATGCCAGGCGGTGCTTTCTCGACGTTTCTCACAGGCGCAGAGACCACCGTGCAGTCACCTCAACCAGCCGTCCTCCGCTGTCCACCGCCGCGCACTCGCCACGCGCCCGGCTCCGCGCCTTCTCTGCCTCATCCACGCCTGGACTTATCGCTCCTACACTTTGCCTACTCCCACACAGACTCTCAGCGGCGTGTGGCGGGCGGAGTGACACATACGTACACGTCAGTCACTCTTTGGAGATGTATGTACTAAAGTTTGCTTCAGTCGATTACTATTACTACTGCTACTACTGCTACTACTGCTATCTTATCTCTGACCCTAACCTAATCTACTTCTACTATTATCACTTCTTTCATTTTAGCTTATTTTTTGTTACTGTTCTGGGCACGCGTTGTTTTGTCTTTTTTGTCATCTTTATCTGTCATCACTATAGTTGTTGAGATAACGATAGATAGGCAGCATAAGCGAATATTTCTGTGTGTATTTGACTTCCTCGCTTCTACCATAATAAGTAGAGAGTAGTTCCCACACATTTTTTGTTTTTGTTTTTCTTCCTTTATGCTTTATTATGACAAAGGGACATATTACGAAACAATTCTACGACACACTTTCACTACGCCGAGAAAAAAAGGTTTTGGTTGATATTATACGGGATATTTGTTTATTTATCTCTATTATAGGTGTAGTGAGTGATCAATAAATGATATGACTATTAACAGTCTGAGAAACACTTGTGAACCTCAGGTGGCTTTTAGTAATAATCCATGGAAGAGAGCAGTGCGTTTCAGCATATGGACTATACAAAGAGAATTACTTCGTCCAAATGCACGGTGTACTAGTAAAATAATGAAATCAGGTTCTAAAGTGAAGTGTAAGGTTGTCAAGATTCTCTCTCTCTCTCTTTGTGTGTGTGTGTGTGTGTGTGTGTAATTCACTGTTTGATCTGCTGCAGTCTCTGACGAGACAGCCAGACGTTACCCTACGGAACGAGCTCAGAGCTCATTATTTCCGATCTTGGGATAGGTCTGAGACCAGGCACACACCACACACCGGGACAACAAGGTCACAACTCCTCGATTTACATCCCGTACCTACTCACTGCTAGGTGAACAGGGGCTACACGTGAAAGGAGACACACCCAAATATCTCCACCCGGCCGGGGAATCGAACCCCGGTCATCTGGCTTGTGAAGCCAGCGCTCTAACCACTGAGCTACCGGGCCGTGTGTGTGTGTGTGTGTGTGTGTGTGTTCAGCCGGCAATCATCAAAGGCTCCTCAAAGAATTGATATATTTAGGAAATTATAATGATCTAAGCTTTCAGGAATTAATAGCCCACACAAGGAAGCTACAAAGCTATCTCATTTTTTCTAAATCTGAACTCTTTTCTCAAACCTTTGCCCTCGCTGGTCGAAACCCTCGGAAGGCTTATTGACCTGATGGGGTTCTCCTATTGTTCTCAGAAAGTGTGCTTCCGTGTTTGCACCTTGCTATAGTCAAACTCTTAATTCTGTCTATCAACATCTAACTTTCCATCTTGCTGGGAGTTTGCTTGCAATTCAGCCTGTTCCTAAAGAGGGTGACATTATTAATTCCTCAAGCTACTGCCCTATTACTCTAATTTCCTTCTAGTATGGTGGTCTTCTGGCTTTCCTTAATGAGTCTTGATCATTCTCTTTTAGAGATTTTGGTGAAACGTTTACTGTTATCTTAGACATGTCAAAAGCCTTTTATAGTGTCTGGCACAGAACTCTGATCTCAAAACTACGCTCCTACACCAGTCCTTATCTCTGAAGCTTCATCTCAAGTTTTTATTCTGATGAGAGAGAGAGAGAGAGAGAGAGAGAGAGAGAGAGAGAGAGAGAGAGAGAGAGAGAGAGAGAGAGAGAGAGAGAGAGAGAGAGAGAGTTGTTTCCGTCAAGGTCTCAGGAGATTCGTGTTTGGTCATCAATATTCATAAACGCTTTTATGTGTACCATCCATTCATTCATGAGCTATGTTCTTATGTATATCATTTCCCTATGTGAGAATGACACTGAATTAACAATAATGATAAGTTTTTCATCTTGATCTGCTTTCAAACCACTTCTCTCATCTTCCCTTCACCAGCATCACCATGTCTGAGGACGGGTACCTGAGTTTCCTGACGGACTTTATTCCCGTCGGACCACAGACCTACCTCCATCACAAACTGCACTCAGACATCGCCGCAGCTTCGGTCGCCAAGGACAACATCACTGATTATAAAGCCTTGGATGCGGACGAAATCAGCGCTGTCCCTACCTATACCCTCCAGGTACGCTATGCCTATCTTTGTGTCTGGGTAGAAAATTGGGTGTGGAGGTGATATACTGTTAGTTGAGGTGGTAGATGGGGTAATGGATAAGTGTATGGATGTATGAAGGTATGAAAAGTAAAGTGGGCTAGGTTAGGTTAAGTTAGGTTAGCCTATCAACACCTTTCAAGTTGTCTATGTGTCTGGGTAATCAAATGGGGTTGGCGATGATCCTCTGTTAGTTAAGTAGGTAAATAGATTCGGTGAGTAGATGAAAAAAGTAAATATGTCGTGGTCACAACTTGCATGGTTGTGTGTGAAGTCCATTATTCAGGCAGTGGACACGAGTGACTTATCTTTCTGTCTATAATTTAATCTCAAGTTTCCTTTCTGACCAGTTTATTGCTGCTATGGTAAAGAGTTTACTATCTTCTCCTAAGTCTATTAGCAGTGGCGTTCCTCATGATTCACTTCCGTATTCTGACATACACACTCTTCCTATTATTCATCAATGACCTCCCAAACCAAACTTCTTGTCCAATCCACACATAAGCTGGTGATGCCACCGTGTCCTTTTCCACTTCTTCTCGTGAACGTTCAAACCTTTAGAAAATAAACAGATCACACAGGGAAGCCACAGAACGCCTTGCGTCTGATAACTCTAAGATTTTTGATAGGAGAGCAAAAACTCAATTCTTCCATCTATCAACTCCACAGACTTTCAGACAACTATCCCCTCTTCTACAGTGGCATTCAACTGTCGACCTCTTCTACACTGAACGTCCTCAGTCTGTTCTTTTCTTGTAATATAAACTGGAAACTTCACACATTTCTATCACGTTAAAAATCCTCAGTCATCTCCACCAGTTTTTCTCAAGCCTACTCCCATAGATGCTAACCATGTATATGGGTTTTATCCATCCATGTATGCCGGAGTATGCTTCAAATATATGGTTGGGTATTACTCATGCTGTTCTTTCAGACTGGGTGAAATCAAAACCTTTTAGTCTTATCTGCTCTTTTCTCCTGACTGACTGTCTTCAGCCTCTTTCTCATCGCCGCGGTGTTGCATTTATTGCCATCTATTTCTGGTATTTTCTTGACAACTATACTCTTACTCTTAATAAAAAAAATAGCGTTAATCCCAATAGTGATTATAATTCACTTATATATCATTCATACCAAGCACATGTTTACATTATTGCTTTACAGAGAGAGAGAGAGAGAGAGAGAGAGAGAGAGAGAGAGAGAGAGAGAGAGAGAGAGAGAGAGAGAGAGAGAGAGAGAGAGAGAGAGAGAGAGAATTCTCCTTAACTCATGCTAATCTATTCCCTCCTAATCTAAGCCAGCCTAAATCTAAATGTAATTCAAGAACCCGATACCAGCCTTCCAACCACATATTTCGTCTTCTCCCCCAACCACATCCCACCCAACCCATCCCCTTCCTCCCTTATCCCTACCTAGCCTCGCCCAGGTGACCAGCCAGCCTATAGCGTCACTCAATCCCTCAATAGGACTCACATGACAATGATCCCTGTTCTCTGATTTCTGCTCCCTGGCCTCGTCCTTCTCTCCTGAAAATTCTACACTGAAACTCTATACGTTCCCAGCCTTCTTCTTCTTCTTCTTTTTGGTCATCCTTAATCTTTTTCTTTTTTTCTTTTTAATTTGTTTTTCTGTCTGTGTTTCTTTCTTTTCCTTTCCTTTCTTTTATTTTGCTGCTGCTGCTGCTGCTGTTGTTGTTGTTGTTGATGATGATTTTACTGTTGAGTTGTTATTGTTCTCCTCCTTCCTCCTCCTCCTCCTCCTCCTCCTCCTCCTCCTCCTCCTCCTCCTCCTCCTCTTCTTCTTCCTCCAACACCACCATTACCACCACCCTCCTCGTCTCCTGGTAGGCATGTGTGAATTTAGCGCCAGCGTCACGTGATTCCAGTGTTGCCTTATCAACCTCTCCTCTTTATGATAACTAGATGAGGAACTGGATGAGGTTGGAATTAAAAAATCGTGAAGTGAAAGAGATAAGTTTTAGTGTTAGTGTTACTGTGTGTGTGTGTGTGTGTGTGTGTGTGTGTGTGTGTGTGTGTGGTGGCGGTGGTAGTGGTGATGGTGTAGGAGGAGGAGGAGGAGGAGGAGGAGGAGGAGGAGGAAGAGGAGGAGGAAGAGGAAGAGAGGCAGGGTGTTGTTATTGTTATTATTACTGCTATTCCTCCTCTTCCTGCTCCTCCTTCTCCTTCTCTTTTTCCTCTTCCTCCTCCTCCTCCCACTCCTCCTCCTCCTCCTCCTCCTCCTCCTCCTCCTCCTCCTCCTCCTTCTACTACTGCTACAGCAACTTCTACTACTGCTACTACTACTACTACTACTACTACTACTACTACTACTACTACTACTACTACTACCACCACCACACCACCACCACTGCCGTCACCACCACCATCACCACCGCGGTGTAGTGAGGTGGCATGAAATATCCTTGTAATGAGTACAGAGGCCTTATGCTTGATTGAACGCGGCAACTTTTGTTTAGTGCAGAGAGAGAGAGAGAGAGAGAGAGAGAGAGAGAGAGAGAGAGAGAGAGAGAGAGAGAGAGAGAGCTCATAAAAGCCGTTTTCACCTCTAGATAAATTAATATGTAGATAAATTGATGACTTTAGTAATTAGATGAATATATAAAACAAAAACAAGAATCAGAGACACAAAATTTAAGAGAAATAAAAGTTTATCTATCTCTTTATTTTAGAGGTGTTTTGGTATTGTTTATTTATTTATTCATTACTTATGGTGTTTTGATACTCTTCCCTTGAAACAAAAAGACTAAGCAATGTTATGCACTCATTATTACGTGTATTGTAGTACTATAACTACTTCATTATGTTATAGAGTGATGAGAGATTACATACACACGCAATTAAAGTAGTAGTAGTAGTAGTAGTAGTAGTAGTAGTAGTAGTAGTAGTAGTAGTAGTAGTAGTAGTAGTAGTAGTAGTAGTAATAGTATTATTATTATTATTATTATTATTATTATTATTATTATTATTATTATTATTATTATTATTATTATTATTATTATTATTATTATTATTATTATTATTATTATTATTATTATTATTATTATTATTATTATTAGTAGTAGTAGTAGTAGTAGTAGTAGTAGTAGTAGTAGTAGTAGTAGTAGTAGTAGTAGTAGTAGTAGTAGGTCTTGTTGTTGTAGTAGTAGCAGTTGTTGTTGGTGTTATTGTCGTTGTTTGTTGCATATGCTTACACTTATTTTCAACTTTTACTATATATATAATTTTCATTATAAACGTATCACTGTTTTGTTATCGCTTTATTAATGAAAGCACTGTCTTAATGTCCTCCTCAGTATTATTAACAGTGCTCTTGATACTTTTTTTTTTTCATAATGCGGCAATAATTTCTCCCGAGTATATCAATAGTCTTAAGATTCTCTTTTGTTTGTCTTTACTCTTATCTTGCTCCTTCCAAACCGAATGGCGCGTACTCGTAAATTTTTCAATTCTAAGAATCCACCTATTGTAATGTAAGGATTGCCCGAGTAGATTCTTGAGTTTTAAGAGTGGTTACAATATTCTAATGATATTAGGCGTCTTCAGAGGTTTTCAAGAGTTTTTTCAAGATTCTAGCAACAGTTTAGGCGTCTTCAAAGTTTTTGAGTGTTTTCATGATTCTACTGACAGTTGAAGTATTTTTTTGGAGAGTTTTCATGTCAAGTAAAAGTTTATCCGAGCGTTTCAGTGGTGTTTTCATTGTTTTCATAGAAATATACCAAGTAATGAAGGTTTTTTGAAGTGTTTTCATAATTTCAGTGATTGTTTAATAAGTTTTTCGGGTTTTTTTTAATAGTGGTTTCGTGATTCAAGTTATAGTCTAATAAGTTATGGTGATTCTCGGATGTACAGTATATTTATGGTTTTAGTGATAATTTAACTTTTTTTTTTTCTTTTCACAGCGATTTATGGTTTTAGTGATAATTTAACCTTTTCTTTTTTTCTTTTCACAGCGATGTGTTCATGATTTTATGAGGGCAATATTAATACAAGGTGGAGCTTTAGCAAAAATTTGATATGCGTTCGGGTACTTATTAAAGTGGGGATTTTTCTTATGATTCTAGGAAAATACTTATCAACAATTTAATAAGGCTATCAGAAGTCTTTTTTTCATTTCTCTATCTTTTCATTATAGTGATAGTTTAACAAGTTTGTTAATTTCTTTTTTTCTAAGGAGTGTTTTTATGATCGCAGTAATAGTTTGACCCACATTCTGTATCAACAATGAGAGAGAGAGAGAGAGAGAGAGAGAGAGAGAGAGAGAGAGAGAGAGAGAGAGAGAGAGAGAGAGAGAGAGAGAGAGAGAGAGAGAGAGAGAGAGAGAGAGAGAGAGAGAGAGAGAGAGAGAGAGAGAGAGAGAGAGAGAGAGAGAGAGAGAGAGAGAGAGAGAGAGAGAGAGAGAGAGAGAGAGTGTATCATGAGAACTCGACCAGTCATCTTTTTATCTTTTGAGAACATTCTTTATCATGGAAAAAAAAAAAAAAAAAAAAAAAAAAAAAAAAAGAAAGAAGAAGAATGTCACTTTAAGTTTTGAAGTCTAAAGCTTACTTATTAGTGTTGCTCAACATTTAATACTCATAATTATATTCAAAAGAAAATATAATCACTATCATTAATATTAATACGAATTGTAGTTTTTAAGAGTAAGTGACAGCTTTTCCTACAACAAAGCTAGAACAATACACAATACAAAAGAAGATTAAAACTAAATAAGTAAATGAAACTACTGTTCGCATTCTAAGAAGTGAAGAAAAAGAATCACTAGAATAAACAGCGATACGACCTGCAGTGTTCAGAGTGACATAACCAAACAATAAAAAAAAAGAAATGAATAGATAAATGCAAATGACTGAGGAAAAATTAATAAAAATCCTACTGTTACCATCGTGATAGGTGATAAAAGAATAGGATTAGTAACATCAACATTAATGCAAGGTGCAATTTTTAAAGAGTAACATTATTTCTCCACAGTGAAAGTAAAAAAAAAAGGTAAATATGTAAAAAAAATAACGCCTTTTTCTTAATGATCAGCGATTAAAAATAATTATGACAAATTAGATAAACAAGGATAATGATACCATTGAGATTCATACAACCAATAATTTTAAGTCACATAACTTCTCGATAACAGAACAGTACACAAGACTAGAGGGAAAGAAATAAGAAAAGAAAGAAAGAAAGAAAGAAAGAAAGAAAAAGCTTCTCACTGTTACAATTATGATAAGAGAAAGTTAAGCCGTCTGTGCATTGAAGGCAGCATGCACCTTTACCATTGTCACGGCGGGACATACGTCATGCAGCGTTACTGAGTGAGAAGCGAGTCACGTCGGTTAGAATCCAGGGTGAGGTGCACAGAACAGGCTTTGTTGGGCGCTTTTGTTTGCGTGAGGCAAATTTGTGTGTTGAATGCTCTTACTTATACAGGTATCAGGGCGCAGGTGTGGTGCAGATGTTAAAGATACAAATGTTAGAGATAAAACGGTATCAAAGGTATATGTGTGAGAAAATGTTAGATGTATGTACAGGTGTTTTGTATGTGAAGAGCAGGTGTGATGTAGAAGTTCAAATGTATAGTCTCTCTCTCTCTCTCTCTCTCTCTCTCTCTCTCTCTCTCTCTCTCTCTCTCTCTCTCTCTCTCTCTCTCTCGGCTGTGGTGTTGGTATCATTGGCGGTGGTGGAGGTGGTGATATAATTTTACATCAAGTATTACAAGTTGAAAATAAAACACTCACCGGGATTTAAATATCTCCACGCTAGTCTTTCTCTACTTAAATGTGGGAAAAGAGGAGGAGGGGGAGTGGATGAACGGAAGGAGGAAGAGAAATGAAGGAAGAGAGAATGAATGGAGCAAGAAAGAGTGAGAGGAAGTTAGTTTATTGACCCTTATCCTCTCGTTGCCTCCTACTCCCTTAGCTTTCTCTCTCTCTCTCTCTCTCTCTCATAACGATTTGACAA
>NC_059297.1:12181910-12199410 GCF_017591435.1 Portunus trituberculatus
TAAATATCTTTCCTTTCCTATTTTTTTTATATTTTTCCTTTTAATATTCAAACATTCTTTTTCAGTAGTACTTCTTTACTACATACTTCTTGTTGTCATTGAATTTCACTACCTACATTAACAATGTCTTACTTCTTTATCATCATGTTGCTTTCCATTTTGCTCCTTGCGTGCTTGCTTGTATGTGTCTTTTGAATTCAGCAGAGATAATTTAGCAATTTTCGTAACCTTGAGAGAATTAAGTAAACAACATAATATTGTACTCTTGTTCCCTATTTCTTAGTGTCTTTGCGTGTGTGGGGGGTGGCTGGCGGGAGGCAGTGTGCATCTACATCTGCCTCTGTGCATGCTTACTTAACATCGGTAACGGGTGCCTGGAAAGCAAGTCATGATACCTAAGATAAAATGACGTAGAGAGAGAGAGAGAGAGAGAGAGAGAGAGAGAGAGAGAGAGAGAGAGAGAGAGAGAGAGAGAGAGAGAGAGAGAGAGAGAGAGAGAGAGAGAGAGAGGTGGGGAGGGGGAAGTTACATGAACGCGACAGGCCAGAATAGACCTTACGAGCCCAGAGAGAGAGAGAGAGAGAGAGAGAGAGAGAGAGAGAGAGAGAGAGCATGTATTTACCTAGTTGTAGTTTTACAGGGCCTGGGCTTTATGCTCGTGTGGCCCCGTGCATAAAGCTCAGCCCTGTAAAACTACAACTAGGTAAATACATGCACTCTCTCTCTCTCTCTCTGTGTGTGTGTGTGTGTGTGTGTGTGTGTGTGTGTGTAAGTGTGCCTGCATATGTTTGTACCTTCAGGGTATTGGTGCGTGGGACGGAGTACGGGGCCTACATGTGGTTATGGCAGAACTACGCCTTCCTGCCACCCATGGGTGACTCATTCCTGGCGGTGGTGGCCCTTGTGGTGCTGGTGGACCTCGGCTACTACTGGTTCCATCGCGCTAGTCATGGTAGGTGATGGCTTGGTGATAATATTAGAATCAATAGTAGTAGTAGTAGTAGTAGTAGTAGTAGTAGTAGTAGTAGCAGTAGTAGTGGTAGTAGTAGTAGTAGTAGTAGTAAGACTAGTAGTAGTAGTAGTAATAGAAGTAGTAATTGTAGTAGAAGTATATTTCTATCTGTCCATCTGTCATTCATTCCGCCTGTTAGTGGTAGTATAGTAAGTAAATATGTAAATAATCTTTCAATGCTTTTTAACATACAAGTATACATTAATCTATATTGATTGAAATGTTAACACCTGTTTGTCGAGCCGAAGCTCCCTGGCAAACATATCTGAAAAAGTTGTCAGCATGCTTGGTAATATTATAAACAATATAAAAAAAACTACACAAAATTAATTTAAAAACTTAATTTGTTTCTAGATGTATTTGATTCACCTACATACAATAAAATTGTGATTATGCACGAATATATAAATATGTAGGTACTAAGAAATTAGATTTTTTATTTTCTTTTTGAATATGGAATAACTATATGTTTGCAACAACTGTTTTAATTGAAGAGGAAAACAGTTAAATAACTTTGAAGCTGTAGGCTACATTATACACTGTTTTTAAGCAAAACTGTTCTGAATTGTGGACATACGAAACTACATTATTGCTTCTGCTATCACGTGAATAATTAATTACCCTAAAAATCTCGACATCTGAACGAAACATTCCTACAGTTTGAAAGCATTTTGTAGCCTGGCAGTTGGTAAAGAGATGTGAGGTGAGAGTTTAACCCTATTTCTGCAAGACCAATGATAATGAGTTTAAGATTTAAATTACATATAATACTACTAACAAAAGATGGAAATTTCATGGAAATTGACCTAGTATTTAAAGTAAGAATATCAAATCCATTTTTGATGGGTAAAGAATTATCGTCTGGGTTAATGTATTGAGGTCTAGGAAAAGTGATGTGACTACATTGTGCGAAAAGGTTGTCTGCATTTATATTTGTCTTCATTCATAAGTATATCAAGCTCCATTAAATCTTTTACATTAGAAGCCATTGTAATGTTTGATGAGATAAGCTACACAGTTGATTAAGTTGATCTATGCAGCAGCTATAGTAGCAGCAGCAGGTCTGTCGTACAGGTTGCGGTGTTAGTAGTAGCAGTAGGTACGTATAGAATCAATAACTAGTAGTAGTAGTAGTAGTAGTAGTAGTAGTAGTAGTAGTAGTAGTAGTAGTAGTAGTAGTAGTAGATAGTAGTAGTTGTAATAGTAGTAGTAGTAGTAGTAGTAGTAGTAGTAGTAGTAGTAGTAGTAGTAGCAGTAGCAGCAGCAGCAGTAGCAGCAGCAGCAGTAGTAGCAGCAGCAGCAGCAAAGGAAGTAATGGTGGTGGTGGTTGCAGAAGTAGTAGTAGTAGTAGTAGTGCAGCAGCGTAAGCTGCAGCAGCAGCAGCAGCAGCAGCAGCAGTAGTAGTAGTAGTAGTAGTAGTAGTAGTAGTAGTAGTAGTAGTAGTAGTAGCTGTAGTAGTAGTAATGATAGTAGTAGTAGTAGTAGTAGTAATAGTAGTAGTTGTAGTGATAGATATTAGTGGTATTTGTAGTTGTAATTAGTGGTAGTAGTAGTAATAGTGATACTAATGATAGCAGCAGTTGTGGTGGAAGAAGCAACATTGGTAGTTGTGGGAGTCATAATGGTAGCAATAGAAGTAACAGTCGTAGTAGCAGTAATAGTCAAATGATGTTTAGGTAATACTTAATGATTATGTTGGTACGAGTAGCATTAATAGTGATGGAGTTGAAAACTTTACATGTTGAAGCACAAACAGTAATAGATAACTTACATTTAGCTATCGTGAAATTTGCAGTGATAGCAATATCTAAACTATTAAAACAGTAACAGTTAGAACAGTAACACCAGAACAACCAAACAGCAATTATGATATATATCGAAGCAGATGTAAGCATATAATTGATAGTCAGATAGAAGCAATGTAGTGAAAAACAAAGATAGGTTATAACTGCATTTGACTTATCTATTTCTTCTTCTTCTTCTTCTTCTTAGTAGTAGTAGTAGTAGTAGTAGTAGTAGTAGTAGTAGTAGTAGTAGTAGTAGTAGTAGTAGTAGTAGTAGTAGTAGTAGTAGTAGTAGTAGTAGTAGTAGTAGTAGTAGTAGTAGTAGTAGTAGTAGTAGTAGTAGTAGTAGTAGTAGTAGTAGTAGTAGTAGTAGTAGTAGCAGTAGTAACTGTATCAGCTACTCCTTGTATTCACACCCAATTATCAACTCAGCTACTCATCAAACTAGTAAGTCAGTCAGTCAGTCAGTTAATCCACAACGCAAATCGATCATCCAATCATCCACCCACTTACTCACCTAACCCACTCACCAAACCCCACATAATCCAATCAGTTACTTATCTAACGCACTCACTTACTCACTCATCCATCACCCACCCACAGAGATCATGTTACTGTGGGCCATTCACCAAGTGCACCACAGCAGCCAGGATCTCACCGTGTCTGTGGGCATGAGACACTCCCCGCTGCAGCGCTCTTTCGCTTGGGTATTCTACCTGCCGCTGGCCTTACTCGGGGTGCCACCTTCCCTCATGCTGGCCCACGCTCAATTCAACCTCCTCTTCCAGTGTTGGTTGCATACAGAGGCCGTGCCGTCCCTGGGCCCTCTGGAATATGTATTCAATACGCCGAATCACCACCGCGTCCACCATGGTGAGAGAGAGAGAGAGAGAGAGAGAGAGAGAGAGAGAGAGAGAGAGAGAGAGAGAGAGAGAGAGAGAGAGAGATGTAATAAACGACAGATTAGATAGTAGGTTGCCTGGGAAGGAGTGAGGCTCGCAACAAATCAGGTGATTGCTAATCTGTCACATACCTATTATTTTATTTGTCTTTTACTACATCCATACTATCATTGTGTAATGTATATTGGTAAATCAGCTGTTTGTTGTCATCACAGCAAACCTCCAAATCTTGTAGACATTATGACTGAATTATTCACATTGTCATGCATTAACTAACGGAGATCCAGGTGTTTGCATTCCCCATGGTAACTCGTCTGCCCGTCTGTCGTTAGGTCATGCTTGAATTACACACCACAGCTAAACAATGCCTCAAAGTGTATACATAGAGAATTTTCGACTTATATATTAACCTGTACTTTCATGTGTAGCAATGTTCGCAGGAATTCATGATACACCCTATTTACCTACTTATGTTCCTCTGTACCTATACTACGTCACTACATTCCGTCTCGCTGGGATGTCTGTTGCTCTTTGTGTTTTCCTTTGTATAAGCTTTTTTATGTTGCTCCATTCCTTTTCGCCTCGCTAGAATCCCCTAAGCTCTCACTGAATAAAAATTGCGGAGCTACTTTTATCTGCATACCTTGGAAGAATTTAGTGAATACCTGAGTGTCCTTAGTATCCGCAAAGACTAAAATGCCTGTTGTTCTTAATTCGTTTCTTTGCATGTATATCCCTTCTTACGTTTCCGCTGTGCGCTCCAAAATCAAACAAGTACTGTCTAGACAAGGACTAAGGAGGTGTTTCTATTTCCTCCACCTCATCCTCTTCTTTCTTCTGTCCTGTTCTTTTAATTTCTCTCATCCCATATTCATTACCCTTGCTTCCATAATTCTTTCCTCTCTTCTTTTCATTCTTCTTGTTTGTTCTTCCCCTATCTTTCCTCATATCCATTATTTATTTCTCTTCTATCTCTCTTTTCGGTTTCCTCTTCGTGTCCCATTCTCATGTTGTTTGCATTTCTTTTTTTCAAGTTCCTCTGTGCGTTTCAGGATCCAACAAGTACTGCCTGGACAAGAATTACGGGGGTGTGTTTATCTTCTGGGACCACTTGTTCGGCACCTTCGAGGCCCCTGACAAAGAACAGAAGATTGTCTACGGCATTTTAATTCAGCCTGAGTTCTTCAACCCTATTTCGCATCAGGTAAGTGAGTGAGTGAGTGAGAGTGAATGATAAAGGAAGGAAAAGAGAGAGGGAATGAGGAGAGGATATAAGAACATAAGGATATAAAAAGAGAGAATGAAGGAGAGAGTGAAGGAGGACATAAGAAGGTGGCAGTGAAGAAGGTCGTAAAAATATAAAAAAAAGAGTCAGTCAGCTATTCAGTCAGTCAGTCGGTCAGTCAGGCAGTCAGGAACACGTGATGAAAACACAATCTCCACTTGACCAGATCAGAGGGATCTGTTTGTTTGAAAGACTCATTATCACCGCCACCACCATCGCCACCACCACCATCGCCACCACCACCAGTTGCTTCGTTAGTTAGTTAGATGAATAATTTGAATAGTTAGTTGATTAGTTCATTCATCCGTTAATTATTGTATTAGTTAGGAAGTTACTAAGTGAAGGAGGCAGTTAATCTATCGACCACCACCACCGCCACCTCCGCCACCACCGTCACTGCTATTGCTGCCGCCACATTCTTTCTCTGACACACACACACACACACACACACACACACACACACACACACACACACACACACACACAGAGAGAGAGAGAGAGAGAGAGAGAGAGAGAGAGAGAGAGAGAGTCTCTCTCTCTCTCTCTATCTCTCTCTCTCTCTCTCACACACACACACACACACACACACACACACACACACACACACACACACACACACACACACACACACACACACACACACACACACACACACACACACACGTTACACAGCAGCATTTTAGAAGTATCAAGTCAATATAATAGTTAGCAATTTATATTTTCGTTTTCTTTTATACTACGACAATTATTTTAATGGTTAACTTTACAAATCCGTATTCCTACCGTATTTTGCTTTGGTAAGCATAATATTATTTTCTCTACTAATAATTGTTCTTATGATATGCTCTTATTCACGAATTGCACCAATATCTGCATAAGCAACATCAAAATTATCCAACTATGATGAATAAGAACTCATTCACACATCAAGGGATATCGGAGCCGCACCAGCTCAGTCCTTGCTAGCAGTGGAAAAAAAAAAAAAAAAAAAAAATATATATATATATATATATATATATATATATATATATATATATATATATATATATATATATATATATATATATATTGGAGTGATTAGGGTGAAGCATTCATCCGTGGCGAGAATTTCTTCAAGGAATGGAAATGCAGAGTCACCGAAATTTTTATTTGATTTTATTGATTTTTTTTTCATCGATTCCGACAAGTGTGTTGAATTTGGTTAGTATTCATTCTGTTCTGCATGATGTGTCACAGGCAAAGTATAAGGAATACAGTCTCAAGTAATATATTTGAAAAAAACTTTTGATACATCAATGAATTTGTACTATCTCTTTTTTGTTATTCGCCATGTACTTACTTTCTTTTTTTCATCTTATGCTCAGCCTCTTCCTCTTCATCAAAAATGATGGGAATCGTTGCCAATTTCATATTTCAAAACTTTGCCATCTCGGAAATAACTTATTTCACGTGGTACGGAGTCACTGCGGATGTGTGTTAATAGACGTCACGGATTTCACTGACACTGAACTGACGCGGCACTGATACCCCACTGATATGAGTAACAGAGTAAGGGAAGATGCAATAAGCCACCAGGTCTGCATGTGACAGTCCCTACGTAAGTGTTCGTGAACATAACATACTTATTCCCACTATCATCCTCATCTATAAATATCTGCTTATTTGTAGCTTCGCTCATATTCTTGTTCTTATGTTACTATGGTGTCAGTGCCGAGGCAATAGAAGGGGACGATGGGTGCAATTAAAAAGAGAAGTTTTATGCAGGGACTGCCAGCTGTATAGATCAGATATAGGCATATAGCTTTTCGGAGTTTATCTTTTTTTTCTTATCTTCTTATGTTGTTAGTGTTTTTTTTTTTTTTTTTTATCTATACCATGTAGTTAATCATGAAGGAGCTTTAAAAGAAAACAGATTCATGGAAAGGCGGTGCTTACTGGATATATGTCGGTAGGTATGTTTGTTTTCTTATAAACGGTCAGGTAGATAGATAGAATGATGGATAATTAATTAGTAAGTTTACTATTTCCCTCACCTTTCCTTATTTTCTTATACGTATTCATTTGGTTAACTCTGTGTTTGGTTTCATGGCTGCAGTTCCACTACTTTAGAAATGTAGTGAGAAAGATGAGGAGCATGGACTCTTGGCGCAACTCCTTCGTGTCTTTGATCAA
The DNA here is from genome assembly GCF_017591435.1 of Portunus trituberculatus. Classification (NCBI taxonomy): domain Eukaryota; kingdom Metazoa; phylum Arthropoda; class Malacostraca; order Decapoda; family Portunidae; genus Portunus; species Portunus trituberculatus. The sequence goes on from NC_059297.1 coordinate 12,189,066, forward strand.
GGGACCCAGCTGGCTGCCTGGCGCCCCCTGGACAGGCTGGGACAAGGACAAACTAGATGTAAGGAACTACTACTACTACTACTACTACTACTACTACTACTACTACTACTACTACTACTACTACTTCTACTATTACTACTACTGCTACAACTATTTGCCGTTGTTATTGTAAAGTAGATTTTAAAGAGGTCAGAGAACTTGAGCTTGAAGGAAAGCTGTGCATTGAGTACTATAGAAGTGAGGAAAATTACTTGACGTGAGACAACGATTGAAGATAAAGTGCCTTCCGTAGATAAATTGAGTGACTTTTTTTCTTTCATTCATTTTCTTTCTTTGTCTTATATTACCCGAATGCTCATGTTGTGTTGGTCACAGGTCACCTACCCTCGTGAGTACATGAAGGCTACTGCCACTCCCACCACTCACACCTACGTCATCTTGCACTTCCTAGCCACCCTCATGCTCACCTGCCGCCTCGCCCCCCATGCCGTGAGTACCTGAGTTTTTTTTTTTTTTTGTGTGTGTGTGTGTGTAATAAGTGCAGTGGCCTAAGACTACAAAAATCACAAAAAATAAAGACTCAATAAAGTGCTAGTCCTTGAAGGAAAGAGACAAATTATTATCGAAAAATGGAGACGTGTCTTGAAATTTAACTGTTGAAAGAAGGGAAGATACAGAAACAGGCAGGGAGCTCCAGAGTTTACCAGTAAAAGATCTAACTCTTTTCATCACTCGTAAAGAGATAGAGTGTGATTGAAAAAAAGTAGAAAATCTTAGATAACGGGGGCGTAAGGGTAAAAGGTAGAGTTGGATTACTGAGATATGTTAGAGTGGGATGTCAGCACTTATTGATATTGAGTTGAAAGTTAGGATGTAAGAGGTGTTGTGAAAGACGGGTGTAGGTAAAGTTGGTGGTAAATGCTTTAGCTGTATCCATTCACCCGATTACCGCGTGAACTGTACGCCGACTGCCGGACCATGCATTTCAACCAGGACCAATAGATTCGTGCTAACCAGCGTACCATTTACGAATTTAGTATATAATGTGTTTGGTAAAGAAATCTCTTATATCACCGGTCGGATCCTCCCCTACAACAGAACAACATCTAATACGGCATGTGTGTTGCAGGGCGATCATCAGGCTGCTGTTCTGCTGTACAGTGGCAGTGTGGTGGCGGCGCTGACTTCTGCAGGGATGTTGTACAACCAAACCTGGTACACGCCGGCGCTGGAGGCTGCACGCTGTGTTGGCGGCCTGGTGCTGTGCCTGCTGGTGACGCCTCCCGCAGCGGCAGCCTCACTTCTACCACTCCTCACTGTGCTGTACGTCCTCTCCCTCCTGATTTGGGTTTTCAAGCCTTCCTTTGTTCTGTGTAACAGAGCAGCGCCTGCGACGCCACAGCTTGCGAACGCACAGCAACAGAAGAAACATTTCGAATAGTGTGTGTGTAATTCATCACGTTCATCTGCTGGTCACCCAGCCAGTCTTCCCCATTACGGAGCGAGCTCAGAACTCATAGACCGATCTTCGGGTAGGACTGAAACCACAACACACAACACACACCGGGAAAGCGAGGCCACAACCCCTCGAGTTACATCCCATACCTATTTACTGCTAGGTGAACAGGGGCCACACATTAAGAGGCTTGCCCATTTGCCTCGCCGCGCCGGGACTCGAACCCGGCCCTCGATTGTGAGTCGAGCGTGCTAACCACTACACTACGCGGTGTGTGTGTGTGTGTGTGTGTGTGTGTGTGTGTGTGTGTGTGTGTGTGTGTGTGTGTGTGTGTGTGTGGCTGGGTGGATGTGTGTTTGTGATTATAATTGTAGTATATAATTAATGCATCTGAAACTCAAAATTGTCTGCATTTAGTGTCATTCGCCATTGTGTCAGTATTATTAATGGTAATCAGTATTCTCTAAGTGAATGATGTGCAGCATTCACTTCCTGCAATTGTGTCTTTCACTGTGCCTCCAGTCATGACCTTCACTATGGCCCGTATCATGTGGTATGGGGTACCATACCACATGATACGGGTGGTATGAGAACCATGGCCTATTTGGGGGCCGAGGGGTCTCCAAGAGCACTGGTTCGAATCCTGGCCACGGTCCGAGAACAGAGAAGGCTTCCTTAGGCAGATTCACACGTGTAGACATATACGACTGAAATTGCGGTGCCTAGTGACTGGAGCAAAACAAGACCAACATGTTGGTTTTGTTCAGTCGATTTACGACTTTGTTTACGTTGTGACGTTACGCAGAAATGTGTAGAGAAGATGCTGGATTGGTGAGGGAAAAGAGCACATCTTGGACAGGAATAATGAATTATAGAGCAAAAAAAGGTTACGCAAATCGACGTTCGATGAAATAGCTGCCACTCTCTGCAGGATGTTGTCTGAGGTAAGGATTGAATACTTGTGATCATTTAATTTGATTGTCACCGCAGGAAGACATTTTGTTGGGTAGCTGTTTGTTTACGATCACTTCCCGCCAACCAGCCGATACTTCCCAGTCGCTATATCTGAATGTGTTCCAACTTGAAAGGCTCTGTCGATACTTTTAGCAACTTGCAATTTCAGTCGCACATTGACACATATGAACCCGCCTTTACTTGGGGTAACGGTTCCCTATAGTGGGTGGGCTTTCAGATAGGAGGTAGGTACCCAAAAGTACCTCCTTTAGCCCATAAATTCCCGTGAAAAGCCCACATGGGATGAATGAAAAAAAAAAAAAAAAATCCGCACTATAAAATTAATGTGCTCTATTAGCTGCGTGACTGTCTTTTCGGGTACTAGAAACCAAGGTAAAGAGAAGGAGTAAGGTAGTTTCACCTCCCCCCACCCGCGCACATTCCGTGACATCAACGCTTATCAGAGAGAGAGAGAGAGAGAGAGAGAGAGAGAAGGGGAGAGGGGAGAGGAAGAAAACGGAAGTTTAACAGAAAACCATCTGCATGTTTGGTAGACTAATATTTTTGTATTATGATTGGTCACAGGTCACTACTCAACACACTATCTGTGTATAGGCTAATCCATAATTCATCACTTTATGGAACGTGACTGGAGGAAAATTACTAAGTATATGCTTCTTAAGTTTAAAATTGTAATAGGTCTAGTGCAGTGGTTTTCTACCTGTGGGCCATGGCCCACTGGTGGTCCATGGACTGTTCTCAGGGGGGGCCATGCCACGGATATCTTGAAAACTAGCATTTAAAAAAAATACAAAATCAAGATAAAAATTAAAACCAAAATGAACACATGATTAATTTACATAAAATGCAGGCCAGTGCTTAACTTCATAAGTGAAAATGTGTAATTTGAGTTATGATTACAGAGCACATGATTTACTGACCGCAGGCATGTCACTTAAAAAATAGTCACTCCACAATAAAAAAAAAACGGAGCTCGTATTCCTTGCCAGGTGTGTGTGTGTGTGTGTGTGTGTGAGACTGACAGCTGTCAGGCAGCCTGGCAGGGTAACCTGTAGTCTGTATAAGCTGTGACGTCATGCGCAGACCAGACGCATTCTGGCCCTCCCGCACCCCCCCCATGAAACCCTTAAAGGGGCTCCTTCTCTTTACCTTGCTAGAAACGCCCTGGGCCTGGGTTCCTGGGTGCTGGTTTGGGTAAGGTCTTGGAAAATGGCGGCAGGAAGCGGCGTTGTCATTTGACAAGAGGCAACATATATACACCTCTTTGTTTTAATATATATATATATATATATATATATATATATATATATATATATATATATATATATATATATATATATATATTATGGTAATTTACTTAGATTTTTTTTATATACAATGGTATAAAATGGTACAGTAGCAAATATTTCATGTTTCTTTTTTTTTTAATATATCTGATCAAATAGAATGGGCAAATATTGATCAAATTAACTTTCTTAAGTTTGTTAAACACTTTGATGTTTCTTTTATGATTATAAGCCCATAACAATAACAACACCAGGGCGTCTGTTGGTTGGACTGAAGGTCGTCTTCGTGACATTTCCCCTATGGTAAGCATAAAAAATATGTATAAGTGTTGTTATAGTTTTGCTGCAGCTAATTGTTTGAACGTAATAATGCAGTAAATGATATGGAGAGGTGCTATTGTGGCTGCGGCTGAGTGGTGCGGTGCTGGTGGGAAACAGTGGTCAGTTATGGTGGTGAGATTTGTTGTATAACTAGAGTGGCCGTCGTGGCCACTCTACTGGTGATCTGGGTTTCTTTATCGAGTCTTTAAGGATTTGGATGAAACTTAATATTGCTTTAGGCATATCAAAACCTTTGGATAAAGAGAGATTGGCAAAAAAGCTTTGATTTCCAAACTACCCACTTACGTCATTTATCCATTCCTCTGCAACTTCATCTCAAGATTCCTTTCTGGTCGTACAGTTTCTGCTATGGTGGATGGTCACTATTCTTTTAAGTTTAATGACAGTGGTGTTCCTCAGAATTCTATCCTGCCACCTTCGTGACCCTTAAAAAATCATACAATCTATCAAATGACTATTCCCTCTTAGTGACACTCAAATCTTCCCCCTTTCTGCACTGAACAACCTCGGTCTGTTTTTAACTTTTATTTCAAATTGGATATTTCACATCTCATTTCTAGCCAAACAGCTAATGTTAAGTTAGACGTTCTGAGTCCTCTCATCAGTTTTTATCACCCTTTAGCTATTAACTCTGTACACGGGCCTTAACAGTTCGTATGGAGTATGCTTCACAAGTATGGGCGTTCCATTCATACAGCTCTTTTAGAGAAGATGAAGTCAAAAGCTTTTCATCTCACCAACTTCTTACCTAAAATTGTCTTCGGTCTCTCTCTTATCGCCGTTTGTTGCATATATTGCTATTCTCTACCGCTATTTATATTACAAGTGTTCTCTTGATCTTGTTCTTTTGATCTTGATATTTCTTTTCCTCTCGTGTCCTCGCCGCACTAGACTTTGTACTTTCTGCTCCTATTCTGAACACATCTTCAATGCAAGAGTTAAACAATATTCATTCTGGTAAAAGTCCAGAATAGGACCTCCTTTCTAATCATTAAACCAAGCATGCAAGATGATAAAGTACTTACTAAACAACATGTCTGTGATGTTTTTAATGTGGGGACGGCTTTTGTAAGGCTATAGTAATTGAATGAATATTCCGGTGCCTGCAGAATCTAAGTCCACAATGATTTGGTTGGTTGTTACAGTTTCGTACAATAAACTCTAGATGATTTGTTCTTACTATTTACAACATTTTCAGTAAGTACACTACCTGCCGCAAATGAATAATAACGCTGCAATAGGTCCGGGAATGTGCGGTGTTCGGCGAGCCACGCTCCAGCCAGTGATTTCTAATATGGCGGCAGACAGGTGTGCCAGCCGCCCGGCTAGAAAATGTTAGGTTAGGTTTGTTAAGGTTAGGTTATGGTAGGGTAGATTAGATTATCAAATTTTCCTAATTTTTCGTTAAAAACGGCTGTTTTTGTCCTTAGAATTTTTCTCATCACCATATTTCTCCTCTTTTGACTCCCCCCCTAAAACCCACGATTCCCCACAGTCCCCCAAGCTTGCTGGAGCAGGTGGGGGGAGGGGTGGGATGGAGGAAAAGAAGGAGGTCCTATTCTTGACTCTTACCTTCATTCCCTATTGTGCAGCTCTGAAAATCTTTACCTGCTTCTGTATTTCCTGTCTTCTATGACTAAAAATATTTCAAGAGGCGGGTTTGAAAACGCTCATTATACGATTTATAGAAAATAATAGATTTGCAATTCATCAGTAGTACAATGTTTTGATGTGGCTGTAGAACATGAAAACACTCGTTGGCAATGAATGAAAAATGTCAAATTGCAGTGAATGGGTCTCTCTCTCTCTCTCTCTCTCTCTCTCTCTCTCTCTCTCTCTCTCTCTCTCTCTCTCTCTCTCTGGGGCATCAGGCTATCATGTCAGCAGAAGTCTCCTCTTTTCTCTTTCGTTCTTGCGTTGCGGATGATTCCTGTGTGGTAGAAAACAATAGTAGTAGTAGTAGTAGTAGTAGTAGTAGTAGTAGTAGTAGTAGTAGTAGTAGAAGTAGTAATAGTAATAGTAATAGTATGATAGACACTACTTTGTTAACGCGGAGTAATGTAATGTTCTACCGTATGATGTACTACGACCGTGGGTATTGTTCCACCCCACAGGACGTCGCATTCAGTTGTTCCCAACACAGCTACGGGGACAGACTCACGCTCTGCCTGGCAATCCGCTTGCCTTCTCTCTTTGACTGGTTATACTGTCCTGCACAGCCAGTCTAGTTCTACAGTCTACTGTCTACAGTCACACTCCAGTGTGTAGACTGTAATTTCTACATCATCACGCTTGCTACCAAGCTTCATCTAGCCGCTACCGGCTACAAGTCTCGCTCTGGCCACTGGCTACTTCTCAAGCCTCCACGGCTACTCGCTACCAAGTCTACTAAGCCTCAATACGCTTTTGTATCTTACAATAAACACAGGGAAAGGCCCCGGTGTTTCTCTTCAACCACACCAGAACATATTGATGGTGCCAGCGGTACCAGGACATTGATGGTGGCAGCGGTGGGATAGTAGTAGTAGTAGTAGTAGTAGTAGTAGTAGTAGTAGGAGGAGGAGGAGGAGGAGGAGGAGGAGGAGGAGGAGGAGGAGGAGCATGAGAAGAAGAAGAAGAAGAAGAAGAAGAAGAAGTAGCAGTAGCAGTAGTAGTAGTAGTAGTAGTAGTAGTAGTAGTAGTAGTAGTAGTAATAGTAGCAGTAGTAGTAATAGTAGCAGTAGTAGTAATAGTACCAGTAGTAGTAGTAGTAGTGATAGTAGTAGTAATAGAAATAGTAGCAGCAGTAGTAAGTAGTAGCAGCAGTAGATGATGATGAGATGATGAGGATGAGGAGGAGGAGGAGGAGGAGGATGAAAGCAGCAGCAGCAGCAGCAGCAGCAGCAGCAGCAGTAGTAGTAGTAGTAGTAGTAGTAGTAGTAGTAGTAGTAGTAGTAGTAGCAGCAGCAGCAGCAGCAGCAGCAGCAGCAGCAGCAGCAGTGAAGTAGTGTAGTAGTAGTAGTTGCAGTAGTAGTAGTAGTAGCAGTAGTAGTAGTAGTAGTAGTAGTAGTAGTAGTAGTAGGAGAGAGAGAAACAGACAGTCAGACAGACAGACAGTTAGACAGACAGGCAGACAGACAGACAGACACACAGACACACAGACAGACAGATAGACACACACAGAGAGAGAGAGAGAGAGAGAGAGAGAGAGAGAGAGAGAGAGAGAGAGAGAGAGAGAGAGAGAGTGTGTGTGTATTTACCTAGTTGTATTTACTAGTTGTAGTTTTACAGGGCCTGGGCATTACGCTCGTGTGGCCCCGTCTCCATATCTACATGTGTTCAACTTTTCTTTAAAGCTATGCACACTCCTTGCTGACACTACATCTTCACTCAGGCTATTCCATGCCTCTATACTTCTTTGTGGAAAGTTGAATTTTTTCACGTCCTTGAAGCATCTTCCTATCCTTAACTTTTTATGATGACATCTTATGCTTCTACTGGTGACTTCATCTCTTAGTAACAGCTCCTCGTTATCTACTACATCCATTCCATTCATTAGTTTGTAGACTTGTATTAGGTCCCCTCTCTCTTCTCTGCTCCAGTGTTGGTAGATCCAAAGCCCTCAGTCTCTCCTCATATGTCATCTCTCTTAGCTCTGGTACTATCTTGTTGCCATCCTTTGCAGTCTCTCCAATTTCCGTACATGTTTCTTTTTGTGTGGGGACCACACCACCCCTGCATACTCTAATCTGGGTCTGATCACAGTGGATATCAGTTTCTTCATCATATCTTTATCCATGTAGTGGAAAGCCAATGATATTTCTTACCAAATTGTATGTCTCGCCAAATATTTTGTCCACATGGCTATCCTGTTGATTATTCTCTTGTATAGTCACTCTTAGGTCCCTTTCCTTGTTAACTTTCTTCAGTTCTACACTATCTCCCATCTTGTAGATCCCCTCCGGTCGTCTTCCACTCCTTCCCAATTTCATAACATGACTTTTATCCACATTGAATTCCATCTCCCACTTCCTACTCCACCTCCAGATCTTGTTAAGGTCCTCCTGTAATATTTCACAGTCCTCCTCTTTTTTTACTTGTCTGAGCAGCTTGGCATCATCTGCAAATAGGTTCATGTAACTGTTTACTCCTCTGGCATGTCATTTATGTATACGAGAAAAGTATAGGTGCCAACACCGACCCTTGTGGCACTCTGCTCTCTACTGTTCTCCACTCCGATTTAATATCCTTTACTACCGTTCTCATCTCCTTCCTCTCAGGTAACTCTCCATCCACTCTAATGCCTTCCCATTCAATCCTCCTTCATTCTTTAACTTCCATAGCAGTATCAAATGCGGTACCTTGTCGAAAGCCTTTTTTAAGTCCAGGTATATGGAGTCAACCCATCCGTTTCTCTCCTGAATTATGTCTACTGCTCTAGAATAAAAACTCAGTAAGTTTGTTACACACGAGTGGCCCTTTCTAAAACCAAATTGTCTGTCCGAGATTAACTTGTTATCTTCTAAAAACTCAATCCATTGTTTCTTTATCACTCTCTCACACATCTTGCACACCACACTGGTTAGTGACACCAGTCTGTAGTTTAAGGGTTCCTCTTTCCCACATGGGGACCACTTCGGCCCTTTTCCATTCCATCGGCACAGTCCACTTTCTCTTGAGCATGTTATGATGTCGTGTATAGAGCCTACCAGTTCTTCCTTGCATGCTCTCAGTATGCTACCTGAAATTTCATCCGGTCCAATCGGTTTTTCCTTCTCTAGTACCTCCATCAATTTATATATTTCCGACTTTTCTATTTTGATCTCACCCAAGTGTACACCCTCCTCATGATCATGCGGCTTCTCATATTTGGACTCTTGATTAGAAACTTGTTGAAATCTGTTGTTTAATAATTCCGCCATGCTTTTTGGATCATCAATTATCCCGTGTTCTCCTCTCAGTCTTTCAATAGCATTCGTCGGTTTAATTTTTCCATTTATGAATTTATATAACAGTTTTGGCTGCTCCTTGCATTTTTCCACGATGTCTTTTCATATTCTCTCTCTCTTCCTCTTTCCTCTCACTTTCATGTAATCATTTCTTGCTAATTTGGAATTTTCCTTGTTTCTCAGATTTCTGTTTTTCTTCCATTTTTTCCATGCTTCGTCCCTCTTTTTCTTTGCTGTGGCACACCTTACATTGAACCAGTCTTTTTTTTTTCTTTCCTCTCTTGGCTTATATTTTGGGGCAAATCATGTGACGCCTATTTTGTGTGTGTGTGTGTGTGTGTGTGTGTGTGTGTGTGTGTGTGTGTGTGTGTGTGTGTGTGTGTAATTCACCTCTGTCGTATGCTGGTCACCCAGCCAGTCTTCCCCATTACGGAGCGAGCTCAGAGCTCATAGACCGATCTTCGGGTAGGACTGAGACCACAACACACCGGGAAAGCGAGGCCACAACCCCTCGAGTTACATCCCGTACCTATTTACTGCTAGGTGAACAGGGGCTACACATTAGGAGGCTTGCTCATTTGCCTCGCCGCTTCCCGGGACTCGAACCCGGGTCCACTCGATTGTGAGTCGAGCTTGCTAACCATTTTACGCGGTGTGTGTGCGTGTGTGTAATAATTATTATTCTCCTCGGTCGTCTGCTGGTCACCCAACCAGTCTTTCCCATTACGGAGCGAGCTCAGAGCTTATAGACCGATCTTCGGGTAGGACTGAGACCACAACACACTCCACACACGAGGAAAGCGAGGCCACAACCCCTCGAGTTACATCCCGTACCTATTTACTGCTAGGTAAACAGGGGCCACACATTAAGAGGCTTGCCCATTTGCCTCGCCGCTTTCCGGGAATCGAACCTGGCCTCTCGATTGTGAGTCGAGCATGCTAACCACTACTACTACGGTGTGTGTGTGTGTGTGTGTGTGTGTGTGTGTGTGTGTGTGTGTGTGTGTCTGAGTGTGTGTTTCACTGTTTGATCTGCTGCAGTCTCTGACGAGACAGCCAGACGTTACCCTACGCAACGAGCTCAGAGCTCATTATTTCCGATCTTCGGATAGGCCTGAGACCAGGCACACACCACACACCGGGACGACAAGGTCACAACTCCTGGATTTACATCCCGTACCTACTCACTGCTAGGTGAACAGGGGCTACACGTGAAAGGAGACACACCCAAATATCTCCACCCGGCTGGAGAATCGAACCCCGGTCCTCTGGCTTGTGAAGCCAGCGCTCTAACCACTGAGCTACCGGGCGTGTTTGTTTCACTGTTTGATCTGCTGCAGTCTCTGACGAGACAGCCA
>NC_059297.1:12211910-12224410 GCF_017591435.1 Portunus trituberculatus
CCTCCCTCTCTCCTTAGCCCCTTCCTTCCTCTCCCCTCCTCCCGTTCTGTCTCTTTCTCTCTCTCTCTCTCTCTCTCTCTCTCTCTCTCTCTCTCTCTCTCTCTGCTTCTTCATGTTTACCATCCTCCTCCCTCTCTTCCTCCAACTCTTCCTCGTTCTCCTCCTCCTACTCCTCCCTTCCTCCTCCACCTTCTCCTCTCAGCTCTTGTGGACCCTTGGAGACATCATCAGTACACCAAGAAATGTGTACGCATGAACGTATTTGTGCGCAGATTTACAACACATTGTTTGAAAGATCAGGTGGACTCAGACACACACGAAACCTTTATTCATCGGTAAGAGAAGCACATACTGCATTTATCAACAAGGATGTACTGTAAACACAAGGACACACACAATCATCTGCCCTCCCTACCCAAAGCACACACACACACACACACACGTCTCTTGTCCTTGATTTATACGTTGCATTTTCATTGACTTAATTGTAACAAATCATACATTTATGTAGACATACAGTACATTTTATGCATAGGGGTATTTAATGTTTTCTTTTTTTTTTCCTCTTTTTCCTCTTGTGGTATAGTGAAACAGTTATGATTCACACGTGTACGACTAAAACCGTGTTCCGCATCCATCTCGTTTCATTCGTCAAGTTGAGCATCGAGGTTTCATTCAGATCATGTAAACCAATCAGATCAACGGAACACACACTAGGTTTCTTATGATTGGTCCATTAGTCGTGCGCTGAGGGAGTCGACGTAGAGTACCTGCATTGTGTATCAGTCATCATCACTCCTTCTCTTATATATTACTCTTCATCATTAAGTAATACGTGTTTTCTCTCTCCCTCACTGTCTACAAGTTTACTTCCTAAAATAACTCCTTCTCGCTCTTCCCTCGAGACCGCGGCTCCCCTAAAGGGGGTATCACACTGGCCTATGATACCCGGAACGCGGGTCATGGTTCTTGGTGCGAAACCAGCAACATTATCGCACACAACCTGACGACGTTATTGCTGTGCTAGGCAAACTTTTTTTTTTTTTTTTTTTCTTGCCATCACCCTGTCTTGGGTATTAGGCCATTTATTCATTTCACTATTTCCTAATAAAGCTGCGCCGTACGCAGCTTTATTAGGCCTCATTATAGCCTAGAGCCCGAGACTGATATTCATGATACACTCTGGGCTTCGTTGGGCCTTTATTTCACTCAGCCTGCAGCTTTGTGGCTACTGAGGCGTCAGGTTTCTTGCTCTCTCATATCCACTAGAGATGTACCGATACCAAAATTTTGGCCGATTCCGATACCGATACCGATACCACCTAATTGGGCCGATACCGATACTACTACCGATACCGATACCACCGATACCGATACTACTACTTACAGTGATTACTGCACTGGACACCAGGATGAGTTGGTGGACGGCGAGCGTTATCAGATGGGAGGCTTTGTTTTGGGGGATGCTGTAAGTCCTTCTGAGAATGTTTGTGAAATAGGAGCAATTCTAGAAGCTTTTGAAGCCATTTGCAAAGGTAAATTACTCAGTAATTGGAATGAATATCTTCTCAGTCTTCTGATTCTTGTCAGTTATTTTAAATTCTTACTTCTTACTCCTTTAGCGACCATTTGGTCTTGTGCATTTTCATTATTAATTTTATTGACGATATTTTGGCGATCAAAAATATTTTAAAAAATTATTAAAATTGTAAAACAGACACAAAATATTAGCAAAAGAAACTCATTTTGTTGTGTATGTTTTTCTTTGATTAAATCTGACATCCTTTGATATTAATTCATTACAGATTAGTAGACCAATTCAGAAAAATGAGCTTTCACCTAATCTTTTCAATTAAATAGAAAAAAGTTTAGTTTATTCTAAATTTCTAGGTTGTGGCTTATTACCACAGAAAACAGTATTCTATGACATACGGTAATCACCACGGAAACTTAATACGCCGTATTATGTTAATTTGGTATCATCAATATCTTATATCGAATATATCACTAAGTAGTAAATTCCTTTTAGGTATCGGAAGTATCGGCATAAAATAAGCCGATACCGATACCGATACCGATACCCGAAAAATGGGCCGATACCGCCGATTTCGATACCGATACCGATGCATCGGTACATCTCTAATATCCACTATATTGTTTCAAAGGTCACAAAAATGTTTACCTGGGTTCTCAAGAATGTTTATCCTGTTAATGATGTAGAAATGTTATTAATATCTCAATAAAACGATAAAAAAATACCCTTAAAACCCGTGTTACTTTAATGAGAGCCTTTTGAATGTGGTCGTGTTTCATAATCTTATGTTTGGAGTCACAGTGAAGGCTTGACGCCAACGTGAGGTGGTGGCTCCTGGCTCACTCATTCTCAGTGAAGGAGTGGTTACTATGCCTCTCGCATCCTGGGAGCGAGATATGGTACAGTGTATCGGTCATCATTCTCTCTATATCAGTCATCCTTATTCTCTCCCTGTATCAGTCATCATTATTCTTCCCTCATCATACATCACTTGTTCTTTTCTCTCTCTTTCTCTCTCTAAAAGTGAGTCACATTTCATCTTTCTCTTCTCCCCGGAGACCTCAGCACCTCTAGGAAATACAGCTGCCGGTTACTCCTTCCTCTCTCCGTGACCTTCTCTCATTGGTCAAGCCTTGACTTGTCATTGATCAATTCTGACCCCTCATCTCTGGCCAATAACCGTCATTTTCCAGTTTCTCATTGGTCAAATATTATCTCCTTGTTTCTTCTTCTTGATCTCCTTGGCTTCACATATACCGCTTCCGCGAATACCTTCATTACAATCACTTCTCAGTCGGACTCGACACTCACTCATGACCATGCGTCCATCCCACTCGCACGTCTCTAGCACTCACATCCAGGCTTTAATCTCACTCACTCTCTACACTCACTCAACTTGTCGTCGTCATTCGCCTGTGCTGTGTATCAAGACAATTCAATCAAGAATATCCTTGAGTGTTTTATATATAACCCCAGAACTCGTAGTACTCAACACCAACTTTATATTGTGCTCTAAAACTTACCCGTTTTCTTCCACATTACATTCTCCTTTTTTCAAATCACACACCTTTCTATTCTTTTCTTTCTGTAAATTACATTTACTTTCAAAACATTTACATGCATTTTCTTTACAATTACAAGTGATTTATTTATTTTTCTCTTCATTTCTTTTCACACTTGTATCTATCATACAAATACGTATTACATACACGCACACAAATGTATTTATTTCGTATGTATTATTATACAATCTTTGAGACAAATGTTGGAAACGATGGGTTTCTATACTAACTTTACTTATACAATAGTACTCGATCGCCTAGAGACTAAACATTAAGCGTAATTCCTCTTCATCTGTTGCCCATGTTCTCGATTACATTTGAAAAATTCAGGTAGAGATTATTTGGGAATATGTGATACTTTAGCGGAGATTTGGCAATCAATGGAAAAAAATATTAGAATAATCATCCCTATGATCTTATATCTAAAACTTTTATTACGAGAGGAAACGGAAATGATGTAAAGTTGATTTTGAAATGGGTTTTATTACTGAATGCTAACAATACACTTGCATGATTATCTTAACAAATAAGCTAAAAGGTAGTGTAAGTGCATGTCAGTGAGATATTCTCCACTCTATATTTTCATGAATACAGCACAATATTGATACGAATAGCCACACAATATAAGGAACCTCTCAAATAACCAATACGATTGGATACGTCAATTTTCGAGTTTCATGAAATAAAAGTCAAACTTCTCTGGGTATATACATTGAATTAGAAATAACTTAAACATTACATATATATATATATATATATATATATATATATATATATATATATATATATATATATATATATATATATATATATATATATATATATATATATATATATATATATATATATATATATATATATATATATATATATATATATATATATATATATATATATATATATATATATATATATATATATATATATATATATATATATATATATATATATATATATATATATATATATATATATATATATATATATATATATATATATATATATATATATATATATATATATATATATATATATATATATATATATATATATATATATATATATATATATATATATATATATATATATATATATATATATATATATATATATATATATACACACACACACACACACACACACACACACACACACACACACACACACACAGAGAGAGAGAGAGAGAGAGAGAGAGAGAGAGAGAGAGAGAGAGAGAGAGAGAGAGAGAGAGAGAGAGAGAGAGAGAGAGAGAGTGCGGATGAAGAGGCGGATATAGAGTGGAGTTTTAGAAATCTGGCGTACATATTTAGGTATCAAAAAATATTTTGAGCTTACATTTGGTTTTATGTAAAAGTAAGAGTAGGAAAGCAGTTTCAAAAAGTATGCTGACGTTTGTACATATACATAGAAAAAAAAAAAGATAATCAAGCCTGACCTGTTCATATGTAGTACATTAAATATTAACACCTGACCAACCTGTACCACGTGATCTAAACAAGTGCCTGTCGTTCAGATAACGCAGCAAATCTTATTTTTATACTAATTACTTTTCTGAAACTATTTACATACAAATGAGGAATAAACAAAGTAAGTAAATAAAATACAAAATATAAGAACCCCCGCTAAAAAGTGTTAAAAATGTAAAAAAAAAAAAAAAAAAAGTGAAGGCGTTATTTTTTCAACTCTGTTTAGAAGGTATTTAGTTTTTCCTCTTCTCTTTTAAATGGCATAGGAGACTTAGCATGAGTGGCATAAGCAGAACCTTCAGGGTCAGTAATCTGGGTAGGACAAGAAATGACAGGTTTAGGCTTCATAGAGTTGGATTTAAAGAGGAATTGGTTTTCAAAATAAGTGGTAGAAGGATTGGAAATACTCAGCAGTCTGGTTGTTAATACCAAGTTATCACGGAACATATGAAAATTAGATAAATTCATAGACGAATATAAATAATGGAAAAAGTAGGTGTGTTTGATGCAGGAGCTGTCACGTGTTGGTCTTGCTGTTACGTTCTTTACTCATGCGCTTTCTTGGATGAGAAATATCCAGGCGTTTCCGTCACCTGAAGAACTGAGGTGAACTTACCAAGCAGAGCACACGGTTCCTGACTCCTTGAGAGTGTTCTTGTGATGCATCCAAGAAACTAACATCCCGACATTAGGATGTACTACACGATTGCTGTGCTTAATTTAGATGTGCATTCAAGAGGCAGAGCAAATACAGACATAATCTTGTCTCCCCCCAGGTCTTGAAATAATTTCGTGGGACATATACGGGAAGGCAGGAAAAATTCTTGCGTTGGTGTTACTGACTTGTCTGTATTACTATTATTATTATTATTATTTTTATTATTATTATTATTATTATTATTATTATTATTATTATTATTATTATTATTATCATCATCATTGTTATTATCATTAAAATATAATTGTTATCATCATCATCATCATTATCATAATTTTGTAACTACTATCATTATTGGTCAGTTGTGGTACATTATCAGTGCGGCAGTGTGTGATGATAAAAAAGGTTAACGCGACAGAATATTAATGAATAACAGTGTCAGCTAAGAGCTCACTAATGCTGAGATTCTTAGTTTTCCGAAGAGAAGCCGTGCTGGATACAGCTTACGGGATGGGATGAAGAACAAAGTGCTCCATGGCGAGCCGTGTCTTTTCTGATGGCCATTTTAAACATGGTTCGCTCAGTGTCCCATCTGTGCGTGTCTATAGTCGTGGTAGTAGCCTCCCCATCTAGATGCGGCCTTCCTCCCTATAGCTCGGAGTGACAGAATACGCAGAATACCCAGCATAGGACGGGGTACGCCAGTTAGCTGAATGGTCGCTAGTGCCTAGAGGATAACCACCTGGATAGCCTGGCTGGCCTGGCGCTCCCCTCCGTCCTGCACCACCAGAGGGTCCTCGCGTGCCAGTAGAGCCTGGATTGCCTGGTGCTCCCCTACCTCCAGGCGCTCCTCTTCCCCCTGGTGCACCTCTGCCGCCTGGTGCACCTCTGTCCCCTGGAAATCCTCGGTCCCCTGGCGCACCTCTGCCCCCTGGTGCACCTCTACCTCCTGGAGCTCCTCGGCCCCCTGGAGCTCCTCTGCTACCTGGCGCTCCTCTGCTACCTGGCGCTCCCCGGCCTCCTGGTGCTCCCGGGCTGCCTTGCTCCCCCGGGATACCTGGCGCCCCTGGGTCGCCGGGTTCGCCACTCAAGCCCTGGTTACCGGGACGCCCGAAGCCACCGTTAAAGCCGTAGCCAGGCGGCCCGATTGGTTGCACACTGGTGGGCGTGGCGCTGGGAATGCTGGAGGAGGAGAGATTCTTGTGAGAAGAGGAATGATTGACTAAGAGAAGGATTGCTGGCCTTCTGCTCATGTCAGTAAGAAAGGTCAATTTTATCTTGTGCCTATTCACTGCTAGCTAAACAGGACGTGTCACGTAAGAGAAGGCAGATTCCTCAAATTACGGTAATGATAACAGTAGTGATGACGATGGTAATAATAATGATGCTAATGATAATAATGCTAATGATGATAATGATAATAATAATAACAATAACAATAATGATAATAATAATAATAATAATAATAATAATAATAATAATAATAATAATAATAATAATAGTAACAATAACAATAATATCAATAAAAGGCAGAAAAGACAAGAAGGGAAGAAAAGATAATGACAACAAGACATCTAGGGAACAGAAGAAAATGATACTGATAATGATGATGGTGATGACAGTGCTATAGAAGAGACCTGCTCAGTACGGTATTGCCAGTACCTGATCCTCCTGACATGTTCGGTTAAGTTGTTGTACTGCTGTATGTCGGCCACGTCGTTCTCCAGCCTAGCAATTTTCGTCTCGAAATCGCTGTTCCTGTTGTTTAAAGCTTGCTGGAGGTTTGAGAGACGGTCCTGCAGACTGCTTATGGAGGCTTCTAATCTGGAGCGTTCCTTGCGAGCCTCTTGGAGCTGGGCCTGCTGGGTATTGGTGTTCAGGCCACTAATACGACCGTCCAGACTGGCAACATCACCTTGAACATTAGCTAGGGACGTCTGCATTTTGGTGATCTGATTTTGCAGCCCGCGGTCTGTGCAGGAAGAAAGGAGGGGAAGAGATGAAAGCCAATGGCTCTGTGGGAAAAGGAGGAAGAGGTAGAGGAGGAGGTCACTAGGGAAACAAAGACCAGAGATTTTCTTCTTATATCTCATAGAGAGAGAGAGAGAGAGAGAGAGAGAGAGAGAGAGAGAGAGAGAGAGAGAGAGAGAGAGAGAGAGAGAGACGATGCAAAAAGATCTGCCGGTTGGCATTTTGATATATCTTACGTCATAATGAATTGTCACATCGACGTCACGGGAGGATGAGCAGGCTGGCTATGTCATGAAACACAGACTCACCATCAGTGCCTCTAAAGCTTAGCTAAATCTATGCAAAATTAATTCTTATAAACACTTTCATTATCTACATGTGATACCAAAGCATATTTTTGTCAATTAAACAGGATCTCAAACGTGTGTGTGTGTGTGTGTGTGTGTGTGTGTGTGTGTGTGTGTGTGTGTGTGTGTGTGTGTGTGTACTTACTGCTGCCATGCTGCTTTTGTAACACTCTTCTTTCGAGCGAGCCAGTCTTTCGTTTCAGGTCATTAACTTCCTGAAAAAGATCGCTCGTTACTCAATTTATAATCTCATTTTCCACATCCTCTCTCTCTCTCTCTCTCTCTCTCTCTCTCTCTCTCTCTCTCTCTCTCTCTCTCTCTCTCTCTCTCACACACACACACACACACACACACACACACACACACACCGTGTAGTGTAGTGGTTAGCACGCTCGACTCCCAATCTAGAGGGCCGGGTTCGAGTCCCGGCGCGGCGAGGCAAATGGGTAAACCTCTTAATGTGTAGCCCGTTCACCTAGCAGTAAATAGGTACGGGATGTAACTCGAGGGGTTGTGGCCTCGCTTTCCCGGTGTGTGGAGTGTGTTGTGGTCTCAGTTCTACCCGAAGATCGGTCTATGAGCTCTGAACTCGCTCCGTAATGGGGAAGGTTGGCTGGGTGACCAGCAGACAACCGTGGTGAATTACACACACACACACACACACACACACACACACACACACACACACACATACACACACACAAGGTAGACTTTTATCACTATACAAGAACAAGGACAACAGCAAACAACAGCAAACAACAACAATAACAACAACAACAACAAGAACAAGAACAACAACAACAAGAACAACAACAACAACAACAACAACAACAATACGATAAAAAACAAAAACAACAACAGCAACAACAATGATGACGACAGCATAACCACAAACAGAAAAAACAAAACAAAAAAACGAATATAGTATAAAGGAACAGCGCTTTTACCAATAAACACCACGATGAAACTGTTTATACGAGTACATATACATAGAGTTATAGTTTCCCATATATATACACATATCGTTCACAAGAAAACCACTGCAGGGACGCATTGACAGACCACACCTCCTTGACTTCCTGACTTTCCTCACTCAGGACGTGGTGGGATCGGCTGAGATTCGCCAGCTGGTCTTCTAAATTGAAGACGTTATTCACCACGACTCCCTGCAGCAGATCCTTCAAAGTACTCACTTCTTCGCTGGCCGTAGACTGGGACTGTTGATGCATGTCGAACCCCACAGGTTAGCAAGCAGACCACTCGTTTATGGCTCGTATTCTGAAACGCTTGACTCTCATGCCGACTATTTTCAAAGGCTGCAGAAAAAAAAAAGTTATGCGGGTTTTCAAGAATGCTTTTCCAATTATCGATGTAGAACTCTTACTAATGTATGACCACAAGAAACAATTACCGGTTTTTCAAGAATGCCTCTCTGGTTAATGATGTAGAACTCTTACTAATCTATATCTAAAATCGGAAAAAGCACTCTTAACACCCCATGTAACTTCAATGAAGCCTTATGAAATTAGTCTGAATGCTGCGCAAAAACGTTTCAGAATAGAGTCTCATGTTTTATCCTCTGACTGTTATGGCCTCTCAAGTGGATGCAATATTTCACGACTTTAAAACACATCAATTGGTAGCAGAACGAGTAGTTGATAACGTAGCGGGTACTTATTTTTTGACTGGTTTGTATCTCCCCATATACCATTATCCCTATCACCACCAACAAACGCCCATCGCTCCGCCATTATCACCATATTATATACCACGACCAATGGCATCCCAACACCACTACTATTCTCATCATCCTGACCGTCACCACCACCACCACCACCACATGTAGCTCTTACCCGCTTCACCACTTCCGTTAGGTTGTCAGTTTGCTGCTTCAGTTCATGCAGGTCCGCCGTTACTTTCCTATCAATTGCTCTCTGGTGAAGAAAATATTCATTAATGAATAGTATTACAACAACAACAACAACTACTACTACTACTACTACTACTACTACTACTACTACTATTATTACTATCATTGTAGTACTACTACTACTACTACTACTACTACTACTACTACTACTACTACTACTACTACTACTACTACTACTACTACTACTACTACTACTACTACTACTACTACTACTACTACTACTACTACTACTACTACTACTACTACTACTGCTACCACTACTACTACTACTACTACTACTCATTACTATCGTCAACATAATGCTTGTCATCAACCCACTTACTACTGGTAAAGGAAGAAAAAATGACAAAGAGAGAGAGAGAGAGAGAGAGAGAGAGAGAGAGAGAGAGAGTGTCGGTGGGGGCGTTTCACTCACCTTATTGGCCAGAGCCATCCGGTTCACTGCTACCAATTCCGTTTCCAGTTGCGTTATTTTCCCCTCAAGTTCAGGGATCTGGTAAGACAGAAGGGAGATTATTATCTTTACTTTCACTGTGCTAGCATTAATCTTGCTGCCGCTGCTGCTGGTGCTGCTGCTGCTGCTGCTACTGCTGCTATTAGTACCATATATGTATATATATATATATATATATATATATATATATATATATATATATATATATATATATATATATATATATATATATATATATATATATATATATATATATATATATATATATATATATATATATATTTTTTTTTTTTTTTTTATAACAATAGCGTTTTATCAATGATTGATTATATTCTGACAGAAAAATTGCGAACGTATATCGTTTTAATGAACATCAGAAAACCTAATTACAATATATAATCATATCTAACCTAGTATATAACGAAGGAGAGAGTGATTATGGGAGATACGTGTGTTCATTATTGTAGTTTGATCACTTTTGTGCCGACGAATAATTTAAAATCATTACAGTTTTCTGGGGTATTTTCTCTATCGATTCTCTCCTCCTCTGACTCCAGGGTATCCTTTGAGAGTCCACAGATATACTATTGACAATATGATTTCCTTCCTTCAGTGTGCTCACTTCTTCCACCTCCTATGAACAAACAAAACTTGATCCTCCATCTATCACTCCCACTTTTTGTTTACTTCTATTTCTCCCCATAACGCTTTTAACAGTACCTCTAGTGCCTGTAGTAAATTACGGTTTTTGTCGTCATTTCATTCGTCTTAAAGAATAGTTGAGTGCCGGTGGCTGAGCTGATTCTTAAGTCTTCGAAGAAAATATATTTCCAAACAAAATTACCGACTAGTTCACATCGGTAAATCACCGGCACACGATGTTTGCATTTTGATGTTAGAAATATGTAGCAACTCGCACACTGTCAACCACAATAAGATGAACACGACGGAATCTAAATGTAAACTACTTATTTTCATCTTTGTAATAGACATCTGAGTGAGAACATTTTTTTTTGCAATGCCAAGCAGTGTGCTCAAGTGAAACTTGCAACATTCATTCACTTTGAGTTGTAACATGAATGAGGCGAATTATGAATAGTATACACATTAGCGAAATTAGTTATCAATATAATCAATTAAATTATGTCAATAAAAGTAATAATGCTATTAACCTATTATGGCACTAGAATGATTAGAGAAGAGAAAAAAGTCTCGCAACAAAATCATAAGATAAGGAAAGCAAGGAATAAAAGATAGAGTAGAAGACACCTACCAAGAGAGGTAGGGAATCAGCAGCAAATAACGTAATTATAGTATGAAACGAGGAATAGGAATATGCAGCTGTGTTCTACAAGGCATCATTGGCAACTTTCAAGTATGTCAGTCAAATTAAGCAACAGAGGCTGATGAAAGATAAGTATAGTAGAATAAGATTAATATGTAGACCATGTATTGTGATGAAGTAAAGAAATGCTTTTCTTGTAAGAGAATTAAGCTCTGACCAAAGGCTACAAAAAGGCAGAAAATAAAGACTCATTGAAGGTGCCAATTACCAAAGATGACGGAATTGTCAGAAAAATTTAGAATAAGTGCAGCAGGTTATTATTCACATAGTGGATTGCTATGAACAAAATCAAGAAAGACGGATACAGCGATAACAGTATTACAGTGGTGGTAGTGATGAAACATGTGTAGATCTGTATATGAAAATTTTTGAGTGTAAATCGCAACAATGATTTGCTATGGCGAAGTCATAAGTCACGGAAGAACTAAAGGATCTTCTGAGGATTATGGGAAATACTCTTAAAAGATACGAAATACAAAATTAGCCTTCACTTTTAATGAAGCCTTGCTGAGGAGAAAGTGGCCAACTGTGCTATGCCTAGCTACTGGGATGAAGTGCGGTGGTCCATGAGAGAACGATGGGGTATGCATGTGAATGATGTGTGAGTGCTTGATGCATTGTCAGAGCCATCCCAAGTCGTGTGGGATTGCCTGCCTTGTGAATAGAGTTGGGTCGATTAACAAATTTTCGGAAACCATGATTATGATTATGATTATGATTAACTTTTTCTAGCCATGATTATGATTATGATTGATTAAAGTCCTCCGACTTGTGATTATGATTATGATTAATGATTAATTTTCTTTCGAGTGATTATGATTAATGAATGATTAACTTGGAATGATTCGAGAAGTCAACAAATTCACTTATTTTCAACGCCACATACAAGGAAAAAAACCTTGATAACGAAAGCTTTTAGCTTTCGTTATCAAGGTTTTTTTCAATAGTTAGGATGAACAAAAAACAGAAACGAAACAACAATTTTTATCCATTTAGCATCACATCACATCATGTAATTAGTAATTACAAAGAATCAAAAAGGTCAGAGTTTGCGGGTTAATCACGGATCCACACGATTTTGATTAAGATTAATGATTGATTAATTTTTTGAAATGGTGATTATGATTATGATTATGATTAAGTCAAAAAAACGTTAATCAATTAACTTTTGATTGATTAACTAGATTGATTAACCCAGCTCTACTTGTGAATGGATAAACGGATGTATGAAGA
>NC_059297.1:12226910-12236910 GCF_017591435.1 Portunus trituberculatus
GCTTTCGCTGGAAAAGAATACAATCATATAGAATTACTAGGAACGTTTCATCTCTACGCTTTGTTCCCTCACCACGATTATTTTTAAAGGTTTTAGAGATTATCTTTTTCCTATTAATATATATAGTGTAGAAGCCATATTACTCTGTCACCAAAGCCATAAAAACACCGTTTGAAACTCGTGTAACTTAACATCTTTTCAAAGTGTTGGAGATGCGGCTAGAAGTGTTTCATAATATGGAGGTGGATAGAGAGTCATATTTTTTTTTTTTTTTTTTCCTATTCATACTATGTGGGCTTTTCACGGGAATTTATGGGCTAAAGGGGATACTGTTTAGGGTACCTCCTATCTCAAAGCCCACCCTCTAGGAAACCGTTGCCCTGAATGAGGAAGCCCAACCTACACTCGGACCGTGGACAGGATTCGAACCCGTGCGCTTGGAGACCCCTCGGACCCCAAAGCACGCCTGGTTCCACTGTACCACGGCGGCTCCCTTATAGTTTGCTGATAGAAAGCAATACCTAGTCATGATGACTCCTATACCATTCTTGGAGTCCTCTTCTGATTACATTTTTATTTAACTTGTTTGGGAACCGGCACCTCAGTGGGCGTTCTTTTTTTCAATCACATTTTTCGTTGCCCTTGGCCGATTTTCCCTCTTACATAAAAAGGCGAAATAGTCCACAACCTCATGAAATACTCTGGAAAATATGTGAAATTACTTGATCTATTTAACTGTTGAGAAAATCATGTTATGAAAGACCGCGTGGGGTATGTTTGGTGCTTTCATGTTGCTTGTTGTGACTCGAGAACTGCATAAATACGTACTGTGTGTATGAGTGATCAACGCAGCCCTAACTCATTATTTCAGTGATTTTATGCTGAATCTGGTTGCCTAGTTAAATTAACTGAGAGATGGAAATTGATCATATTGATCATGAAACAGTGTGTGTGTGTGTGTGTGAAAGAGAGAGAGAGAGAGAGAGAGAGAGAGAGAGAGAGAGAGAGAGAGAGAGAGAGAGAGAGAGAGCGTCATTCATCA
Organism: Portunus trituberculatus; assembly: GCF_017591435.1. NCBI lineage: Eukaryota > Metazoa > Arthropoda > Malacostraca > Decapoda > Portunidae > Portunus > Portunus trituberculatus. Next base: position 12,227,953 of record NC_059297.1, read on the forward strand.
ACGGCTGGGGTGGGCAAACTTTTCAGTGCTAGGGCCACATTAAAAGAAATCGCAATCTTCTATAGGGCCGCATACTATATTAATTAACTTAAAATCATTCATATTTAAAATACAAAATTAAAGGCTTCTAAAGAAAAAGCCATTCTCACACGCACGTGCACACTTGCGGGAAGAAAATGAAGTACTCACAATACTATTTGGAGTTATTCATTAAATTTCTTTTTCAAATTTACTAACATTTGTCAGGCCGCATGAATTCCTTTGACGGGCCGCATGCGGCCTGGCCATAATTTGCCCACACCTAATCTACGATCTCCTACTAGTCACCCTGATAAAATAAGAAGAGATGCAACTTAAAATTTACCTCTTGAAAAAGCTCGTCACAGATAGGAGAAATGCATCCACTAGTGACTAAGAAGAGATTACATGAACAGTATAGTACTTACCTCCAAATTGTCAAGTCTTTCCAGCAATCGTACATTGTCTGAAGGTGAGGAGCTATCTCCCGTTGATAGAATCTCGTCTAGACGCCTGTAGAGAGAGAACGTGAGTAAATAAGAAGAACGCGTGGTTTCAATCGATCCACACAAGGCAGCTCCTGAGAACTTTAAATTTAGATTCCATCATTACCATCCATTAATTCATCACATCTCTTCTCGAAACTGTACAATGTGTGTGTAATCGTATTTACTGCCACGTTCTCCTCCGGGTACTTCTCCGCTCACAGTTTGTTAACACACACACACACACACACACACACACACACACACACACACACACACACACACACACACACACACACACACACACACACACACACACACACACTCTCTCTCTCTCTCTCTCTCTCTCTCTCTCTCTCTCTCTCTCTCTCTCTCTCTCTCTCTCTCTCTCTCTCTCTCTCTCTCTCTCTCTCTCTCTCTCTCTCTCTCTCTCTCTCTCTCTCCATCTATCATTCTCTCCTTTTATCTATATATCTCGGTCAAGGAGGAGAAGTAGGAGGAGGAGGTCACTAGGACAACAAGAGGACAAAACAGTTTCTTGTTATCCTTCATGAATGATGGAGAGAGAGAGAGAGAGAGAGAGAGAGAGAGAGAGAGAGAGAGAGAGAGAGAGAGAGAGAGAGAGAGAGAGAGAGAGATGATGCTAAAGACTTTGCTCTATTCCTGTCATTATCATTATTATTATTATTATTATTATTATTATTATTATTATTATTATTATTATTATTATTATTATTATTATTATTATTATTATTATTTGTTATTATCATCGTCATTATCATAATTTTTACGATCATTTTTACCAAGACATACTCTCTCTCTCTCTCTCTCTCTCTCTCTCTCTCTCTCTCTCTCTCTCTCTCTCTCTCTCTCTCTCTCTCTCTCTCTCTCTCTCTCTCTCTCTCTCTCTCTCTCTCTCTCTCATTCAACCCAAATAGTCAGGCAGCATTGGTTACAATATAGGTCAGAAGAAGGAGGTCTTGTTTAAAGTAGAGCCATGCGCGGATACTCGTCATAATACTTAACATTATCATCTTGGTCAACCTCACACTAATTACCACGAACTCTTCCTAAACTTCTATCATCCTTCCTCAATGATGATGTCTCTTTCTTAAACATTTATTTATTCCATAGTCATCTAAAATTTTTTATTTTTATCTGGCTATACAAGGGGAAACAATATCTTCTCTTAATTTTATATCTTAACTGTTTAGTTTATGTAGCAACATTTTTTTTAATGTAAATTGATGCATATTGCATTGAACAGCTTTGATTTATGTTTCCTTGAAGTAGTCGAAGGATATATACGAGGAAATAGAATGAAATGGGTTGGACATATTATTAACCCCTACTGTGCTGGAACACACTTTTACCTTGAGATTTTGTATACGATTAGACCATTTTATTGACATTAGTAAAGGTCTTTGGGGGTCAGAAGATTAATGGCCACAGTCTTTCCTATTTTAATCCCCACATGAGTTTCTGAAGCTGTATTAAACCACCAAATTGTAAGGAAAATTATTATGGAATTGCGTCATGGTACTGAAGGGGTTCAAAGAAAGAATGAACAGCATGAAGGCAGAAGAGTGGTTAATATCGATGTGATGGATGAAGACGATGCAGGCTGAAGAACAGACGGGAGGATGGATTGCTTACTTGAGAGAGAGAGAGAGAGAGAGAGAGAGAGAGAGAGAGAGAGAGTGTTCAGTGGGGAGGAGGTAGAAGTGTGTGTGTGTGTGTGTGTGTGTGTAATTCACTGTTAGATCTGCTGCAGTCTCTGACGAGACAGCCAGACGTTACCCTACGGAACGAGCTCAGAGCTCATTATTTCCGATCTTGGGATAGGTCTGAGACCAGGCACACACCACACACCGGGACAACAAGGTCACAACTCCTCGATTTACATCCCGTACCTACTCACTGCTAGGTGAACAGGGGCTACACGTGAAAGGAGACACACCCAAATATCTCCACCCGGCCGGGGAATCGAACCCCGGTCCTCTGGCTTGTGAAGCCAGCGCTCTAACCACTGAGCTACCGCTAAGTGTGTGTGTGTGTGTGTGTGTGTGTGTGTGTTCAGTGGGATAGAGTAGGCAGAAGACAGAACCTAATCTCAGGAACATGGAAGAGGCTGCACATGATGACGATAATGACGATGACGATGATGAAATGATAGAACCGAATGATGGTGAAAATGCTAATAGATCAACATGGGCTTCGGAAATTGAACTCTCATTGTACTTCATTAAATCTTATCGAGCGTCACTATAAGAACACACAACCTGCAAGAAACCACCAGAGACACACGTACGTACATGATATCCCCGGTATAAACAAAGCATTCCTGCCTCTTCCCACTTATCTTCCTTATCCACAAATTCATGTTATCTTCATCTAAAGTTCTCTAACGACCTTGTAAGCTACCACATCATGAGCTAAGATTATTGTGCGTATAACTTGAACCTCTGACTTAACTTATCAATGTACGGTATGAATAATTCCTTTTCACCATCATCCACTATTCGACTTTATTTATGATTGCTCCAGAATTCTAGCATCATGATACTCACAGCCTTGAAAAAAAAAAAAAAAATCTTGGGGAATATTTTTATCTTATCAATGTCATGCTGTTTATGGATGCACAGCCTTCGTATACATAAATATTGAGAGAGAGAGAGAGAGAGAGAGAGAGAGAGAGAGAGAGAGAGAGAGAGAGAGAGAGAGAGAGATGAACAGCTGAGTAGAATATATGTCGTCTTTAAATTCACCCTTCTGAATCTTGGATCTTATGGGACTGAATGTTTGTCTACTCTGAATCTTCTTAAACTTGTCTATCTTCATCTTTTTCTTCATTTACCAGTTGACATCACAATGATATACGGACAGACTAATAGAATGTGTATCTTTTTCTCGAACGCTACTCGAATCTGGACACTGATGATTTTTGCTGGTTATTATTATTTTTTTGTTATTTATTATTATTATTATTATTATTATTATTATTATTATTATTATTATTATTATTATTATTATTATTACTATTATTACTATTGTCATTATTTCTTTAATTATTAAATTATTTATCAATCCACCTTTTCTTCATTTTTACAAATTGATGTCAGATAGATACGTAAATAAAACAGAGTAGCAGAACATGTGTCTTTTGAACTTAATCCCTAAAACTTGGGGACGTTTGGTTTTTCGCTCGCGCTAACTCGGGAAGTTTGGCGAGAAACGCACAAAATAGCCTCTATTTACATACTGATTTCAATTGGAAATTCAAGAAACGAGTGAGTACAAATGGTGTTCTGCCCACAAGAAACTCTTTCTCTTTGCAATGCAAAAAAAAAAAAATAAATAAATAAATAAAAAAATAAAAATAAAAACAAACCAAAATATCACAGGTTGAATGAGGTGGTATAATCGGTGTACGTGGCTTTGCGTCCGATCGGCGCCAACGGCCTTGGCTACAGCGATACAAAACGGGTCTCTTGTATCCTCTCTCTCTCTCTCTCTGGTGATGGTGGTAGAATGTCCTCCCCCCCAGTGGTTGAACCTCCTATATCTGTATCAGAGCCAAGAACATCGCTATCTTCGCTTTCTATTATTGTAGAAACTGTTGATTCCAATGCCCTTTCGATACCACTCTCATTCAAAAGTTGTCTCCCCGCAACATGACGAGAGACCCGAGGTGTAGAAGTAAGGCGCGCGGGAGAAGTGACAGAATCGGACACCATCCATCGTGGAAGTTCGTGACACACTGACCTATAGCACATGTTTACTCCCGATCAGTGATGTTAACTTTTCTAGCCCACATTGTCGTACCGAACCACCAGAATTATCGTATTTTGCCTAATATTATCGTACATCCAAAGGAAAAATAATATACACACATCAGAACTGCATTATACACTGTATTGAACATTTCATTAATTTTCATTCATTTTCATATGCAAATGACATACTACACATACAAAGGTTACACAAAGGTGTGTGTGTGTGTGTGTATATATATATATATATATATATATATATATATATATATATATATATATATATATATATATATATATATGAAAACTATATATTGATAAAAGCTTACGTACAGTGTCAATGTGCATGTATCTCCAAGGGGTCAACGTATCAGTCAACCGTCAGTCCATCACTCTCCGCAACACAACCTACACTGGAAAACCGTTATTATTTATTTCTTTATTTATTGTTGCCCATTATTGCCACATAATGAGAATGTTTTGTTTTTTCATACCGTTATACGTCAAATAGAACATGATAAGAGAAGGAAAATTCGCCCTTCACCATACTAACACTAAGAGTCACACTAATAAGATCATTTTGTCACTTGACACTGACTGTGACTGACAGCGTCTCTCTCCTTTTTCCTCCCCTTCCCAGTCCCCAGCCCCTCTCTCTCTCTGAAATGTTGACATCGATATTTTTTTCTTTACACAATTGTTCCAGTACCTTATTACAAAAAAATAATAATAATACTTTGCCACTCAATTATCGTGTATTGGTGTACGATTCTTACCTATGTATCCTAGAGGTCTCCAAGCGCACGGGTTCGAATCCTGTCCACGGTCTGAGTGTAGGTTGGGCTTCCTCACTCGGGGTAACGGTTTCCTAGCGGGTGGGCTTTAAGATAGGAGGTACCCTAAAAAGTATCCCCTTTAGCCCATAAATTCCCGTGAAAAGCCCACATGGTATAAAAAAAAAAAATACGATAATTGTCGTACAATTAACATCACTGCTCCCGATGAGTGTTGCTAACTCACAAGCAAAGAAAACGGGAAGAAAATAGCCAAAATATAGCCCAAAACGCTCAAACGTCGATCGACGTGCCCCGAGTCTTGCGTGATGAACGTCAATCGACGTTCCCGAGTAGGAGGGGTTAAATATTATCCTATATATATATATATATATATATATATATATATATATATATATATATATATATATATATATATATATATATATATATATATATATATATATATATATATATATATATATATATATATATATATATATATATATATATATATATATATATATATATATATATATATATATATATATTTATTTATTTATTTTTATCCACCGTCATCTATATATCTTCATCTTTTCTCTATTTACCAGTTGACATCATAGGAATACATGAACAGACTAGCAGAGCAGGTGTATTGTTTTCCGTCACGAAACTCTACTCAAATTGGATTTTTTTTTTCTTTATGCAAGAGGGGAAGCCGGCCAAGGGCAACAATAGATAAAAAAAAACCCCACTTGAATGTTAGTTCCCTTAAAGGTAAAAAAAAAAAAAAAAAAAAAAGAATTAGTTTTGTGCTTGCTGATCTACCCTCATCTTTTCTCAATTCACCAGTTGACGTCAGAAAGATAAATCAACGGGTCACCAGAATGCTTATATTCATTAGCTCACACTGTTCGCCTCCCAAACTGAGCTCCAAGAGCGTTTTCTTAGCTGGTGGTGACGTCTCCCAGCTCGAGGCGGCTGGGTGCTGGCCGACCTCATGGTGTCTAGTTACTGCAGCCTGATAAACCATGTTGTTGATCTAACCTTGACTTACATACTTATCTGCATCACTTCTTCAGGCCATAATGACTGTATTCGTGATCTATCCTGCTTAGTTACTCTTTTTTTCATTTTTTTATTATTGCAAGGAAATTGTAAGAAGGAAGAATTGAGGGTGGGGGAGACAAAGACAAACAGACAGTCAAGAGTCAAGAGTTAACACATCAACTCCTTTTCCCTCCACTATCTTAAATACTCGAAATGAAATGAGTCGTTGACTATGGTCTGGAAAAATTTTCAATTTTATACATGTGCGCGCACGTGCACATACACGCACACTCACGCGCACACACACACACACACACACACACACACACACACACACACACACACACACACACGCCCGGTAGCTCAGTGGTTAGAGCGCTGGCTTCACAAGCCAGAGGACCGGGGTTCGATTCCCCGGCCGGGTGGAGATATTTGGGTGTCTCCTTTCACGTGTAGCCCCTGTTCACCTAGCAGTGAGTAGGTACGGGATGTAAATCGAGGAGTTGTGACCTTGTTGTCCCGGTGTGTGGTGTGTGCCTGGTCTCAGGCCTATCCGAAGATCGGAAATAATGAGCTCTGAGCTCGTTCCGTAGGGTAACGTCTGGCTGTCTCGTCAGAGACTGCAGCAGATCAAACAGTGAAACACACACGGCCCGGTAGCTCAGTGGTTAGAGCGCTGGCTTCACAAGCCAGAGGACCGGGGTTCGATTCCCCGGCCGGGTGGGTGTCTCCTTTCACGTGTAGCCCCTGTTCACCTAGCAGTGAGTAGGTACCGGATGTAAATCGAGAAGTTGTGACCTTGTTGTCCCGGTGTGTGGTGTGTGCCTGGTCTCAGGCCTATCCGAAGATCGGAAATAATGAGCTCTGAGCTCGTTCCGTAGGGTAACGTCTGGCTGTTTCGTCAGAGACTGCAGCAGATCAAACAGTGAATTACACACACAAACACACACACACACACACACACACACACAAACACACATTGCAAAGGAGAAATAAAGATCATTAAAAAAATAATTCTAGACGGTAACCCTGTAAGGAGGAGATAACGAGTGTTTCAAGCTGTCTCACACACACAAACACACTGAATATATAAAGAAGAAAGTAGAAGAAAAGTTATGCTGGAAAAAATCTTCCCGTCCGTTGTGTATAGCGAACATTTTTAATAATCATCAAGCAGAAAAGCAAGAGATATGGCAAAACGAGCTAAATATTGCCCTCATTATTTTTAGGTATTTGGGTTGATTTTATCTTCTGTATAAATTTACTTTATCCATTTTAGCAATACAATTAACTTTAAACTTTATAATCCATGGTAGTACATGTCACCATTGATATATGTACCTAAGTGATATGAGTTAAAATATTGTTGTACTACTTTTTTTTTAAGTAAATCCCTGCCAGTGCACATGTACATATGCATGGAACATTGATTATTATGATCCTATTGACATCCTGTATCTACTTTTAAATATCCTGTATGGATAATTTTGGGAGAAGTTGGTCAAAATAAAGATTTTTTTTGTGATTATTTTGTAATACTGCTATCAATATCTTAAGTTCAGCATATTACAAGCCTAATATCTATTGATTTGGAGAATGAAAGAAGTTAAAACTTAGACCCAGCATACTCAATAATTTCGTGATATATGGATATAGTTATTTTCGTGAGGATTTTAGCATCTCTTTCGCAGTGCGTAACGAAGTCAAGATCAAGATCAAGACTCGTTAAGACAATTGAGCACAGACCAGCATATCAAAGGACTACGTAGAGTGAGGATAGAAGAATATATGAAGCTTTCCTCATCATCATGGCGTAGTGACATGGACATTGCAGCAGAAATTGTTGTCCAACAATGTGTTTGTTAAGTTAAAAAGGTGGCCAGCCCTGGTTGGATTAGGCAGCAACACTCGCTGGGATACTCGAGCTGCCTATTCTATTAAGGATTGTTGTTTCCATTTACTAGTAAGTTGATCTGAGTGGTTTAGACTGTTAAGTGACACAGACATGTTGTCTTCATGTTTACTGTCGACTGGATCAATACATTTCTGATCAAGGGTGCACTTTTTGGAAATGTGAAGATGACCAAAGAAGCCTCAATGCCAGTTCACGAGGAAATCAACTTATATACATTTGTTCATGAATAGGATTTGATTTTGTCTGTATTACTACTTAGAAGGAATTATGTAGAAAAATATATTTTATTGACGTATTGAATCTCTATATTTGTAGAATGACACTATAGGTATGTTTTGTATTACCCTTTTGTGAGCGGAGGAGACATGTATTGTGCTGCCACCTGGTGACAATCACTAGGTATTCATTTGAAATCAAACATACTGTATCCGTAGACTTTTGTAGAGTTATCTGTGCGGAACCTAAACATTTTAATGAGAGTTGTTTTCTCTCATATAGTTGACATGGAATTCATGTCTATCTACCTAGAATCAGGAGAGACACGCTTAAGAATCAGAACAGTTTCCGCCCAGTCTATTGAGTGTGCAAGATATGAAGACTACAGTACGGACAGCACTACATATAAGTCATCATTATATAGTAAATAAAAATGAAAAAAAAAAAAACCCGAATGACTACTTGTTTCACACTTTGTAGGTATATATTGAATCACTCTGGTTTCCGTGTTACGTACACACACACACACACACACACACACACACCGGCCCGGTAGCTCAGTGGTTAGAGCGCTGGCTTCACAAGCCATAGGACCGGGGTTCGATTCCCCGGCCGGGTGAAGATATTTGGGTGTCTCCTTTCACGTGTAGCCCCTGTTCACCTAGCAGTGAGTAGGTACGGGATGTAAATCGAGGAGTTGTGACCTTGTTGTCCCGATGTGTGGTGTG
>NC_059297.1:12246910-12416910 GCF_017591435.1 Portunus trituberculatus
ATATATATATATATATATATATATATATATATATATATATATATATATATATGCATTTTCTTGCTTTTGCCACAAAGGCAACAACTGTTGTAGCTTGCTTTGTTTTTCTTGGTGTTAAGGCCACGAAGATCTATGGATCTTTTTGAGCCCTAGGGTAGTCCTGTACAGTAGGTATCACAGGCGTGGTAGCTGGCTGGTTTTCCTCAAGAAAGCACAAGTAAGGCGAAGGACTGAAGGTTGCTGGGAGGGGTGGACACCTTGAGGCCGCCAGGGGGTGGGCAGGTTGAGTGTCGTGATGGTCAGGGCGGAGAGCCGAGAACGTCGTGCAGTATGGTGATAGTGGAAGCGTGGGCATTGAAGCAGGAAATGTTCGATGGTCTCAGGGTAGTCCTACACCAAGGGCAGAAGGGATCAGGAGACAGATGTAGGCGGTGTAAGTGATCACTGAGTATGGTGTGGCCCAGGGTGCTCTGGCTTGTGTTCCTTCCCATGACTGACTGACTGTTTGAATCTTGTAATGGCGCTCTTCCTCCCCTGCTGATGGACCCCCCCTATCCCTCTCCCCCTTGCTGCCTGTGGCCCACGCGCCATCTGTTGCTACCTCTACTCCCTTAACAATTCCTCCAGCCTGCCCATTGAACCTGTATATTCTTCTAGAATCCTTGGTCTCACCCCTTGTTTTGTATCTCCCCCCCCTCTTTCTCAATAAACTTTGAAACTTTGAACATGACTTTATGTAAGCCCTTTAGGCAATAGAGTCCAGCCATAAGGATACAAATGAAATTCATAGTAACATCATTAATAAATTTAATTCATGTTATAAATCCTTCTCACTGGTTTGGGTGCCTAGACATTCCAATGAACATGCTGACATGCTAGTTCAGTCTGCTGCAGAGCTCAAGGGATCGTGGAACCTCCATCGGGATCTGCAGTCATGTCTCTCAGCTGTTCAATCATCAGCAAAACTCCTGTGGCAAAGTCACTGGGACAACATCCACCTCCACACCATCAAACCCATCCTGGGCGAGTGGGTGGCAGGAGGTGGTCCTCGTAAGCCTCAGAATAGGCTGCACCCTCCTCACTCATATGCTCCCCTACATAGTCAACATCTTCCTACCACAGTGTTCTACTTGCAATGTCACCTCTCAGTGGCCCGAACTCCCATCCTGCTGGCGTTTCTCCCTACCATCATGACATCCTTTAGCTGTGAGCAGGCAGCACGGCGATGCCCCCACCATCCACAGTTCTCGCATCAGGTCTTGGTGGGAGAACGTGCTCGCACATCCTCCAGTGAGCGTGTCCTCCGCTGTGGGAGAGACTCACCCTGCTGACGTGTTCTGCCCTTCAACTGCTCCCTGTAGCTACTACACCTTGGCTTGGAACACACTTCCAAAGCTCCTCCTTAACGCCTCAGCCACCGTGGTGTACGCTGATCACTGGTTCGTTGTCATATGTGCCAGGATCTTCAGCGCTGGCCCGTGCAGACTGGCCACGAGCTGTAGTACTTTCTCCTGGTCGCTCCATCCCTGTCCTCACTGGGGAACATACACCCACATATGTACAAGGAGGCAGACTTAACTATGTAGCCCTTATCAATATGCCAACATATACTTCCAAAACTCATCTTGTCAGTTCCTTTGCTGAATTACCACTTTTCCCTGGAGACGACCTTCCCGCTGCAGTCTGACGTGACAGTCCTCAGAAAGCGCCTGACGGTGCCACTATCCAGGATGGTGGGCCTCGTCGTCCATGTGGTGGCGTGCTACTCTGCTGATGCAGAGACACTGTATGACAGACGGCTACACACCATCATGGGATTCATCGTAACTCCAAAGGTTCTGGCAAGTACCCACGCTCCATGCCGCTGGACTTGCGCTACCGACCCTGTGATTTTGAACTGCCAACAGACGCTCGTTGCCTACCAGAGATGTTGGCAGCTCAACCCAGCAGACACAGAGTCACGGGATACCATGGTTACCGTGGCTCAACACCTCACGGATCTGCGGCAGTAGGAAATGAAGAAGTACTAGGTCTCCTTCCTGGATTGGGTCCTGCATACCCGGTCCCTCTGGGAGGTGTGGCACTAAGTCAACAGCGTCCGGGGCAAGTCCAGGCAACAGGTGTGTCACCCTGATCCTGCAGGCAGGGCAAGAGAGCTCGTCCTGCAGTGGAAGGAAGCCTCATTCTTCTCTAGACTTCCTATGGAACACCAGGAGGCGCTTGATCAGCAAAGACCACAAAGGATGGAGTTGATTTGCCACAGTGTTTCTCTGCTGTGTGCCTATCACGCATGACGAACTTCTATTTGCAGTCAAATTGGGCAAGTCAGCAGCTCCTGGCAAAGATGGCATCACCTATGGTATCCTCAATGCCCTCCTGGGGGTGAAGGTAGATAACCCTATTTTGGACCTATCTAACATGTCTCTCACCGCAGGCAAGCTTCCCCATTCCTGGAAAACAGCCATTACCATCCTAATCCCAAAAGGGGATGGCACCTTTCATCCTATTTCTCTCACCAGCCGTCTGTGTAAGATGATGGAATGGGTATTATTGAACAGGCTTATATATAAGGTGGGCCATGTACTCTGGCAATGTACATGACTTCTGAAAAGACCACTCTAAAAGTAATTGTTTTGTTGAGTGCCATATAAATAAGGATGCTACCTACAGAGCTTTCGTTGATCTCAAGGGTGCCTTCGACAGGGCCAACAAAGATGTTATTATGGAGGAACTCATTCTCAAAGGTGTCAATGGTAGATTATTAGGATTGATCAGATTGTACAATAGAACAGCACTGGTTTGGTTTCAAGGTGCATTCTCCTCTGAGGAAATCTTTGAGCTTGGAACACCAAAGGGTGGAGTCCTTAGTCCAATGCTTTTCAATGTTTTATTGGACAAAATTCCTTTCCGCAGGGCACCCAGGTCCTCATCTATGCTGATGACATACTCCTCTAATGCCTCACACCTAGGATTCTCCAGTTAGCTTTGTCACAACTAGCAGCATTGTGTGTCCAAATGGGACTAGTTATTAATGAATGTAAAACAAAATTTCAAGATAAAGAGGTCTCTCGACTGCCCATTGTAAATAATGTTCCCATCCCTAGAATTCATATACACAAGTACCTGGGTGTTCAGATGAGTTTTTGGAAGTCTCTCCAAGCTGTACACTATGTTCGAGACCTCTGTCTGCCACGGCTAGCACCACTTCTGCTGCTAGCAAACAGGGGCCTGTGGGCTGGCATTCCAGTCCTAAGAATGTTCTATATATCTGTCATATGATCCCTCATTGATTATGCCTCCCCTATTCTAATACAGTTTAGTGCCACCCAGATCCGTCCCCTGGAGCTTGTTCAGAATGAAGCCATGAGGATAATCTTGGGATGCCCCAGGACTGCACGAATTGAGGTCTTCAGAGCTGAACTGCACCTGCCGAGTATTGTGTGCAGGATATAGGAAATTATTTGTTGCGCAGTTGGTCGGATGTTATGCACGGGCTGACTCTCTGAAGGGATCACTTACCCCTTGTATCATGATCCTCAGACTTCTACAACTCCATACCTCAGGAAGATCTTGGGAGTACTAACAAGTGTAGATGTAGCTGAGGCCTGTATTAACGTTGTTATGTCACCACTCCAATCTGCCAGGAACCCTCACCGTGTCAGTGTTGATATTCACTCACTGCACCAGCCCAAGAGGGACTGACTCCCTCATGTGCTGCTAGACATGTTCATGGCCAAACTGTTCAAGTACCCCCACGTTCAGGCTATTCATGTTTATTGTGATGGGTCAGTCAATGGCAGCAGGTCTGGATGTGGGCTGTTCATCCGTGACTACATTTCTGCCAGTTACTATACTAACACTGAGGTTTCCAGGCGGCTCCCTGCCCATGTCTTCCACTAGAGCAGAACTGTATGCTGTACTGGAGGCGCCACATTGTGGCGCCTCTCCATAAGAATGTATATTTCTTTATTGACAGTCAGCCTGCCTTGTATGCTCTTCAATCCACCTCCCCATGGACTGTGATCTAGTCAATAAGTATCTTGATCTCACGGTTCATTTCACCTGGATACCCTCACATGTGGGTATCCTGTTAAATGAAAAGGCAGACCGCTCAAAGTGCCTTTCAAGACGACACAGTGGACCCTGGCACTAAGTACACTTAGGCTATGTTAAGAGAAGCATTAAGGACTTTGTACATAGTACCATTAGTGATCAGTTGGAGCTTTGTTGCCATAGAGGCAGTGGCACTAGTCTTCACTATGCACGTGTCTCCCAGAGCTGTGCTTACACCTATGGGATGACACACTGCATCTCATGACAGGGTGGCAATGAGGCTCAGATTAGGCTATAAATACTTTTGGGAAGTCAGTGCTTCTCCTGGTGTGTGCTGTGTGCTGTGTGCTGCACCAAGGGGACACACTCTGCGTCACTATATCATGGAATGTCCTCTCATTGTTAAATTCAGGATGCAAAGTCAACATGACTTGTATAACCTTATTGACCATCTACACCCAGCCACTCTCAGGGATATACTCAAGGAATATCCTCAGTTTGCTCCCAGACTGTAATATGTTTATGCAATAAGGTGTGCGATATCAGTATTTATTTATTTATGTACTCGCATATTCTTATTATGTATACTATTTATATATTTTTGATACTTTACCCTTAAGTCTTTGCCAAGGGGGTGGGTGGCAAGGTCCATGCTCCTCCTTTGTTATATTTCATTATTAATGCAACAATAAATGTATCAATCAATCAATATCAACTGAAACTCCACATCTCATCTCTTGTTGAAACAGATTCTATGAAGTTAGGCGTTCTGAGGCGTCTCCGCCAGTTATTCTTGCCCTTTCAACTGCTAACTCTGTACAACGGCCTTATCCACCCCTGTATGGAGTACTCTTCGCATGTTTGGGGGGTTCCACTCACACAGTTTTGTTAGAGTGGAATCAAAAGCTTTTCGTCTCATCAACTCCCATCCTCTGACCGACTGTCTTCAGCCTCTTTATCACCGCCGAAATGTTTCATCTCTTTCTATCTTTTATCGCTATTTTCATGCTAACTGTTCCACTAATCTTACTGTATGCTTCCCCTCCTCCTGCGCCTCGCTTCACAAGGCTTTCTTCTTCCTCTCATCCCTATTCTGTCCAACTTTCTAACACAAGAGTTAACTGGTACCTACTCTCAATAATTTATACCTTTCACTGGTAAACTCTTGAACTCCCTTCCTGCTTCTGTATTTCCGTCTACGACTTGACTTATTTTAAGAGGGAGGTATCATAACATTTGCTCCCTGATTTTGGCTAACTCTGTACTTATCTTTGAGAGAACCAGCACTCAAATGGGACTTTTTTTTTAAATATTTTGTTGCCCTTGGCTGGTCTCTCTCTCTCTCTCTCTCTCTCTCTCTCTCTCTCTCTCTCTCTCTCTATATATATATATATATATATATATATATATATATATATATATATATATATATATATATATATATATATATATATATATATATATATATATATATATATATATATATATATATATATATATATATATATATATATATATATATATATATTACAGTCAAACTGTGAGATCAGTCATTTCGTGAAATGACTGATTTTCTTAGTCATTACATGTATTGCCTGCGGAGGCCAGTCAGTTCACGAAATGACTGAAAATTATAGCCATTTCATGAAATGACTAAATTTTTTGCCCAGCTATTTCACGAAATGACTAAAGAAATTTACGGTATTTTGTTTTTGACATGTGATAGGTGAAATAAAGTAGAAATTCATACATACATAATTTGTTTTTATTCAAATACAGTATATTTTAAAAGCATGTTAAAATTCATAAAAAAAATCACATATTACAAAAGTACAACTGTAGTTAAAAAATAAATCACTTAAACAATAGAATTACATATGACAACACAATCACTCATTCATGCTACTTGTTTGTACAATTAAGGCTGTTATGACATCTACTATTGCAAAGCTGTTTAGATTTGAAACATTTACATCGGTTTGATTGGCATTTTTTTTACCATTACAAGAACACTTAACAAAACCTTGTCCTCCATTGACAGATTCTTTGATAACGGCTTCTCGGAGAGAGATTTCTGTATCACTGTTAATGTCACCCTCTCTCAGCAATCTTTCAGGACAAATGTCAAATTGATTCCTTGAATAGCTTCCTTTTAGAACACCACTTTTGGTAGCTACTTTGTACTGATCGTTTATGCTCCTACTCACTATAACTCCTAAGATGTTCCTTGGGTCTCCACGACCTCGATCAACTAAAGGAATGGGAAGAGCAACGTTGTCTCCTATCTCACCTACTTTTAACTCTATTCGGCTTCTCTTCACCATACGCTCCGCTTGTTGTTTCTGGGATTCGCTGGCAGCTATACGTTTTATGCCCGTTGCCCAGTCCGTTGAGTTATTATCAGCCATCCAAGCAACAAGCATGTCCTTTATGTCACCATTTGCTCTCTCCACAGAGCCTTGACTCTGTGGGTGTCTTGGCTTACCATGAACGATGGATAATTCAGGCCACGTGAAACACAGTTCAGTAATGATCTGAGCAGTAAACTCAGAACCATTGTCTGATTGAAGAATTACAGGAGCCCCCAAGAGAAGAAAAATATCAGCTAGTTGGAATGCTACTTCAGCTGCACGCTTTGATTTGAGTGGACGCAGAACGCAAAACTTTGTTAAGTGGTCTTGGTAAACCATAATCCATTTGTAAGTTCTACACGACATAGACTGCATGTCAATAAGATCTACCTGCCCACGTGATGAAAATTCACTAGTCAGAATAGGTTTAACCACAACTCCCTTTCTCTTTTTCTGGCATTCCTGACACAACGATTTGAATAGTTCAACTGTATCCCGCTGAATATTGGCGTATTTCACTTGGAGTTCTCTAGTCATTCTATCTCGACCACCGTGCCCAGTTGCAACATGGGCCCTCTTAACTATGTCATAAGTGTCTTCAATGGAGACATAGTACACCGGTGTTTCATCTGGGGTTTGTCGTTTCTTAATAAGTTTCTCAATATCACCACACTGTAGCACTTCATATTTACTCAGAAGGTAGTATTGATGGCGACTCTTAGTGTTCTTCCTTTCACTAGTTGTACGAATGTCCTCAATAATTTGGAAATATTCTTCTTTCGGAATGAGATATTTGCGACACTTCTCATACCTAGAATATAATTCTTCACGAAATTTTAACTCTATGCTTTCAGACATCTTGTGAAGGAACTGGATTCAACTGGAATCAGCAAAGAGACTCGGAGCTGAGTGTTTAGTGTGTGCTGTCAGTGTAACTGAGCTGAACTGACTGATTAGTATTGGTGGTGTATCACTGTCAATGACGTCATGGCTGTCAATGGACGTCAAACAGCTAATTCACATGTCAAACCACTAGTTCACATTTTGCCTAATTCAAAACAGCCATATAGTGTAACAAGCATGACAATAATTCAGTCGTTTCATGAAATGGCTATAATTTTCAGTCATTTCGTGAACTGACTGGCCTCCGCAGGCAATACATGTAATGACTAAGAAAATCAGTCATTTCACGAAATGACTGATTTCACAGTTTGACTGTAATATATATATATATATATATATATATATATATATATATATATATATATATATATATATATATATATATATATATATACTATATATTATCGATTGTAGTACTATCGGCAGCTCCTGTAGGGGATAAAAGGAAAAAAAAAAAGGCGGCAAAAACCTAAACCAGACACCATTCTTCATACTACTAATCCCTGCTTCTGGCACTCCACATTCTCTCCAGGAACTCCTTGACAACTTCTATCATCCTTTCACTCTTGTCTCCACACAGTCCCAGCAGCAACACCATCCATTCCCTTCCTGTCTTCTTCACCCTGGCATCCCCCAATTCCCTCAGCACCACTTGCATCATCTTATTCCTGTCTCTGGCATACTTCACACACTCCAGCATCACATGCTCCACCGTCTCGTCCTCTTCCGCGTCACACATCTGGCACACTTTGCTGCGGGACTCTGACCATCTGTAACTCCTTGCATTCACATTCATCCACTGTGCCCTAGCTCGGAAGAGAAGGTCACCCCCCAGGCTGCCATCATACCACTTTTCATACATTGGGGCCTCTTTCTCCCTATACCACTCCAGAGTACTTTTTTGTTCCATCCTATTCCTCCATTCGCTCAGTCCAATACACTTCACCCTTCTGTCTATCTCTCTCTTCCACTTCCTTACATCCCAGTCTGGGCCCTCTCCATTTCCAACAATCATGCTCCAGTCACTCTCAACATGCTTCCCTCAACTCGCTGGAACGCCCAACTAGTTTCCAGACCACTCTTCACTACCATCCTGACACACTTCTTCCCCCACCTGCTATTCCTAACATTCCATAGAAACACCTTCCTAACTATTCTTGCATCATTCATTCGTTCTAGCCTAGCCTTGAATCTCAGTGTTGCCTTCACATGCCTCTCTCTGAAGGTACTCCATCCCATGTCTCCCCTTAATGCCTCTATTGCTGCATACCCTGGTGCATTTAGAGCCATTCTTGCTACTCTGTTCTGTCCTATTTCTAGCTTCTCTAATTCACTTTCATTCCACGTCATCACATCCATACCATACATGATGCTTGGAACAGCCACGCTCTTCCAAACTTCTCGCAGCACATCATACTTGCTGGCTCTCATCCTTGCTGCACTTCCTAGTCGACCCACCCACTGGTTCACCAAACTCATCTTTTCATTCTTTGCTTTCACACAGCCATATGGACTCATCCACATCCCCAGATACTTGTATTCCTCAGCCTGTTGCACCTCATTTTCTCCCAGTCTCCACACCAAGTTTCTTTCATCATCTGACCTATTCACAACCATCACCTTGCTCTTCTCACTGCTGAATCTCACCCCAAAGTCTCTTCCATAGCCATCTACAACATCCAGGAGACTTTGGAGCTCCTCTGCTGATTCACTCATGACTACCACATCATCTGCATACAAGAGCACACATACCCTATCATTCCCCACCTTTACTCCTGCATTCATCCTTCTCATTCTGGCAGCCAGTTCTTCTGTATATAAACTGAAGAGGGTTGGTGACAAAATACAACCCTGCCTGACTCCTCTCTCACTCTTTACCCAGTCTGTTTCTATGTCTCCTAGTCTATATCTAGCTCTTGTGTCCACATACATACTTTGCACTATACTAACTATCTTTGAACTCAGTCCAATCTTTTCTAAGACTCTGCCTAACATTCTTCTATTCACCCTGTCATATGCTTTCTCTATATCCAGAAAACCCAAGTATAATTTACTACCCTCCTTCCTTTTCCTCTCAATCAGCTCATTCACCACAAACATGTTGTCTTCAGCTCTCCTATCCACACGGAAACCATTCTGTTCTTCACCCAGCACTCCAGTTTGTTCAATCCATTTACACAATCTCTCATTCAGCACACCACTGAACACTTTACCCACTGTATTCACTAATGCAATGGGCCTGTAGTTTTTCAACTCATCTTTACTCTTGTATCCTCCCTTGTGTAACAGAGTCACCCTACATTCATTCCACACTCTTGGCACTCTCTCTTCCTCCCACACCTGGTTAAAGAGCTCAGTCATCCTATCAATCAGAACTTCTCCATTTTTGTACATCTCATATGGTATCTCATCTGGCCCTGCTGCCTTACCATTCTTTTGCCTTTTCACACATTTCTCCACTTCCTCTCTGCTGATTCTATCATTCAATTCATCCACATCCTTTCTCTCCAGTGTCACACACCCTTCTTTAACATCAAATACCTCACCAACACCTCCAATCTCTTCCCAAAATTCTTTGATCACCTTTCTCATCTCTTCCTTATCTGTCACCACTGTCCCATTCACCTTGAGGCTCTCCACATTTTCACGGTCAGGCATCCTCTCACCCATCAGGAATCTATACCATTCTTTGCACCTTCCACGCCTTTCTCTCTGAGGGAATGAATCACGCTTCTCTCACACCTACCCTGGCATTCATTATCTTCCGCTTCGTCACTCGCTGCTGCCTCACATATGCTGTCCATGCATTCTGGTAATCACTTTCTGCCTCTTCACTCTCATGCCTCCTCTTTCTCAGCTGTCTACACACCCTATTTAATCTCTCTCTCTCTCTCTCTCTCTCTCTCTCTCTCTCTCTCTCTCTCTCCTGGCATCCCTAACCTCATCGTTCCACCACGGTTTACATGTATGTTTTCTGGCACTCGTTCTCACATACCCTATCTGGCTGGCAGCTGCGTTCCTCACATTATCAACAAATCTACCATTCAATTCATCCACATCATTCAAGTTTTCATCTTCCCAGCATCTCTCACTCTGGTCAACCTGGAAATTCTCCCATCCTGCATCCCCTATCACACTGGCCTATGATACGCGGAACGCGGGCCATGGTTCTTGGTACGAAACCAGGAACACTATCACACACAAGCTGCCCGTGTTCTTGTTATGCTAGGCAAACGGCCCACCAACCAAGACAAAGCCTAATCAAAATAAACCAGAACAAAACCATGCCGCTTATACCTCAGCCTGTGCTTTGTCCTGGAACTGCATTTGCGCTTCCTCTTGTTGAAGAAAAGTAAGTAAAAAAAAAAAAAAAAAACTAGAGAAAAGCTGAGACGTGCGCTATGGCAACTTTACAGTCAGAGGTGGTTGCCATAGACAAAGCCTAATCAAAATAAACCAGAACAAAACCATGCCGCTTATACCTCAGCCTGTGCTTTGTCCAGGAACTGCATTTGCACTTCCTCTTGTTGAAGAAAAGTAAGTAAAAAAAAACTAGAGAAAAGCTGAGACGTGCGCGATGGCAACGTTACAGTCAGAGGTGGTTGCCATGAGCCCAAACTATCGACATGATATGTATATATTTTACCTTTCTAAATTGATGAAATATTATTTAATATTCCAATATGAAAAATTTAGTCACATTCTTTTTAGTTCAAATAAAAAGTTTTTATTACATATATCATGTTTACTTTCCATTGGGATAGCATACGGAGAACCGGGATGGATACGAAAGCCATCCCAAGTTGGTTCCGCTAATCCCGGGCAAGTTCCAGCTATCTAGAGCGGATGTTCCTAGTTCCGCGTATCATAGGCCAGTGTGATAGTGAATCAGTGGGTAGAACGATTGGGGAGTGCAAGAATAAGAGCAAGCAAATATGATATGCTGAGAGAGGTGTGAAAGAGTGTGGCGGTGCTCGGTATAATGTATGGTATGGACGTGATTGCATGGAATGAAAGTGAAATTGACAAGCTAGAAGTGGGACATAATAGAATAGGTTGAATGGCACTGATTATGCACCGAGGAACACAGCAGCAGAAGCTTTGAGAGGTGATATGGGATGGAGCACTTTTAGGGAAAGACTAGTTAAAGCCACACTTAGGTACAAGGTTAGGCTGGAAAGAATGGATGATGAAAGAATAGTGAGGAAGGTGTAGCCTACCTGTGGAATGAAAGTGGGATTCAGTGGAGGAAGAGGTGCATGAGAATGACAGAGAGGAGTGGATTACAAGTGGTATGGGGGATGAGAATGGCTGGGAGGAATCAAAATGAGCGTGAATGAATCGTGACAAGAGGAGGCATGATAAGAACTGAATGGGATGCGAAAAAAATGGAAGAGTGAGATAGACAGAGAGGTGAAGTGGGTGGGACTGAATATATATAAGAATGAGATGGAACGAAAGAGTACTCTGGAATGGTACAAGGAAAAGGAAACTCTGATGTATGAAAGGTGGTATGATGGTAGCCTGGGTGGTGATATTCTCTTCCGAGCGAGGGCACATAGTATGGATGTGAATGCAAGGAACTACAGGTCAGAGTCCCGCAGCAAAGTGTGCCAGATGTGTGACATGGGGGGAGGACGAGACGGTGGAGCATGTCATGCTGGAGTGTGAGAAGTATGAGAGAGACAGGCATGAGATGATGCAAGTGATTTTGAATGAATTAGGGCATAATAGGAATGAAAGAGTGGAGAAGACAGGAAGGGAATGGATGGTGTTGCTGCTGGGACTGTGTAGAGAGACGAGTGAAAGGATGATGGAGGCTGTGAAGGAGTATCTGGAGAGAATGTCGCGAACGAGGTGTAGAGATCATTAACTCTTTTTTTTCTCCTTTATTTTCTGTTTGTGTCTTTTTATCTTCTACAGGAGCTGCCAATCCAAACAGGGTCTCTCAAACAAGTCAGCCAGCATGCATTTGGGGGAGGAGCATCGTGACGTCAGTTGAAAGACCCTGAGAGATCCAAAAAAGGCCTGCTGGCTCCGGAGCGATCCCTAGCCACCTGTAGCATCAAGATCAAGATCAAATTCTTTTCGCGGGCGTGAATGGACTGAGAAGGGCCTCATAGTTTGAATGTACCTTGGGTGTGTCTACCTTTGACCTGCCCAGTGCCCACCCTGCTGGCGGCGGCGGGCGTCCACTCCTCACACCAAGCTGCTGTTCTCCGCCTCACCTGCGTCTTCCTGAAGAAGTGTGGACAACTATCCCGTCTGTGATCACCTCACAGGCCACCACTAGGGCTCATAGGATCTGTGAGATCGTCGAAGCCCGAAAACAACAACTTTGAATGTATTCTGTATTGTGAGGAAGGTGAGTTAGTTAGCACCACCACCATCAACAACTTTGCTTCTTCACGTGACTTTGCTCTGAGGGGAGCAGCAGTTGTGTGCTGCTGCTTGATGGTGTTGAAGGTAAGAGAGACGTGTCATGCTCATGTATGGTGATAAGGAACGAGAGGCGTGTGTTGCTGGTGTTCGATGCGAAAGGTGAGGTGTGAGTGTTTCTGGTTTCTTTGTTATTAAAAGAAGAGGTGTGGGTGTTGTTGGTAACGTTTGAAGACCTTGGTGTTCATTGGAAAGAAATGTTGAAGAGACGAGCTGGACAATTTTGTTGTTTCATGGGACTTGTTTGTCGGGATCACTCACACTATGTTATGGTCACCATTTGAAGTGTGTGTGTGTTTGTGTTCCTGTCTGAGGGAAGCAGGGCTGGAGGCAGGCAGTGTTGTTTATGTGTCACGGTCTTACAGTTGAAGATGTTCACTCCAGCTATTGAGGTCAGACGTGCAGGATTTGTGTGTGTAGCCTCAATTGTTATTTGTGTCACTGTATTATGGCCAAGATAGATTCTTTAACACTTTATTTTTTTTTTTTTATGAATAGACAAGTAGTCCATTATTAGGACCGTGTTGGTGGAAATTTAAAAGAGGCCCAGAATTATTGTAGTTTCACCCAATACACCACATGTAACACATTCTCACGGGCTAGATCACATTTCTGCGAGCATTTCTAACCCCATTTTACCCTATCAGAAATTTATGATAAGGTTAGGTTAGGTTACCACACGTAACTATACACATTCTCATGGTCAGGATCACACTTCTGCGAGCATTTTATAACCCCATTTTACCATATTGGAAATGAATAATGAGGTTAGGTTTGCCAGGAAGTCCCTAAGCTTGTTATTCGTAGGGAAAAAGAAATATAAGATAGGGTAGTTGTGTTGGTTGAAACTGAAAATTTACCAGAGGCTCTTCTTTTTGTCAAATATGGTCTTTTATCCCCTTAAATTATTAAGAAATGCAAATTTTGTCAATTTTGGTTTCTCTGACCAACTAAACCAAAATAAATTTTATCTAAACTAATCCATCCTAATATAACTTTCTGGCACAATGTATTTATTTTCTTAAGCATCAATATGAGTCAATAATAGCCGGAGGCATTAAGAAAAAATGCATAACGTAACTATAGCCAGTATTTTGACACAACATGGAGACAGGTCGTGAGTTCCTGAAGAGGACTGATTGTAGACATTAACCTTAATGTTTTTGTGCAGTTCATATATATACTTTGTATGTACATATCTCTAATGTGACATATTTTTCTAGTAAGAAATATAGTGAATTTATTGCTGGTATACATCTTTTATGTTGCAAATATATACTTGTTCAAGTTATGACTTTTTTCAACTCAAACTTATGCCTACCTCTCATTCCCAGCAACCTTAGGAACCTGTTGGAAATCTGAATTCTTAGGTAGCGGAGCATTAAATTGAATAATGTGCATTACAAAAGAGGTCAGAAATCAAGAAAATCACATCAGAAGTCTCTGAAAATACACTGATGGTGGTGGCAGCTCCGGCGAGTATTGCTTTATTCTTGTTGAGCTGAGTTACCAATGATTTGCACATTTCTGGCTGTATCCATTACATTCAGTGCAAACCCCTGAGGCTAAATAATTAAACCCAACATTATAACCTAGTCGGGTGATGCTAGTGTTGTCGGTGAGAGGTCAATATTAGTTCCTGCTTTATTTTGATTCTGTGTTGTTGCCTTGCTCTTATTCCCAGTTGCAGTCAGGACATTTGACCAGAGTCACTTAACCAGGTAAGATAATTGAGTAATATTTCATAGAAATACACTGATCTTGTAACTGACAAAAGCATTTCTTAACTTCTGTAGTGGCAATGTAGTAACAGAAGTGAAACAAAGAATCCATATAAGATTAACTGAGAATACTAATGGAAATGCTGCCACTACCTAGTATATTCTTAATATCTGGTTAAGTGACGTTCGTCATGAAGCTTGCCACCAAAAGATAAATAATATTTATTTTACATAGTTCAATTCTTATTCATTTAAGTGAAAATTTGGGCTCATAGAGTGAATTAAAATTATTTGCATTGCTACAGTGATCTCATAACTAACAAAAATATTTCTTAACTACTGTTGTGACAAGGTATAACAAACGTGAAACAAAGAATCAACATAGGACTAACTATGTTAATGGTAGTGTTGCCAACACCCAGGATATTCTCAACACTTGGTTAAGGGACACTCATCATGAAGCTTGCCACCAAAAGGTAAATACAGTGGTGCCTTGGAATACGTACTTAATCCGTTCAAAATTTTGTTCTTACTCCAAAGCATCAAAATACATGTATTCGTATGGAAGACCAAAAAAATTTTATTTTACACCTAATTTCTTACTTTTTGCATACTATTGCTATATATACTACTACTGCTATTATGCTATAACTATAAGAGATTGGAAAATAGAGCAGGAAAGTAAGCAAAATATAATGTAATGAAAATTCAACTTCTCGTGGTCAGAAACAAGCGTCCCCACATCCTCCTTATGTGACTCCATCACTCCAGCACCACACACTCTTATATAAGCCAGTAAGTTTTTCTTTGATATACTGCATTCATTATGGAAAATAAATCAGGGAAGTAAGCAAATTGTAATATGAAAATTCAACTTCTTCGTGGTCAGAAACAAGTGTCAAGACATCCTTCTCAGCTGACTCCATCAAGCCAGCACTGCACTCTAATCTAAACTAATAACGACATAAAAATAACGATTCCAATATTGTCATGCATCATAATATGTCTGAACTGCTTACTTATTCATGGATATACATGTATATCTTATATCTCACCAAGAAATACATAAAAAATGATAACTTACAGTATACTGATATAAGTGCTCTCACTCTTCACGCTTGGTGCCCTCACACCTACACAAACATATCCTTGTAAAAGCTGATACATGATTGGCTAAGTGTCCACCATCTTGAAAACAATGGGCCAATGACAGACCTGGATATATGACAGATAGCCTCAAGCATAAACAAACTGTGTGGTATAAAGGAGCACGGCTTCTGAATGAGCCACGATCATGCCTGATGAGCTCTAACGTAAGAGCCACAATTGTGCCTGACGGGCTATAAGGGTTAAGGCTTTTAATTCATGAGCTGGATACTCTCTCTTCCCCTCGGATCTTCTAGAATCTTCTATACGTCTGTCTTTATGTCTCGTGACCACGTGTTCTGCTATGCTATACAATGATCTTAATAACTAAAAGAAACTTAATATTTCGTTAAAGCAAGTTTGGTGTTCATTATATGAGCAGATGGTAGTAAAAGGAAACGTTCGTTTTAGCGAAATTTCGTTATGTGAACGTTCGTTAAGCGGGATTTGCCTGTAATTCCTGAAGGCAACAAGCAGGAGGTGTGTGTTGTCATCACCGACTGTGACGTGTGCCAGTCTATTGATCAAGCATCATTAAAATGGCGGAAAGGAGACCTGAGTGTAGAGAGTTTGTGGCAAAGACTGGGCTCTTTGACCAACTTTCACAGCTTTTGATTGCAATCACTACTGCAAGGATGTTTCGCGATAAAGACGAAGGAATTGCAAATATGACCAATACTACAATATCAGCATAAAATCCAGCCAGCCATCTGAATAATTCAGAATCTGAGCTTTTATGTTTATTGTGGACAGCTTGGTTACTGCTCTCTCGAAAAAGGCAGATAGCATTTAAGAAGTTGAAAGCTATGTTTGGGTTTCTTCGAAAGCTGCAAACACTCTCTCCAGATTAATTAAGTAAAAGCTAGTACAACAAAACTAATTCACGCTTACCCTGAAGACTTGAAAAGGGAGTTCAAAGAGGAACTGATCCAGTTTAGTGAACTTTTGCAAACTGACCTAGCTGACACTGTTGCTGGATCTCAACAGTAGTACCTTTACGAACTGATCATTCTTTTGGGTCTTGTTTTCCAGTGTCGAGATCACATTGAAAATCTTTTTAACTCTAATGGTTACCAACTGCAGTGGTGAACGCTTTTCAAAATCAATCAAGAACGAAGTAAGAATCAGTATGAGTTAAACAAGATTGAACTATCTTTCTGTAATGAGTATTGAATGAGAGTTACTGAGGGAAATTTACACATCAAGGATAATTCAGGGGTTTTCTGCCAAGTCTTGTAAGTGTATCATGTAAGCCATATAACTATACTCGCAACATTGATAAATGGCTGATAGGGCATGGCAAAGGGATTTCCTGAGTGTTGCTGTTATCACCACCTACTTCTTTCTCCAACCCTGCTCAACCTACATAACCTCTGCCTCTGTCTTTCTTTCTCTCTGTGTGTTTCTATATAGATTGCTGTAATTCCAAAGTTATTTATGGAATTGTAATAACTAATTCCACGCCACCACTGAGGTAAAAATCAAAAGGTGTTTTTTGTATAAAGGTTTCATTTCACCCAGTTGTACATGTGACATATGAGGAGGGGAGGGCGAGATTGCTGTTTCCTTCACCACATTGTCACTGAAGGAATTCTGTAGACGTGCTTTCTTTACACCTATTTTCTTAATTAAAAAAGAAAAGCTTACAAGATTTCTGTAATTTACTACCACAGGCAATAACCCAAAGACTACTCATTTTAAGACAGGGACTATTCCTATCGATTTCTGAGCGAGAAAATGATGTCTTTTTGTTTCATAGTTTACTCAGTGAAGGGATTAGCAAGGAAGTTAATTAACTAAATTAATCCAAAACTAACCAAAATTAAGCTAACCTATCCCTTGGGTGGAAAGCCTAATATTATTTCAATTTTTATCAGTAAATTGTTTTGTTGTGAGAGGACAGAAATCCTTGGATAGTTCGGTTTGCTGATTTAGTTTTATTAATAATCTCTTTAAGGGTTAAGGAGGGTTACTATAGTTGAACTAGATAAACGTATGTACGTAATTTAGGCAATAGTTATCTATGCATGTCTAGCATTGATGTCACATTTACACTCAACAAACACATGATCTCTCTCTCTCTCGCTCATACTTTCATCCTTTGCTTTTATTTATCTATAATTATAATGTTTTGTATGCAACTGCATGGCTTACTGAATATTTTTTATTTTGGAGAGGGAAGAATGACACTATATGTTCTGCTACACTTGGTAACATGTATAGGCCATGCAGCATTGCTACTCTATTGCCCTTGATTTGTGAATCTCCCAGCTTGCTCCCTGGTAGCCATGGTCAGGTTAAGTCATTCTAGGTTTCAGCTGGCACTGGCACAGAGGAATACAGCCAATGTCCAAAGTTATAAGTTGGGCTGGTAGTAGAGCACTTTTGAACTACATCAATTTTATATTTATTTTGCAACCTTGACTTTTAGAAGTTCTTTTGATTACAGCTCTCAAGTCAGTGTCACATCCATCATTTTTGTGAGAGTTATGAAAGGCCACTGTAACACAGCTAATCTTTCATATGTATTGTAAAGTTTAGTACTTTAGTTTGACATTATCTATAGGGATGTGATCATGTTGTCAGGTGGTTTGAGTTTTTTTTTTTTCATATAGAATTATTAATAATGTATGATAAAACCATAAGAACAATAAAAATTAATGGTGCTATTTGAAGTTATGAATAATGGATTAGGTTTGTGAAATTTTAGCTTTCCAAGAAAAATCCTGGGTTCCCACCAGGATCTCGAGTTCTTTGTGTAGAGGAAAAGAACAAAAGGAAATTTTAGTGTCATCCTAAGGTAACATTTACTGAACTTTATTACATTCCTATTTCATTTCAGAAGCTAAGATGCTGAGAATGGACTGTATTTTGCAAACAAATGTGAAAGAAGAAGTTGAACCTTCACTTGGAACTTCAGATTCATGCCAATATGAAATTGAATCAAGGTAAAAGTTTCTTCCAGGCTTTATGTGCTTGAATTAATCTATCTATCTATTTACAGTATAAGTGCTTTGGAATAAATTCTACTTGGTATACATCCTGTTTGGACATAAATATATTTGCTTGGTAAACAACTTTTGTTTTGGAATATGACTCATGTGCTAGAACTTTTATGGGTAAAAATGAGTCATGATACGTTATGCTATCGTTGCTTATCTTTCTTTAGATAAAGTCATGAGTGAGATTAAATTTGAATTTGTACTCTACAGTGGAAACCCATCATTTGCATACCTCTCCAGTCATACAACTTTTTCATGTAAAATTTAACTCGCTTTTCCTACACTTGTCCTGTGATTTGCATATAGCATCGCCTTGTTACTGACCATGCTACAGGTTTGCTTCACTATGCATAATCCACACAAACCTTATGAAACACCTATTTTATTGCTATCTTTTGTTATTTTATTGAAAATAATGAGTAAGAAGAATGTGTGTGTGTGTGTGTGTGTGTGTATTTATCTAGTTGTAGTTTTACAGGGCCTGGGCTTTTTACTGTCATGTTGCCCTGTCTCCATATCTACACTTATCCAATTTTTTAAAACTATGCACACTCGTTGCTGACACCACTTCTTCACTCAAACTGTTACAAGTCTCAACACATCTTTGTGTGTGTGTGTGTGTGTGTGTGTATTTACCTATTTGTGATTACAGGGCCTAAGCCATAGCTTTAAACTATGTCCTGTCTCTTTGTCCACACTTGTCCAATTTGTCCTTCATTTGACTGACACTCGCCGCACACACCACATCCACGCTCAGTTTGTTCCATGCATCAATGCTCCGATACGGGAAGCTATACTTGATGTCACTCGTGCAGGAATCTTTCAGTATTTTCTTTGGGTGTCCTCTTAGGTAATTACTGGATGCCATCGTGATCAGGTCCTCCCTATCCAATGTGTCCACTCCATGTACTATTTTGAACATTGTTATCATATCCCCCCTCTGACTCTTCTTTCTTCCAACCTACTTAATTCCAGCCTATTTAACCTCTCCTCATACGGTACCTCCTTAAAGTCTGGTATCATTCTTGTTGCTAACCTCTGTACCCTTTCCAGTTTTTTGACATGTTTCTTCATGTATGGTGACCAAATTACTGATGCATATACCAACTGTGGCCTAATCAGGGTGGTCAATATTTTCTTTATCATATTCCCGTCCAGGTAATTAAATGCCCATCCTATACTTTGGAGCATGCTATACGTTTTTCCAAATATTCTATTAATGTGCTTTTCTGGAGACAGATTACTCTGTACAGTCACTCCCAAGTCTTTTTCTTCTCTGACTTCAATTACAGTCTTCCCCCCCAGCTGGTAGTCTTTATATGGTCTATATTTACTTCTACCCATTCTCATTACACAACTTTTGTTGGTATTGAATTCCATTTGCCACGTCCTGCTTCATTCATATATTTTGTCCTCCTGCAGTATATTACAGTCATGCATATTCTTCACTCTCCTCATAATCTTTGCATCATCTGCAAACATATTCATATAACTTCTCACTCCCTCTGGCATGTCATTTATATAGATCAGGAACATGATGGGACCAAGCACCGAACCATGGGGAACTCCACTGGTTACCTTCCTCCACTCTGACTTCACTCCCTTCACTACCGTCCTCATTTCTCTACCTGTCAAATAATTTCTCATCCATTCAGTCAGATTTCCCCGTATTCCTCCGATACTACTTAACTTCCACATCAATCTGTTATGTGGTACTTTATCAAATGTGTGTGTGTGTGTGTGTGTGTATTTACCTAGTTGTGTAGTATATGATTAGAGCAGGGCTCATAGTGACCTGTCTCCATATCTACATTGATCCAACTTTTCCTTAAATTTGTGCAAACTTTCTGCTGCTACAATCTCTTCACTCAATCTGTTCCAAATATCCACCGACCTATGTGGAAAACTAAATTTTTTAATGTTTTTGAAAGCTGACTTCATCATGTTCTTGGAATGTTCACTTGTTTACTTACCTAAGTCTATCCTTAGTCAATGATACCAGGTCTTGTCTATCTATCTTTTCCATATGGTCTACTAACTTATAGATCGTTATTAGATCTCATTCCCGTCTGTCCTTCAAAGATAGAAGTTCCATTTCCTGTAGTCTTTCTTCATAGGGAAGATCCTGTATTTCTGGCACCACCTTTGTAGCAGTCCTTTGGATTCTTTATTTTCTTGATGTCCTTCTGCTTGTATGATGACTGCACAACTGCTGCATATTCTGGTCTAAGTGTTATCATAGTGGTTATGATCTTTTCCATCATACTCTTGTCCATGTAGTGAAATGCCACCCTGATGTTAGTTAGTATACCTGGAGTATAATGGCGGCTAACACTGACAACTGCACTCCACTTGTTACTTTACTTCAGAATGAGTATGTATCCCTGATTACAGTTCTCATCTCTCTATCCTTGAAGTAATTCCTTATTTGATCTAATACTCTTCCTCTCAGTCCTCCTATGTTTTCCAACTTTCAAAGTAGTCTGCTATATAGGACTTTATCAAAAGTCTTTTTTAAGTCTAGGTACACAGTGTCCACCCATCCATCTCTGCTTTCCAGTCCTTCTACTACTTTTGAGTAGAAACTTAGTAAATTTGACACACATGATCGTCCTGTCCTGAACCCAAATTGTCTGTTCGATATAACTTACTTTCTTTTCTTAAAGTTTC
Organism: Portunus trituberculatus; assembly: GCF_017591435.1. Lineage (NCBI taxonomy): Eukaryota > Metazoa > Arthropoda > Malacostraca > Decapoda > Portunidae > Portunus > Portunus trituberculatus. The sequence continues at coordinate 12,268,196 of NC_059297.1, forward strand.
ATTCTTCCTCTCTTCTTACTCTTAACATATTCATTTCTAGCATCCTTATACTGCTTTCTGTTGCTTTCATTTCTCTGCTTTATGAGTTTCTTCCAAGCTTTATCTTTTTTTTCTTTTAGCTTCTATACATCTGCTATTATTCCAGGCTTGTACTATACTCTTCTTTACTCTATAAATCGGTACATATTTCTTCACTCCTTTGTTATACTATTGCAGGAATAATTAATATTTTCCCTGTACTGTTTTGCTGTTCATAATGGTCTTCCATTCTGTGCCACCAAATATTTTTTTTAACTTTTCAAAATTTGCTCTTGCTTAACTTAATCTCTTAATTGGACTCTGGTATTGAATGATAGGAGGGGGCTCCAGCTTCTTTGTAACTAGATCAAGCAATGATGGCTCTTCTTCACCTTTGTACCATGTTGATTTTTCCATCCTGCAAAGCCATTGTTAACTGTAACATCTCACTCCACAATCTAACATTACTCATTACTTCCATCTCTCTCTCCAGTTTACTCTTTTGGAATTGAAGTCTCCTACTAATAATATTTTTCCATCTCCTCATATTATCCAAGCAGTTCCTTATGTTCTTCTGTCCTCCATGTATTTGTCTAAGGTGGCACATACGTGACTATGATTCTCCTCTTTTTCATTTCTCCTGTCTTGATTGTTATTCCCACTACTTTAGCTATGCCATCTCCATAGTGCACTTCCTCCACACATATATCATCACGAATCATTATTAGTACTCCTCCTACCCTTTTTCCCTTTCTGTCTCTTCTCCAACTTTTATATCCCTCCTCCTTAAACCTAACATGGACCTCCTCCTTTAGCTTTTTCTACTATGCGCATTATATCCAGTTGTTTCTCCTTCAAATAGTCTCTAACCTCCAACACACTGGACAACAACCTATCTGTATTTAAGAACATAAGAACATAAGAAAAGAGGGAAGCTGCAAGAGGCCACTAGGCCTATACGAGACAGTCCCTGTGCGTTTAAGCTACCTAATTCCTTCTATCTTCCCAAATCATGAACTTATCTAACCTTTAAAGCTCACTATTGACTCAGCCCTGACTACATGACCACTGAGACCATTCCACTCATTAACCACTCTGTTTGAAAACCAGTTTCTTCCCATTTCTTTCCTAAACCTGAAATTTTCAAGTTTAAACCCATTATTTCTGGTTCTGTCCCCGCTATAGATCCTAAGAACTACATTCATGTCCCCTTTGTTGAAACCCATATACCACTTAAATACTTCCATCAGGTCTCCTCTTAACCTACGTCTCTCTAAGGAATGCAAATTTAGTTTTTTCAGTGTCTCTTCATAGGGAATATCCCTCATTCCCTGTATCTTTTTGTCATCCTCCTTTGCACTGACTCCAATAGAGGTATGTCCTTCCTGAAATGTGGGGACCAGAATTGTACCGCATAGTCAAGATGTGGCCTGACCAGCGCCAAGTATAATTTTAGTATTACTTCAAGACTCCTGCTTTTAACACTTTTGAAAATTAATCCTAATACTCTGTTCGCCTTATTCCTGGCCTCAATACATTGCTTCCTTTTACCGAGATCAGAGCTAACTATGACTCCTAAATCTTTCTCATACTTGGAACTTCCTTGTGCCACGTTATCTATCGTGTACCTATTACTTGGATTATCTCTACCTATGCTCAGTACCCTGCACTTGTTAATATTGAACTACATTTGCCATCTATCTGTTCATTCTTTCATCCTATCCAAGTCTGCCTGCAAAGCCTTGGCATTCGAATCGGACCTAATTAATTTTACCTATTCTCCAAGCTCTCCCCTCACCTCCTCCTCCTCCTCACTTGTCGAGAAATATTCATTGTCTGATGAACTGGCAGTGTCATCAGAAGTATTCAAGCTTCTGAGGGAAGGTTCATATTCACTATCTTCCTCAGAACTAGACATTTGGGGTGTAAATGATTTGAAAAGGGTACAAAAAATGAGTGAGTAATGTGGATGAAAACAACACCCATGCGACGACAGTAGTTGCCGGAGTAGGTCTAGTAAGAGCGTCCTTGAAATCCCACTGCTCCACCATGTCGCCTCTGCCAGGCGCACGATTTGACGAGAATACTCATCTCACATGTAGAATGGCTTAGAAAGGCTCAGAATCGACGAGTATATCCGTCTGTAGCTGGTTTTTGAAGGTCAAGTTTTAGATGAGTATACTCAACGACTGAAAACGGAACATTTAGTGAAAATGAGTATACAGTAATACTCCGCTTAACGAACGTTTGTTTAACGAATTTCCGGTTTAAAGTACTATATAAAGTTAGACCAAAAATCCGCATAACGTACAATCACATGTTTTAGCGAATTTTCTGGGTTTGAATTTGCTGGGTGAGGGACTGAACGCGGTAGTTTCGCTGTGATTGGCTGGCTCCCCGCCTCTGTCTCTAGTGCTTCTGGAGCTGGATCCAAGATTCTTTAACAACGTCAGAGCAACCTCTTGCAGCGAAATGGCATCCATGAATGCGTGGAGGGACGGTGACAAGGTTGCTATCAGGTTGCTCTGAGGTTGCTGGGAACACCACCTCTCTAGGGGATGTTACTGTCTTATATAATGCATTTATGTTCACAAAACAACATTTCTATTAGCTTTTTACGAACCTTGCCCCGAAGAAAGGATTGTTTTGTGATGCATAAAGTGAAATCTTACATGGAATACCAAAAAATAAAGCAGAGATGAGATGAGCTACATACGAAGCGGGTGACTCGCCGCCACTCGGCCGCTTCTTCTTTTTCTTGAGACCCTTTTGCTTGTGTGTTACTTTCATCATGATGTTTATGTTTTCACTCCTCTATTGCCTGCTATAATGGATATCATATCTTAGTATTCATATACGCTCATGCCACGAGGATAACCTCGACTCCGTGGATAACCTGACTCCGTGGCACTGAGTGATAGTGAATTATTAATGAAATACGCTTCATTAATAATTCACTATTACTCAGTGCCACGGAGTTGAGGTTATCCTCGTGGCATGAGCGTATATGAATACTAAGATATGATATCCATTATAGCAGGCAATAGAGGAGTGGAAACAAATGTCATGAGGAAAGACAACACGCAGGCTAAAAGGGTCACAAGAAGAAGAAGCGGTCGAGTCGCCGTGAGTCTCCCGTTTTGTCCGTGGCTCATCTCATTTCTGCTTTATTTTTTGGTATTCCATGTAAGATTTCACTTTATGCATTACAAAACAATCCTTTCTTGGGGGCAAGGTTTGTAAAAAGCTAATAGAAATGTTGTTTTGTGAACATAAATGCGAGAATGTGAGAGAATTTGTATGTAGCTTCTCTTAACTTCCAATGACTCATATGACATCATAAAAGTAGTGGTACACCGGTGGCCCAATGTGCTGCCAAACGTATATATAATTTTTTTTCTTTTTAACCCATGTATGTTGGGGACCAGCCCAGAATGCATCCCCTCCTATTTCCATTATTTCCTATGGGAAAATTAAATCCGTTTAACGAATTTTTGCTCTACGAACAGCTTTGACACCCCCTATCCTGTTCGTTACGCGGAGTATTACTGTACTCGTTTCTGCCGAGGAAGGGGTTAAAGGAGGAGCCTTTCAGGCATGATCTTGGCGCTTTTCTTTATGTTGCACAGTTTGTTTATGCTTGAGGCTATCTGTCATATATCGAGGCCTGTCATTGGCCCATTGTTTTCAAGATGGTGGACACTTTCTCACATTCGACTAATCTCAATCTCAGTTCTGTGTTTTCTGTTATCAGTCTGTCCTGCTTGTCCATTAATCTCGACATCACTTCCTTCATGTACCTTATTGCTCTTTCCACGTTTATCAACCTCCTTATATTACCTCTTTCGTCTCTAAGTCAAGAAAAGGCCTTATCCATATTATCCTCAGTGAATCTCTTCAGTCCAACGGGTGTTTCAATAAATTGATGTTTATCGCAACATGGCGTTTATTTTGGTGGCCATATCACCCAGTTCCGTTTCTCTCCATTTTTCCACCTATATGGTATCCAAATCTTATTTATTATGGAGACAGGAGAACCCTATGGGCTCCTACCACCCTGCACTTATGTCTAGGTCAGGTTCTAATGCAGCATTTCCCAACCCCCTGTTGTCATATCTAAGCAGTCCAGCTTGTTATTAGAAGGATAAAAAAAAAAACGAAATGCCCTTGGCTGGCCCTCTTCCCTACGTAAAAAAAAAAAAAAAAAAAAAAAAAAAACACTTCCCAGCACCCCCTATAATTGATTTCAGCACCCCCAGGTGGTGCCAGCACCCCAGGTTGGGAAACGCTGCTCTAATGCCTACTGAAGCGCTTTCCCTGGGAGCTGCTTAGCAACATCTTGACGGTGTGGCATCATCAGCATGTGTTTGTACGTATTTACCTACAATGGTACCTTGGAGTACGAACAACTTGGATTACAAACAAATTTTTTTTTTTTTTTTTTTTTTCACTGGAGAACGAACTTTGCTTTGGAGTGCAAACAATAACAAATGTGGTCAACAGATTGCATGCAGCACTGCGCGATCAGCTGACTGCATGCTGGGGCACCACACTGCCTCAGTGCCTCAGGTGTGTTGTTTGCAGTGGTTTGATTGTTGTTTTGTAGTGCCTGGGATAATAATATTGTGTTTTTGTTATTAAGATAATTGCCTAGCCGTGGTACAGTGGAACCATGCGTGCTTTGGGGTCCGAGGGGTCTCCAAGCGCACGGGTTCGAATCCTGTCCATGGCCCAAGTGTAGGTTGGGCTTCCTCACTCGGGGCAATGGCTTCCTAGCGGGTGGGCTTTGAGATAGGTACCCGAAAAAAGTACCCCCTTTAGCCCATGAATTCCCATGAAAAGCCCACATGGTATAAATAAAAAAAAATAAAAAAGACATTGACACGTATGGAAAATTCTAGAAGATCTGAGGGGAAGAAAGAGTATCTAGCTCATTAATTATAAAGCCTTAACCCTTATAGCCTGTCAGGCACGATCGTGGCTCTTATGTTAAAGCCTTTCAGGCATGATCTTGGCGCTTTTCAGAAACCACGCTTCTTTATGCTGCACAGTTTGTTTATGCTTGAGGCTATCTGTCATATATCGAGGCCTGTCATTGGCCCATTGTTTTCAAGATGGTGGACACTTAAGGCGGTGTCACACCAGCACTTTTTCCGTCGATTAATGCAATTTCCGTCTAGTATTCAATGTTCCGCATGAACTTATCGCATGAATTTATCAGACGATAGGGATCGTTTCCGTCTGAAATTTTCCGCCTTTGTTTACATACCAAGACCAAGGCCACAAGACTTGCCGCGTCTCCTCAACCTACTTCTACGTGCATTGGTTCTACCACTAACCATGCTCGCTTTTTGGCTTGTTTAGCTTGTCTAAGTTTTGTAATACAGTATTATGTTCAGAGCAGCATATCTTTGCCACAGCGTGACCTCCATGTTTGTTTACACTGTCAGTCTGTGTTGGCGGGAAGTGACGACGAAACATCGTTTGTGTGTGACAGGCCACAGCCAAAATATTGTCAATTTTCTGAAAAACTGGAAAAAGTAGACAGAAAAAGTGCTAGTGTGACACCGCCTTTAGCCAATCATGTATCAGCTTTTACAAGGATTTGTTTGTGTAGGCGTGAGGATGGTGAGAGCACTTATGTCAGTATGCTGTATTTTATGATTTTTTATGTATTTCTTGGTGAGATATAAGATATGTATTTCCATGGATAAGTAAGCAGTTCAGAAACATATTATGATGCATGACAATATTGGAATTGTTATTGGTTTAGATAAGAGTGTGTAGTGCTGGCTTGATGGAGTCAGCTGAGGAGGATGTGTTGACGCTGGGTCATGGTCAAGATGGCCCCTGACCACGACAGCCCTCCCTCGATGGCCGCATGTTTACCACGATAGCCCCACACTACAGACCACGGCGGCCTCAGTTTCTTTTTTACCCGTAAGATGGTTTTAAATTATACTTGTTAATAGAGCATCTTATACTAAGACGGATTGTATTAATAAATCAGTCACTTCCTACTCCCCCATCCTTCCCCATCCTTCCTCACTCAGTGATAGGTACTGTACCACGTAGTACCATACGTGAGTGCTTACTTTTAATCACCACAATAATGTTATCGTGTAATGTTTATCAGTAAATTGCATACTTGTTGATACAATGTGTCAAATGTAAAATTGCAAAACATGATATTAAAACATTCGGTATTTAGCCAAGTGGCACCTCTGGCTGCTGCAGCAAGCCAACAACAGTTGTCGTCACCTCATAAACACATAATGGACTGTCGTGTACCTCTCAGAAATTTTAAAATCATCTTACGGGTAAACAAAACCTTAAAATGCATATGTATATATAACATTTTCTGCTTAGAAATGCATGTTCTCTTACCTCTTTCAATATTTACAGAAAGTCGTGTTACACCCTGGATACATATATGCACTATATGCGCAAGGTCAAGGATTCTGTAAGGATATACGGGTTCAATGAGCGGGCTGGAGGAATTGATTAGGGAGCTTCGCTTTTAACAGATGGCGTGCGGGTTGCAGGTAGTAAGGGGCGAGGGATGGGGTGGTCCACCAGCGGGGGAGGATGAGCGCCGTTACAAGATTCAAACAGTCAGTCAGTCACGGGTAGGAGCGCAAGGTACATCAGCCATCACCCGCCTCCGCCTGGGCCACACCACGCTCAGTGCTCACTTGCACTGCTTACGTTGGTCATGTGACCCCTTCTGCCCTTGGTGTAGGACTACCCTGAGGCCATTGAACATTTCCTGCTTCAATGCCCATGCTTCCACTCTCAACATACGTACTACTCTACGCTCCCGGCTCTCTGCCCTGGCGTCCACCCCTCCTGACAGCCTGCTGTCCTTTGCCTCACTTGTGCCATCTTGAGGAAGACCAGCCAGCTATCACGCCTGTGACACCCACACAGGACTACCCCAGGGATCATAAGGATCCAAAAGAGGCCACGAAGATCTATGGATCCTTATGAGCCCTGGGGTAATCCTGTATGGGTATCACAGGCATGGTAGCTGGCCGCCGGGAGGGTGGGCAGGTCAAGTGTTGTGATGGCCAAGGCGGAGAGCCGGGAGCATAGTGCAGTACGTATGTTGAGAGTGAAAGTGTGGGCATTGAAGTAGGAAATGTTCCAGGGGTAGTCCTACACCAAGGGCAGAAGGGATCACGAGACAGATGTAGGCGGTGCAAGTGAGGAGTATGGTGTGGCCCAGGTGGAGGCGGGCAGAAAAAGCATATACGTATATATACAATCACTTCGATTTACGTACGCGAGATACGACCACGTCCAGCAGATCAGCAGATGCCTATTATGAGTTTGCTGTATTATACGTTTGGCGGCGCAGCGCGTAAAATAGCTGTGGCGGCGCCCAGCATCGTGTACGACAGTTACAGCAGCACAGCATCTCACAGACTCACACTCACAGCATCCTACCACTTCACTTGTTGACTGGATACCATCGCGGATATACGTAGTAGTACCATCCTAAATTAAAAGTTAGGGTGGGGTCAGGTAGCTACCTGACCGCACCTGTTTACAGCCTTAACATGTTTCCGCCAGAGGTTGCTATGGGGCCGCGCCACATTTCCTACAGGACACATCTCCTACAAATTAAGCAATTTTTAGAGTAGTGACATATTTCGTACAGTGATACAGCATATCTCCTACAAGCAGTAGGTGTAGGAAATACGCTGGGTATCAAGTTGTTATGTAGGAAATATGCTGGGTATCAAGTTATGTTGGAAATATGCTGGGTATCGAGTTGTTAGGTAGGAAATACACTGGGTATGAAGTTATGTAGGAAATGTGCCTGATACTTGTTTTTGTGTTGGAGCTGGGGCAGTATGGTTCATCCGGCATAACTCCTACAGTTATACTGTCATATCTCCTACAAGTAAAAAATCTGGACAATATTGATGTATATAAAACTGTAAAAACTGGAAGGCACATGAATTAAAATGGCACTTTTTATTTTTCAGTAAAACTTGCATATATAAATTGAAGCATTACAATCATATTTTTTAAAATTTCTCACTAAAACATACGTATATAAAAAATGTAACGTTACTATGGCACATTTTAAACGTAAACCTCAAGCCTGTCATGAATGGCAGTACAACAAGTGGGACATGTTGCAGGGTTGTTAGCATCTGCTGCTGATACAAGGATAGTTATGCAATCTGCACAGAGGGAGGCGTGTCAGCAGGGCAAAAGAACAATTGCCCTTTCCCTTCGCCTTAGGCAAATGCTGCACCGAAGTTCGGGAGGAACATCTTGAGTACCAGCTGCGTTGTTGTCAGGGCCTTGATGCTCATTCCCACTCTCATCAGCACTGTCTCCGGGAAGTTGAAATGCTGAAACAGAGCTATCAAATGTTTAAGCGACAGCATTGATGTATTGGGTCAATGTGTATGTTCCATTCTGTAATTGTTCTTTCAAGTTCTGCCTGCGCTCAATGTTTCTGACAAACTTCTCCTTTTTCTGACGAGTGATGTCCAAGCCAGCATCCAGACGTTCAATGTCCTTAGTTGTGTCTGTTATCATATTATTCAGATGTGTGAGGAAAGTGTAAATGTTTGGCTTGTGCTGGCAGACAATGGCTTTCAGTCTGCTGTGATATGACTCTGCATCATTGTTAGTTCCACGAGAAAATTTGAAGACATAACCGTTGTGGAGTGACTTTTCGAATCCAGTACTCTGTGATGTAGGTTTTGAATGCAGTAATTTTTGGCTGGGAATGATAATTCAAGTCAAAATTATCTTGGAATAGAGAGTCAACTGCGTCATGCATCTGGTTGGCTGTCATGATCTTTTTGACCCACTTATTAAACTGCTTGTTGTCTTTATAAAGTTCAGTTAGCCCCAGTGCCCCAGTTTCTGAATTTTCCGGTACAGGTTTTGTGAAAAGTGGAACTGACAGCCCCCAATCTGAACCTGTGGCCAGCAAGAGAGAATTGCTTTACCAGAACTGCTCTCAAAATCACCCATTGCTTGTTCAGGATTCAGGTTGGGGATGAGTTCTTCACTTTTTGCATTGAGACTTTGAGGTCATCAAGGTGAAGATGAGTGGGAATGAATGACCTTTGTAAAAGCCAAGTAATGTGAAGAGCTGGTAGAAGAGTGCAGGCACAGTGTAAAAAGTACCATCAAAATTCCATTCCTTAATTGTGGTCATCAGTGGTACCAGGGTTAGAGAATAAAAAATAATTGCCAAATGACCACTTCCCTGATCTGTGACAACAGATCTGAAGTTTACGTTAAAGGCCTGGGCCTCTAGGCTTTCTAGAATGTTGGCGCACTCTTCTGCAGTGTGTGGTTGCCTTGGTTGAATTCGGCACTTGGCTCGAAGCATGCTTCGCTCTACAGATGAGAAAGACACATCTGCTCCATGTTGGTGATGTCTTGTTACCCGCCTGAAGATCTCGGAATAGCTGGTAGAGCCCACTTCCTCAGCAGCCTTCATCTTGAGAGTGTTCCTCAGATCTGTTGCAGCAAAGTCGGATGATTCATGGTTGTGACCTTGCGTTGCTCTGATGACACCAGTTGTCTGTAAAATATGACTGCTTAATAATTCGAACAACACCTCACACCACCATCATCACCAGTGAATCTGCCAGTGAATCTCCGTCGTTTTAACGGAAAACCTTTAGCAGTGATGTTGATTAAATCTTACCAAACTCCTGGTCTATAACATTTTACAACTGTTCTTACCTCCGACAATACGGCTCTTCCTCCACAGTTGGGGTGCTGAATGCAACGCAGATATAGTTTGTTGTTTCTTGCCACATTTCGGAGGTACCGGAATCCAGAGTTGTCTTTGTAAACCACTGCATTGAAGCGGATGTTCCCCTCAATAGTAGCCATGCTTGGTCCAGGAGCAATGGAGTATAATGATGCCATCTGTCCCGTCGAATGGAGAAAAAAATACTGCTGGGTCGAGACTAAACTCGACCCATGATGTCTGAATGTGAACGATACTGCGCAGAACGGATGTATAACAACTTAACTACTTGTTGACTGGTCAAGGTCGTGAGGAGTGTATTGAGCCAGAAGCTCCGAGTGCAGAGGCTAGGGGGGTGCGCCTACACAATGTAGGAGATGTGACAACATATTATTGTGTGTAGGAGATATGCTGTATCTTTGTAGGATATGTGACAAAACAGATTTTTGAGTGTAGGAGGTATGCTGTATCTCTGTAGGAGATATGTCATTACTCTAAAAATGCTATATTTAAAGGATATTTGCCCTGGAGTAGTCATTTTATGTGTAGGATATATGACGGATACTTGTTTTTGTGTAGGAAATATGACCATCTATGTGTAGGATATGTGGCAGTACTCCAATTATTTTAGGCTTGTAGAAGTGACTACGCCCCGTTGCTATGACTCCTCCAACTCCTTGTTTTTTTTCCTCCTCCCCCGTCTGTCTCTCTGCCTCCCCTCCTCTCTCTCTCTCTCTCTCTCTCTCTCTCTCTCTCTCTCTCTCTCTCTCTCTCTCTCTCTCTCTCTCTCTCTCTCTCTCTCTCTCTCTCTCTCTCTCTCTCTCTCTCTCTCTGCTTCTTGGATGTTACTTTTCACGCTATAGTATGCCAATACAGTAATTGCCCGTGTATCCGGATCGCCACTCTCCAGCATCGTCATAAGTAGATGTAAATATATGTGTGTATGTGTGTGTATATATATATATATATATATATATATATATATATATATATATATATATATATATATATATATATATTGTTCCAGCCTAGCAGCGAAAAGTGGTTCAGTTGTTTGTTTACATTTCTCTGAGATGCTCCAAGACAGAACTACCAAGTATCAAATGGCCAAGTTGAGCTGCTATGTCATTTATGAGTTTATTTTTTGATAATTAAATAACCTTTCTGTCAGGAAGCCATTTTTAAATGTCTTGTGTGATTGTGTCATAGCCCTATGGCCTACACTACTTGACCAAGAGTCAAGTAGGGAGGTGTGTCATTTAGCTCTCTAATTTTTGCCTGACAGGTTTAAGTCGAGAATTAGAATGAGAAACATCAAGAAGAGAAGACAACTAGAAACAAACAAACAAATGTATCGTTGGGAGACCGCTGGACTTTCAATTCTGGCCTCCTGTCTCCCCTCATGCGTGTTATCTCCCCCTCCAAGACCCTCGCCTCACCCCATGTCTCACTGCCAGGCTTCTCCACCATCTCTATATCATAACTTAAATAAGACTGTTATGATCTTTTCAAACACTTTTTTTCTTACTGCCTTCATCATCATAACTTTACATGACAGCTCTCACAATAACATTGTTACAAAAAATTATTTTGAGACAAAGGTAGAAAGCTGCACCAGATGAACAATAAATACATCACTATCATTATCTCACTTCAACACAATAATAATAACTCAGGTAGTCCAGTTCAGCAGTGAAACAGCAGATTGCCATGACGCTGCTGATGGCACTTTCCCAACCCTCACATTTTCTAGAGAAGCAGGTATCTAATATGTTATCATTCGATCATTCTCCGGGAAGTCATTATTGTATACACAATCATTTAATGTGCTTTCATTCATTGTTTTCTTACCCATTTGGGTTATGTATGCTTTTCTTTTTTCTCAATTTATAAAGGGTTTGGAGAGAAAATTCCGTGAATACGGATATTTTGCGTATCCGTCAGGGCCTTGGCTGCTATAATCCGGATACGCGAGTGATTACTGTATTGAAATTTAGACTTTATTTCCTCGCTATCATATGGCGTAAAAGTCTTTTCTTTCTTTAGCCTACCATATTAATATATTATCAACTAAGCAACTGAAAACAATGCTGTATACAAAGATAAATGTTATTGTACCTATTCAGTATCTCACACTTAAAATGGATGAGAAAGATAGATCGTATAATAAACATATATATATTTTGAGTGCATACGTATATCCGATTTACGACCATTTCGACTTACGACTGGTTGGTCGTAACCGATCTAGGTCGTAACTTGGATGGTGCCTGTGTATATATATATATATATATATATATATATATATATATATATATATATATATATATATATATATATATATATATATATATATATATATATATATATATATATATATATATATATATATATATATATATATATATATATATATATATATATATATATATATATATATATATATATATATATATATATATATATATATATATATATATATATATATTTGCCTTATAAGTTCATAACCACGAGAGAATGCAGGGAAAAATAGGGGGTGGGGAGGAAGCATGGGAGAAATCTTATTAAGTTACTCCTGAAAATGTTTTCTATGAAAGTACTTGGTTCTAACAGATGGCAGCACCGTACTGTTGCTGTCCTCCAAACAACTTCCTCTCTGTATATTCCTTGCGCAAGGTACAGTACACCAGTGTACCAATATGTTATGGTTTTTAACGCTCCATACTATAAAACACTATCAGGAATGCTGAGTTGCCATCCGCAGTTAACGTGTTAACATAATGAAAGAAATAAGAGGACAATAACATAAAATTTGGTGTGGGGTCGTCAAGGTAAACATGGGGCCATTGGGGAGGGCTGTTGTGGTTGGAGACTGTTGTGGTCAGGGGCCATCTTGACCAGGAAATGTTGACGCTTGTTTTTGACCGCGAAGAAGTTGAATTTTCATATTACAATTTGCTTACTTCCCTTACTTATTTTCCATAATGAATGCAGTATATCAAAGAAAAACTTATTGGGTTATATAAGAGTGTGCAGTGCTGGTTTGATGGAGTCACATGAGGATGTGGTGACGCTTGTTTCTGACCACGAGAAGTTGAATTTTCATTATATTACATTTTGCTTACTTTCCTGCTTTATTTTCCTATCTTTTATAGTTATAGCATAATAGTAGTAGTATATATAGTAATAGTATTCAAAAAGTAAGAAATTAGGTGTAAAATAAAATTTTTTTGATCTTGGGAGGTGGTTTGGAACGAATTATAATGATAATGATAATATAATTATTATGAATACATGTATTTTAATGCTTTGGAGTAAGAAAAATTTTGAATGAATTAAGTTTGTATTCCAAGACACCACTGTATTTGTATTTACCTAGTTGTATTGTACAGGGTTTGAGTGGGGCTCATAGTGTCCTGTCTCCATATCTCCTTTTATCTAATTTTTCCTTAAAGTTATGCACATTATGTGCTGTAACAACTTCATTATCCAATGCATTCACTTTTCCACTGTTTTGTGTGGAAAACTGTATTTTCCAGTATCCTTCGCACACTGCCTCATCCTGATCTTCTTTTCATGTCCCATTGTCATTCCATCTTCTGTCAACAGCACCAGGTCTTCTTTGTCTATCTTTTCAATGTCATTGACTATCTTGTACATTGTTATTAGGCCCCCACGTTCTCTTCTATCTTGTAAGGTTGGCAGTCCCATTTTCTTCAGTCGTTTTTCATATGCTAGGTCCTTTAATTCCAGCACCATCTTTGTAGCAATCTTCTGTATCATTTCCAATTTTCTTGTATCCTTTTTAAATCTCGGAGACCACACTACTTCTGCATATTCCAGCCTTGGATGCATCATGCTTGTGATGATTTTTTTCATCATATTTTTGTCCATGTATTCAAATGTCACCCTTATATTAGTCAACATTTTATATGATAGTCCAAATATCTTTCTTATGTGTTTTTCGGGGCTCAGATTTTCCTGTATGATCACTCCCAAATCTTTTTCCTCTTTAGTCTTCATTATTTGTTCCTTTCCCATTAAATAGTTCCATACTGGTCTTCTTTTGCTCTTTCCTAGTTCCATTGTGACATTTCTTGGCATTAAACTCTAATTTCCACTTCTTGCTCCACTTATAGATCTTGTGTGTATCTTCCTGCGATAGCAGACAGTCCTCTCTAGTTTTGATAACTCTTAGCAGTTTTGTATCATCAGCAAATAAATTTATATAACTGTTTACCCAAATGTGAATATCGTTTACATAAATCTGAAACATAATGGGGGCTAACATTGAGCCTTGTGGCAATCCGGTAGTTACTTTACCCTAAGATACAGGGTACAGGGGGGAAGAAGAACCATCGTTGCTTGACTTAGTATTCACAAAGAAACCAGAGTCCCCTCCAATCATACAATACCTTAGTCCAATTGGGAGAAGTGATCATGTGACATTAGAGAAGCAAATTCGAGAGGAAAATGGGATAAGTTACAGAGATGACTACAAAGGAGAGAAATAAAATTATGCAAGAGAGGATTTTGAAAAATTAAGGATCTATTTTGCTGATATTGAGTGGAGAAATATTTTGTGCAGAAAGACAGTACAAGGGAAATATGACATATTCTTATAGAAATATAATGGAGTAAAAAAAAAATTGAACCTGTTTATAGAGTTAAGAAAAAAAACATGCTTGGTACAATGCTAGATGCATACAAGCTAAAAAAGGCAAAAGATAAAGTGTGGAAGAAACTCATAAAACAGAGAAATGTCTATAACAGATGGCAGGACAAGGATGCCAGAAATGAATATATTAGAGTAAGGAGAGAGGAAGAAAGAAACTTTGAAAAAGATGTGGTGAAGAAAAGCAAAGACAAACCCAAACTTTTCTACAAGTTTATAAATGGCAAAACAAAGAACAAGGAAACAACTGAAAAAGTAATTAAAGAAGGGAAGACATACCAAACAGAGAAGGACATTGCCAAGGATTACAGGAGATCGCAGTGCACAAAGAGTGTTTTGGAAGATTACTGGATAAATTGGATGTCAGGAAAGCAATGGGGCTAGATGGTGTATCAGGGTGGGTGTTAAAAGAATGTAAAGAGCAACTACTGGATCCAATTTGGGAAATGATTACAAGTTCAATAAATGAAGAGAAAGTTCCACTAGAATGGAAGACAGCCAGTGTAATACTGATATTTAAAGGAGGAAAGGCAGCTGAACCACTAAACTACAGACCAGTGTCACTTACAAGTGTCTTGGGGAAGTGGTGTGAAATAATTATCAAAGAAAAAGGGGTTAAATTTCTAGAAGAGGAGCAAGTCGTATCGAACAAACAATTTGGGTTCAGGACAGGGGAGGTCATGTGTATCAAATCAAACTTATTAAGCTTCTACTCGAAAGTTATTGCAGGACATGAAAACAGATGGATGAGTGGACACAGTATACCTGGATATTAAAAAGGCTTTTGATAAAGTCCCTCATGGAAGACTACTTTGGAAACAAGAGAACATAAGGGGATTGCAAGAAACTTTGCTGGAATGGACGAGAGATTATATGAAGGATAGGGAAATGAGAACTGTGATCAAGAGATACATACTCATCTTGGGATAAAATAACTAGTGGAGTGACACAAGGTTCAGTGATAGCCCTCATTATGTTTCAGATTTATGTAAACGACATTCTTAATGGGGTAAACAGTTATATAAATTTATTTGCTGATGATGCAAAGAGTTATCAAAACCAGAGAGGACTGAGTACTGTTGCAAGATACAAACAAGATCTATGACTGGAGCAGGAAGTGGAAATTGGAATTTAATGCCAAGAAATGTCACATAGTGGAACTAGGAAAGAGTAAGAGAAGACCGGTATAAAATTATTTGATGGGAGAGGAACAAATAATGAAGACAATTATTTTTTGACAATATATTCTATTTACTTTAGTAAAAAAAAGTCAAGCAATCTGTGTGATATGTGGCCATCAGTGGTGGTTCATTGCATAGTGATTATAACTACACATTAATATACAGAACTGTGCAAATTATATCCATGTCTTTTCAGAGAGGAAGCTCAGTTTATGCAGGAAGTGAAAGATGAGTTTGAGATTAAAGTAGAAGATGAGTTTTTGGGATTCTCTGATGAACCATTCTTCCCCAACCAGCAGGAATCTCCAGACAAACAAGACACCATTAGAACAAGGTAAGGGAATGCTGCAGTTTTTCTCTCTCTCTCTCTCTCTCTCTCTCTCTCTCTCTCTCTCTCTCTCTCTCTCTCTCTCTCTCTCTCTCTCTCTCTCTCTCTCTCTCTCTCTCTCTGTGTTTTATTAATATAGCCAATAATGTATTACATATGATATTTTATGATTTTTAAGTGTTTTATGGGACATATTAAAAGGTCTTGGAAGACATTTCTATAATCTGTATTCATCTTAATTCTGCTATATGATTGTTCACTTTACTCTTGAATTTTTAGGAGCTAATTGTGATTGGATATCAAGGAATACCTTTACAGAAATCCCATGCTTTATTGTGGTTCACCTACTGCTGCCTCAGTGCATTGCAGATTTTTATAAATATTCAATGTTGATAATTTTCATGGTTTCTTCAGTATATTGTGGGTTACTGTGGCCAGTTGAAATTGAGATTTTTGTTGAAAAAAGTTTTGTAGCCTAAAAATTAATAAATGAATGACTGAGAAGAAAAATGCAGTACAGTAAAGTCATGAGTCTTGATCAATCCCGTGACAGCATTTCACATCTCAGTTGCACCACCAAAAACCCACAAGTTACATTACACAAATCTTGATTACTGTTGTTTTTCAGTGTGTGGTGATGCAATTTTTTATTGCTCTTCCATCTAACTCCAGCTTGCATTCCAAAATGTGCTCTGGAAGCTTCCAAAATGTTACAGAGCATTTTACAATGCAATGTAGTGGGTTTATGACATCACTCATGGAAGCTCACACGTGATACGTGTACCCCACATGTCAGGGTTGGAGAAAATCACACTTTTTGTTTAACTAAAGTAAAGAAAATAAATTTATTTGGTTTAAATCAGATTGATTTGATTTGAATTGATTTTTTTTAAATGACCTTTTTTGCTTTAATCTTTTTTTTCTATTACCAACAATGAGTAAAAAAAAAATTTATTTGATTTAAATCAGATTTATTTGATTTGAATTGATTTTTTTTAAATGACCTTTTTTGCTTTAATCTTTTTTTTCTATTACCAACAATGCTACATGAAATCATAGCTTAGTGTTATGCATTACTCAAGATGAGTTATTCCCTTGAAAATCATAAGATTAATTATATCTACAAGGCCTCTACATGTCTCCTCATTCTTGTCACTAGCCCTTGAATTTCTTGTTTCCATTTTCTGCATTTTGCTTTAAATTCTTTGCTTATAGCCACAGTGGGTCTCTCTCCCACTGTCACTTTTTTCACAGTGTATGTACATTTTACATTATTGTATATCAAATGGCAATAAATCACCAACAGTCTACTATGTATAGGAAGTTGGTGGTGTAGTGAGCATGGGATTAGGCAGAAGCTTCAAGGAGGTTAGATAGACAGGAGACAGTGCAGGCCTATATTGCTGTACTGAAAAAGTGAAGCCACTGGGTGGAGCTTATGAGGTGGTGGGCAAAGCTTACTATCGCAAATTACACCTAAAACATTACCCTCTCCCGTGTTAAGCAATGGGAAATTGCCACTTTCTTTTTCATTACTAGAGAAAAATTTAGAAAGAACTGATGGTTTAACTTATGTAAACCTCATTATAGTTTCCTAAATATGTCATGTAGACCTGTTATTAATGGTGTTAATACGATATAGCTACAATATTGAAAGAAATACAGCATTACATTTTGGGGAGAAATTATGGTAAAAGATTACTTTTCTTGTTTATTACATGGCAAAAATCAAACAGTGAAGTAATATTTCAGTGATGATGCATTTTCAATGCCCTGCAGTGACATGAAATTACGCATCATTCTAAATAAAAGCTGTAAAGAGAGAGAGAATATCAAATAATGTATATCGCTTAAGGCCGGTTCACACGATCATGCTGCATGACAGGCAGCATGAAACAACTGCATGAAGCGGATGCATGATTAGAAAGAATGATCGTGTGAACCCCGTTTTTGGCATGACATGCAGCATGAACACGCGGCATGACGTATGAAGGGAAATCCTGTGAGCAAGGGGCGGAGCTGGCATGGCCTGATGTATGGCATGACCGAGTGAACGTCAGTCATGCAAATTGCGTCATTCTTGCCAGTATTTGTGAACAGTACACAAGCTCTTATCTTTGATTAATATAGTTGTTTTCTTGTTTTTCAGTGCAATGGATAAGCAAAACGAAAAAGATAATACATTAGAATTTATTTCCATGTATAGAAATCATGAATGTTTGTGGAGAGTGCAATGTAAGGATTATAGTAACAAAAACAAAAGGAATAGTGCCTTAGATGCGTTACTTGACATATACAGGAAACTAGTCCCTGGAGCATCAAAGGCAGATGTACTTAGAAAAATAAACACTCTGAGGAGTAGTTTCAGAAGAGAATTGAAGAAAATTAATGATTAAAAAAAATCTGGCTCTGGTACAGATGAATTATACACACCATCTCTGTACTATTTTGACGAACTAAGGTTTGTTGCGGACCAAGATGTTCCTCGCCAAAGTACAAGCACTTTAGAGGAAGATGGAAATACAAGGGTAAGTACTTCATTAGCTTACATGTTTACAGTACATTCTCTTGAAATGCAATAGCACCTTCGCCTGTGAAATATGTCATAAAGTTGTCCCGAACATTTCGAGCAATTTGAGATGCAACCCGTGCATCTCTTCCTCTTTCTAAACTAGCCATGCAATTTTCATCGCTGTTGTTATTGGGCATCATGTCATTACAATCATTATTAATATTATGAGTAGTGACTGTTTTACTTCGTAAATAGTTATGCAATGCAATTGTAGCTAGCACCACCTTCTCAATGCTGTCTAATTTGAGATTTATAGTTGAGTGGAAAATGCGAAATCTAGCGCTTAATATGCCAAACGCATTCTCAACTACTCTTCGAGCTCTTGATAGACGATAGTTAAAAGTTCTTCTGTCATCATTCAGCTCCTTTTGTGGATATGGTTTTAAAAAATCAGGTCGCAGCGCAAATGCTTCATCTCCCACGAAAACACAAGGGAGACCGTGCTTCCCAATGGGTGGAATGTGAAGTTCGTTGTCTTTGAGTTTTTTTCCAAAAGTAGTGTTATTCAATACGCCACCATCTGAAACACGGCCATTGGTACCTATGTCTGCGTACAAAAATTCATAATTGGCGTTGACCACTGCCATTAAAACTAGACTATTGTACCCTTTATAATTATAGAAGTAAGACCCTGCATCCTTTGGAGGAGTGATGTGTACATGTTTTCCATCAACTGCGCCAAGGCAGTTTGGAAAATTCCATTTTTCTTCGAATAGGTTTCCAATGTTTGTCCACTCTTGTTCGGTTTTGGGGAACTGGAAAAAATGGGAAATAATAATAGACGTGGGAAACATTAACTGTTACAGACTCTTGAAAGTCTTTGTTATTCAGCATATTACATATAAATAATTTGAATGATATGTTTCGCACTTAACACGTGATGAACCTTTTCTTTACCAGAAAACAACAGACCTTGTATCGCAAGACACTGAACCAGGTCATGCTGACGACTTGGATACTGATGTTACCTCGCCACAAAGCAGCACATCAGTTCAAACACCAACTCCGAACAAAAGACCGAGACCCACAAAGAAAAATGATGTGACACATGACATCCTACAGAGAGTGGCCGAAAACTTGCAGCGTCCAGAGTCGTCAATGAGTATTTTTGGTAAATATGTAGGTTCAAAACTGGACGAGTTCGACCCTAAAACAAGTAGGGTAGCACGTCGCTTAATTAATGAGGTTCTAGACGCTGCAGAAGGAGGAGAGCTTAGTAGCAATGTAAGCCTAAACTTTAATAATGTAACATTTAAGCCTTCAGATATTGTTCAAAATGTTTCAAACCAAGTTACGTCACCTCATGTTATGATACAATCCCAACAATACTCCAATTACAATGATGCCCCCAAATCCGAGGGTCAACATTAGTGAACCTCCCCTTACCCCAAATGTAGGCAATGATCCACAAAATTTAGGTTGTTATTTCGCGAATTTCACTCCTCTTTGAAGATGTTTTTCAGAAAAGACTTGTTTCATTTGTATTTATGATGATATACATGTCCGTGCTTAAAGGATATTTTTCTAAAAGTAGCTTTGCAGATTTATTATGTTTTTGCAACATGTACTTATTTACATAAATAATGTATATTAAATGAAGTAAATTATGTTTTTGGTTAAAACGAAGTGTTTCACAGTGCCTTTACAGGAAATATATAAGGTATTTCTCATAAGCAATGACTAATCATTAATTCAAATGTTTATTGAAATAAACGTTGACTTACCTGTAAAAATTCACCTCTCAGGACGTGGAATATTGCGTTGCATGTTTCAGGGATGATTTCTGATAATGTTGAGGTGCCCATTCGTGCGGAGTATCGTAAATCTTTCAGAGAACGTCCTGTTGCCAGGAACCGTAGTGTCGCACTTAAACGTTCATGGGGAGTAATGGCTTCCCTCATGTTAGTATTTTCACGTTTGATATAAGGTGACACAAGTTCCAACAAATTGTTATAGGTACCTTCATCCATTCTGAGGTAGTTCCTCCAGTCGTCTGT
Organism: Portunus trituberculatus; assembly: GCF_017591435.1. Classification (NCBI taxonomy): domain Eukaryota; kingdom Metazoa; phylum Arthropoda; class Malacostraca; order Decapoda; family Portunidae; genus Portunus; species Portunus trituberculatus. The sequence goes on from NC_059297.1 coordinate 12,288,703, forward strand.
CTCACACTGCAATTCATTCATTAAGTTTGTGTGCGAATGTTGTTTTCGGGCAATCCATGCCTTGACCCATCTCCTTTTCCGTTGGCGTGAAGAATTTTTTTTCTCTCTTAAAATTATTGCCAAACCAAGCGCAATTGCATCATCACGAGAAAGAGACATTGTGCCGCAACCACCGCTAGATCTTGCACTGAATGACGATAGGTGTGATTCGTCCGAACGCGCTTCATGCATCTACTTCATGCAGTTGTTTCATGCTGACTGTCATGCAGCATGATCGTGTGAACCGGCCTTTAGAGAGAGAGAGAGAGAGAGAGAGAGAGAGAGAGAGAGAGAGAGAGATGTTAAGTAATTAGCCTGTTCGCAGCTAGGCTCGTAGACACCTATCAGCGCTAGAATTTTTAATTGTCTCAGTTCCTGAGGCAAAGGGGTGACTTAGCTAATCTGGAAATCAATGTGTAGATAAAAGTACAACATGAATTGTTGCACATGTGCATTTAAAATTAAAAGCATAATTCAATGTTATTATTCTAATTTGCTGGTGTATGAAAAGTCTTTGTTAATGAAATTATAAGATAAAGTTAAAAACAGATAATAATTTTTATTTAAGTATGAGCACGAAAAATAAAATGATGCCAATTTTAGTTTTGCATTTAATCTGAGTGTTGAAAAATATGGATATCACTGTCACGTCCTATATATAAAGATAATCAGCGAAATAAAAACAATCAGCACCGCTGGCGGACGTGCGACGCACTAAACTTCGCGCCGTTAAGAAGACTGGTAAGGCTTGGAGTGTAAATGATGTTAAATCTGTATCCCACGAGGTAATGGCAAGAGGATCGGGAAACAATATCAGATTTTCGTTAACAGTAATTGTTCTTCTTGAGGTAGAAGCTGCCTCATGATCACTTACCTATGTAATATGAATTATGCCAGGGTTAGCAATGGCCTTCTCAACTATACACACAAGCTCAGCTTTATTGTATCCAGAATAAGGTATACCTCTTGCCTTAAGGAATTTCCTTAGGTCAGCTGCAGTACACGACAGTGGCGGTAAGGAATCCATTTGCTTTCAAGGTGTTGCTGTGAGAGCTAGGTAGGCTTCAGGGACAAGGGTAGCGGCTACCTAATGTTGTTGTGATTTGCTGCCAGCAGCTGACGATATCGTACCGGAAAGCATTAAGTCTGCAACACAATACACTTATCCCTCAGCTATCGCGCCCAATTGGGGCCAAAATAGCCGCGCTATAGCCGAAAACGCGATAGCCGAATTGAACAACTAATGGTGAAAATTGTTATTGGTACCATAACCACAAATTTTACTCCTAAATCCCTCATTTTTACTTCTTTTTAAATTACTGTATAATCCATTGGTACCAATTAAAACATGTCAAGGTTATAACATAAAAAAAAAATTACATCAGCTCATTGTATTTACTAGAGATGTACCGATGCATCGGTATCGGTATCGGAATCGGCGGTATCGGCCCTTTTTTGGGTATCGGTATCAGCTTATTTTATGCCGATACTTACGATACCTAAAAGGAATTTACTACTTGTGATATATTCGATATAAGTTATTGATTACTGAGTAATTTACCTTTGCAAATGGCTTCAAAAAGCTTCTAGAATTGCTCCTATTTCACAAACGTTCTCAGAAGGACTTACATCATCCCCCAAAACAAAGCCTCCCATCTGATAACGATCGCCGTCCACCAACTCATCCTGGTGTCCAGTGCAGTAATCACTATAAGTAGTAGTATCGGTATCGGTATCGATAGTAGTATTGGTATCTGCCCAATTAGGTGGTATCGGTATCGGTATCGGAATCTGCCAAAATTCTGGTATCGGTTTTGGCCAATGAGCTCAGATACCCCATGACGTCATGACTGGGCGCACGATAGCAGGCATCTGAAGTCGTGATAATGAAATTTTAGCAGCTTTTCATGGGTGCGTGATAGCAATAAAACGCGATAGCTGAAGTCGCGATAGCCAAGGGTTGACTGAACTATGTTTTCTATGTACTGCATGGACTTTTCTGTTGTTTGCTATACTCAAATGAAATTATGTATCAGTATACATCCGTTGATAATAGTATGAAATGATTAATTGCTTGCCTTGATACAATTTTATGCTGTTTTAAGAACATCATCTGAAATTATGAATTGAGGCTCAAACAGTGTTATTTGCAGTTAGTTATCATGAAATTAATTTACTTAAATTTCAGGTGCATTTGTGTGCAACTATACACCCATGTAAGCTTGTAAAACTTGCCCCAAAAAGTAGTGATTTTCCAGCAAGAATTTCAAAATCTAGCGCTGTCTGGCATCAAAACGCTGAGTGCGAACAGGCTAATTGCTATACCAAGAAAAATCAAACTTCAGGCCAACTTTCACCTGATATTCAGTTTATTTATCCTTCATTTAAATTAGGGGTTCTCAAATGTAAACAAAGGGCGCATCATTGTATCACATACAAAACTTATGTACCACATTTCCACAAGGCTTTCCATTTTATCCATTGTAGAGTCACGAGTTCAAGTGGTTCTTTTAGCTTGCAAGGAAGATACGGTCTCACCAGCCTTCTTAATAGAGTCTGCTGACTTGAAAATAGTAGAGACAGTAGATGGAGTCAAGATGGTGGCAAGCAATGCTATTAGTTTTCTCGCCTCTCTTGTGTCTGTGAATAATATCAAGCTTCACTTTGAGAGTAAGAGACTTCCTGGTGTTCTTAGCAACGCTAAGTGAACATTGCAGGGCGTTTTGGTGGTAAGTTGAGCGAGGAAAGACGAGCTGCTGGTGACACTTTTATTGTTTTGAACAGGGGGAGTGAGTGGTGCGCGTGTTGTCCACGAGAGGCGCTGGTGTATTCAAAAGCCTGTCGGCTTGCGTGTTATGGCGGGTATTTCAAACTGAAAAAATTACCTGGATAAAACTTCGTTAAAACAAGTTTGGTGTTCATTAAACGAGGAGATGGTAGTAAAATGAAACCTTCGTTGTAGCAAAATTTTGTTGTGTGAACTTTCGTTAAGTGGGGCTTGCCTGTACATGGCGAGTGAAAGGTAAATAAAAACATTTTCTGTTTATTTCTTTTGCGTAGTACTTTAATTTTTTTTTATTTTATTTATTATTTTTTTTAATGACTATTTTCATGTATTTTCATTTCTGAAGGAGTGTCTTTTGACGTGCTGGAACGCATTCACTATATTACATGTTATAATGGGTTCGGTATACGGTAATTTTGATTTGTGGTAAGGTTTTCAGGAACCCATATGTACTGTATAACGAAGACTTACTGTACAGCAATACTTCGCTTAATGAACAGGATAGGGGGTGTCAAAGCTGTTCGTAGAGCAAAAATTCGTTAAGCGGGCGTAATTTTCCCATAGGAAATAATGGAAATAAGGGGGATGCGTTCTGGGCTGGTTCCCAACATACCACATGAGTTAAAAAAGCATTATATATATTAGCTTTTTACAAACCTTCCCCCCAAGAAAGCATTGTTTTGTAATTCATAAAGTGAAATCTTGCATGGAATGCCAAAAAATAAAGCAGAGATGAGATTGCCCACAGACGAGGCGGAGACTCATGGCGACACGGCCGCTTCTTCTTCTTCTTATTGTGACCTTTTTAGCTTGCGTGTTGTCTTTCACTACGATATTTATATTTCCACTCCTCTATTGCCTGCTATAATGGATATCATATCTTAGTATTCATCTACGCTCATGCCATGTGCCACTGTGGCAGTGAGTGATAGTGAATTCCTAATGAAATACCGCAGTATTTCGTCACTGTCCCTCCAAGCATTCATGGATGCCATTTCGTGGCAGGAGGTTGCTCTGACGTTGTTAAAGAACCTTGGATCCAGCTCCAGGAGCGCTAGAAACAGGCGGGGAGGCAGCCAATGACAGCGAAGGTGCCGCGTTCGGTCCCTCATCTGGCAAATTCAAACCGGAAAAATCATGATTACTGGTACGATCCCTGCCTCTCCGCACGTGATGCTACTATCGTACATATATGATCACCGTACTTTAAGAGTTAAGCGGAGTATTACTTTAAAAAGCCAAGGTTGACGATGGCTACACCTGGTGAACAAGAGTGTTGTTTGGCGCTAACATCTTGTATTCTTGCTTTGTGTAGCACATCAGTGACTGAAAAAGAGTGTGAAATGCTAGTTTGTTTACGTCTGGCTGGCAGCATGGCTTTTACAAGCAACTCCTCTGTCTTATCTCATGCCTCTCCTTTGTCTCTTTTTGATAAAGAGGTACTTGTGGAACTTGTTAAGGAACACTTTGATGTCCTTAATGACAAGTCCACCAAGTTCTACGCCTTGAACAAGAAAGCACAAGCATGGCAAGAGATAGCAGGAAAGTTTTGTGACTCTACAGGTCACCTAAAAACTCCCTTACAGTTACACAAGATATGGGAGAACATCAAAGCTAGGTGAGTTACATTTTCTTTAAAGCTGCATGTCTAATGGATGCAAATGTGAACTCACTTTCATTGTTCTTTTCTAAAATAAACTAACCTAACCTAAGTCGTTTAGCAACCCTCAAACGCCCAGCAGCAGTGGGGCCCCTCGAGTGAGGTAGTGTCTTGAATGTAGTCTAATGTAATGTAATGTTAGATATGTCAGATCATCTTTTTTTTTTTTTTTTTTTTTTTTTTTTTTTTAGTTTATTTTGGCGTGTTTTGAATGAAATTGCTTTTCAGATTTTGTCAAGCAATCTTGATTTTTGAGGGAAGGTGTTGGGAGAAACAGGTATACAATATATTGAATTGATACCCATATAAAAAAAAAAAAAAAAAATGTTATCCTGATCACCAGTAGGATAGAGAATGGTTTCAAAATTTACAGATTTAATTAGCATTGAGACAACAAGTGATTGAGTTGTACATAATAAATTATAAGATGTGTGTTCATTATCAAGTTAAGTGTTGAAGATTTACTCATAATAACCCATCATGAAAACCTTTCCAGGAGCAAGAATGATTACTCCTGGCATAAGGCTGAGAGGGTCAAGACAGGAGGTGGTAGGACACCAAAGCCTGTTGATCCTCTTTCAGGAAGTGTCTTTCCTTTGCTGGACAATTAATTGGACCCACCATGCAATGCATGGGAAAGTGATCATGGACACCACACAGTTGTTGTTGAAAATGAAGGTTAGTCATGATGAACCAGTGAGGGAAAGTTTTTTTTTTTTTTTTTTTTTTATTTATTTATTGAAACCTTGGTGCTGTTTTTGGTATAATATCCACCCCCTTATATTTAAATACGTGGTATGTCAAATGTATTTGCTATACCAACTGAACTTAACCTGACAACCATATCTATTTAACAAACCAAACTAATCATAAGCAAACAAGGTACATAACATACCAACACAACACAAAAATTAGAGTACATATAAGTTAATTTCTTATTTATCTTCATGTGGGTTAAGAATAAAAAGTCTATAATTTTATTTTCAGCTGATGGATCTGTGACACTTTCTCTGTCACAGCTGGAGGATCCTATCCAAGAAGAAATCCCTCCTCAGCAAGTGCCCCATGGTGATCCAGCTGTCCCTCTTCAGCTTGTGCTCCACAGCAGTCCTGCTGTCACCATGGAACAGCCAGCAACTCTAAGGCCAAAGAAGAGGCACTTGGTAAAGAAGCTAGTACAAGATGCAAAGCTGGGAGCTTTGAAGCTAGCTGAGGAAAGGCATCAGCAAAACATGGAAGCTGATGAGTGTTTGTTTCAAGAATGGCTAGAACTGCTTCGCCATGAGAAACAGTTAATAACATCGTATTACACAAAAAAGGAATTTCTCATAGACCTTAAAATAAAACATGAAATTGCATGGCATGAAAAAGAAATGTCCTCTCTCTCTCTCTCTCTCTCTCTCTCTCTCTCTCTCTCTCTCTCTCTCTCTCTCTCTCTCTCTCTCTCTATATATATATATATATATATATATATATATATATATATATATATATATATATATATATATATATATATGGCCAGTGCAAGCAATATATTAGAACTGTGACTGTGATGTGATATTAAAGACAATGCTCAGTGTTACTTTATTATTAACCCACAAATTAATCTGTTAGGGATGACTTATTAGAGGGAAAGCAACAATAAAAAATTGTTTGGAATACTGATTGTTACATTTATTGACTTCAAGTTGTACAACGACAAATGTGTGTGTGTGTGTATATATATATATATATATATATATATATATATATATATATATATATATATATATATATATATATATATATACACTCGACCCTCGAAACAACGGACCTCCCATCAACGGATTTCGGAAACTACAGACAAATTCTGGAGTTCGGTTTAATCTATGGACGAATATTAAAGTGCGCGCGATTGTCCGTTCCTGGCAGATTATTGTCCGGTAGGTGGCGGGTCGGTCGCGTCATCAGCTGTTGGCCGCCATCTTCAGTCCGTGCGTTTTCAACCAACAGCGAACATTGTCCAGTGCTTACCACGGCTTTTTTATGCATTTGTACCCTTCTCACGAGTGCTTAACCTATAAAAAATGCCTCCTAAACTTAGTAAACCAGTGAAGCGTAATCGAAAAGCTCTTGCAGTTGCTGCTAAGCTTGAACTAATACGAAAATTAGAAAATTTTATGTATTTTACTTACATTTTATAGGTTTTTGCGTACTTTTGCAAAGAACGGATTTTTGCATCATAGTACAGTGAAAGGTTTAATGAAAGTAAAAATTATGAAGTTAAACATTTAGGCAGTTTAATTTGTCATAATGTACATTAAAGTATGTATGTAAGTAGCTTTATTTAGGCAGTTTAATAAAAGTCATTATAATGTACACTAATGTGTCGCTCTACATGCCACCAAAACGCCCTGCAATGTCACCTAGCGTTGCTAAGAAGACCAGGAAGTCTCTTACTCTCGAAGTGAAGCTGGATATTATTCACAGGCATGAGAGGCGAGAAAACTAATAGCATTGCTTCCCACCATGGCTTCACTCCATCTGCTGTCTACCATTTTCAAATCAGCAGACTCTATTAAGAAGGCTGGTGAGATATCTTCCTTGCAAGCGAAAAGAATCACCTGAACTCGTGACTCTGCAATGGATAAATGGAAAGCCTTGTGGAAATGGGGTACATAAGTTTTGTATGCGGTACAATGATGCGCCCTTTGTTTACATTCCACAGGTTGCCAGCTAGCGTATTTCCTGCTCCACTCCCTCCTTTCATAAGTTTAAGATCATCAACATTATAAAGTTACTTGCATACATACATTAGTGTACATTATAATGACTTAGTCTTAAAGTAAACTGCTTAAATGTTTAACTTCATAATGTTTACTTTCATTAAACCTTTTACTGTACTATGATGCACTCTCATGTTGTTTGCTCTCAATGGAAGCTGAAGTTAGGGGTTAAACTTATTATAATTGGTTTGCTTAACGAACATTCGCTCAATGAAGGATTTTTCAGGAACGTAACCGCTTCATTAAGCGGGGGTTGCCTGTATATAACATTTTCTGCTTAGAAATGCATGTTTTCTCATCTCTTTCAATATTTACAGAAAGTTGTGTTACACCCTGTATACGTATATATACACTATATGCATAAGGTATACTGGTGTACCAATACGGTATGGTTTTTAACGCTCCATACTAAAACACTGTCTCAGGAATGCTGAATTGCCATCCACGGTTAATGTGTTAACATAATGAAAGAAATAAGAGGACAATAACCCAAAATTTGGTGTGGGGTCGTCATGGTAAACATGGGGCCGTTAGGGTAAACATATGAGGCCGTCGTGGTAAAAATGGGGAGGGCCGTTGTGGTCAGGGGCCGTCTTGACCAGGAAACCTTTGAAAAATAGCGATCCAAGGAACTTTGTTTCTGCCTACTTTTCAATATGTTCCTGAAATGACTCCGGCAAATGTCATTAAACTGTGCAAGAAGACAACTTGTGTGGCACAAATTTAAAAATTTATGCGCGCAGAAATTTTGAGTTTTGTTTCATATCTTTCGTATGCTGAGTAATTTCTCTTAATATGAAGCAAAAAAATCTTCACATATCATTTTGTTAAATTAAATTTTCGTGTACAGAAGTTTTCGTATCTCGAGGTACCACTGTATTTATTTACTGCAAGTACTTCTGATAATGTATTCTATTTACTTTTGTCAAGGAAGTCAAGTAATCTGTGTAATCTGTGGGCATCAGTTATGGATCATTGCATTGCAATTATAGCTATATACACATAATTATTAGTGTTTCTATGTCAAAGACCAATCTCTGTGTACTGAGGGCATAACAATCTAAAACCTGTTCTCATGCTATATACGTATGATAGAGAGGTTGTCCACAAAAGGTACTTGAGCCTTTCATCATCTTAATCTCATGTGTTTTATATTTCTACCTGGAATTGTGCCATTTCTGTTCTTTACCTAACTTCTCAAACACTCATTATTAGAAAATGTCAAAATCTTTCAAAATTCAACTCCCTCCAAGACTTCTGCCAGTTGGACAAAAACATTTCCAGTAAATTTACTTCTTCATCTTTCTCTTCTTTATTTCATCCTAATGGCACCACTAACATCACATTAGTTTTAAAACTGAACTCTTCTCCTAAATCTTGGCTTTTAACTCTACCTTGAAAGATTCTGGGTCTGTCCCTCCCTCTCCTCCACCCTCTGACTATATCATGCCTCTGATAAGAATTATTCATAATGTTTTCCACTCCTTAGCTGGCCTAAATCCTCAGAAGGCTTTCATGCATGCACCTTGTCTGGCTAAACTCATCCAACTCTATCAATTTTTACCTTTCCTTCTTGCTGAAAGTTTGCCTACATTCAGCCTATTTATAAAAAGGATGACCATTCTAATCCTTCAAACTATCATCCTATGCAGCTTTAATTTCTTGCTTGTCTAAAGTCTTTGAATCTATCTCTAATAGGAAGATTCTTAAATATGTCACTTCACAATCTTCAATCTGATTGCCAGTGTGGTTTCTGTCAAAGTCACTCTGCTGGTGATCTGGTTTTCCTTACTTAGTCTTTGTTATCCTGTTTTAAAGATTTTGGCACAACTTTTGTTGTTGTCTTAGACATATCAAAAACTTTTGGTAGAGTCTGGCACAAAGCTTTGATCTCAAAACTACCCTCTTGTGGTTTCTCTCCTTCTCTCTATAATTTTATGTCAAGTTTCTTCTCCAACTGTTCTATTGCTGTTATAGTAGACAGCCATGGTTCTTCTAAATCTATTAACGGTGGTCTTCCTCGGTATTCTGTCCCATCCCCCATTCTCTTCCTATCATTCATTAATTATCTAAACCAAACTTCTTACCCTCTCCATTCTTATGCTGATGATGCCACCCTACACTTTTCCATGTCATTTCAGAGATGACTTACTGTCAAGAAGTTAACAGATCCTGCAGGGACACCGCATAACACCTGACTTCTGATTTTTCTAAGGTTTTAGATTGGGGCAGAGAAAACTTAGTAGTATTCAGAATTGCCTTGAAAATTCAATTGTTCCATCTATCAACTCAACTATCTCTTCTTCAGTGAATTGTTTCCCTCTTCTACACTGAATATCATTGGTCTGTCCTTTACTCTTAATTTAAACTGGAAATTTCCCATCTTATGTGTTACTAGAACAGTTACTATGAAATTAGGCATTCTGAGGCATCTCCACCAGTTTCTCTCATCGCCCCCCTCCTCAACTGCTAGCTCTTTATATGTGTGGGGGGGTTCCACTTAGTTTTATTAAATAGGGTGGAATCAAAAGCTTCTTATCAACTCCTCTCTCTGACTGACTATCTTCAGCCTTTTTCTCACTGCCAGAATGTTGCATTTCTTGCTATCTTCTACCACTATTTTCATGCTAAAGGCATTTCTCCACTTATGCGTGTTTAGAATATGCAATTTTGGAATAACATGAGGTAAAAGAATCTAGTCATTTTTTCATATTACATAGGTTACTTAGAATAACACAATGTCAAGATGCTTTGCTGGTAAAGCAAATCTTGAGAGTTACGAGATTCCATGAGATGTTTGTTTGCGCCACCATATTGTTATCACAGCTGATCACAGCACAGATGTGCTTCAACTCCAGGACAAGTAGTGATGCATGATAAACATCATCAGGACAGTCAGTGTATGTTTTCTTGCTGTCATTACACATTGTTATTGTACCAATGATTATCCCTTATTTATTCTAGCTGAGAGGTCCACAAAAGCATTTTATATATGTGCTGCAGGGTCTGCAGGATGCATGCCAAGTTGCTCTTTCAGATGCAGATGTTGTCATTAGATGCTGTTACTGTAACAATGATGATCCCTAGTTTATTCTAGCTGAGATGTGCACACAAGTGTTTAATATAGGATATGTGCTGTAGGGACTGCAGGATGCATGCCCAGATGCTCTCCCAGATACAGGTCTTCCAGTAATGGATTAATCTATTTTGTATTAATTTCTATGAGGAAAATTGCTTTGGTTTAGTGAACCCTTGAACAGTATACTGTTCAGTTCAGTAATGTTCACTTTATGCAATTGTTACATTACGCGATCACTTCAGGAACGTATCCCTTGCATAAATTGAGAAATATCTGTTATTGCCCTTGTGATCTTGTTAACTGCATGCTTCCCCTCATGCAGCTTTGCTACACTAGGCTTTCTACTTCTTCTCACCCCTAGTCTGTCCAATTCTTTAATGCAAGAGTTAACCAGCACTTCAGTCATTCCAACCTTTCTCTGGTAAACTCTGTAACTCCCTACCAGTTTCTGTATTTCCATTTTTTAATGACTTGACTTCATTTAAGAGGAAGGTTTCAAGCCATTCATTCTTTTTTATGGCTAACCCGCTCAGACCTGCAAGGGGACTGGCAACTAAATGGGCCTTATTATTATTTTTTTTTTTAATGGGCCTTTTTATTATTTTTTTTATTTATTTATTTATTTATTTATTTATTTATTGTTACCATTTTCCAGCTTTCTCCTCTTACATTGATAAGAAAAAATAATAAACTTACAGAACTGTGCAAATGATATGGTTTTTTTTTTCAGAGAGGAAGGTCAGTTTATGCAGGAAGTGAAAGAAGAGTTTGAGATCAAAGTAGAAGATGAGGTTATGGGACTCCCTGATGAGCCATTCTTCCCCAACCAGCAGGAATCTACAGGCAAGCAAGACACCATTAGAACAAGGTAAGGATACTGCAGTCTGTCTACTGATGTGAATATCTTGTCCAGGGTTGGACAGGAACCACCATCAATGTTTATAGTATGAGTTGTCAATTGTTGCATCCATTTTATTCTCACTCAGTCTCATTCTATTTAGCAATCTTCTATTATTCTCTCTCTCTCTCTCTCTCTCTCTCTCTCTCTCTCTCTCTCTCTCTCTCTCTCTCTCTCTCTCTCTCTCTCTCTCTCTCTCTCTCTCTCTCTCTCTCTCTTGCTGTGTTCAGTAAAAAAATTTCAGTCAAATGACATTCTATGTAAATTATTGAAAAAACTAAATAGTTTGCCATAAGTATTTTATTTTTTGCATGACTTGCAATAGTATAATGATTACAAATAATTAAAATAAAAAAGAAAAGCACCTTTAGAATTAGGACTACATATTTTATCTCCTGACTGGTGTAAACAAAGACCACATCACAGTGGAAGCGCAGTGATGGCCAGCCAAGGGATGAGAGAAGTTGAGATGAGTCTAGTAGAAGCAGTGAGGGATCACCCAACCCTGCAGGATTCTCAAAATGAAAAACATAAACTGAGAAGACACCATAAAAGCCAGTTCATCTCAGTGGGAGAGAGTATGAACTCTTTGGATCCTCAATTAGGAATGTTTACTGCTGGTAAGTTACTTGTATATATTGTATTATTAAAAGTTATGCATTTAATCAAAGTACACCTAGTGTCTTTGCTTCAAGTCCCTTAGGGCTCGAGCTCCATATTTAATAAGACTGGCCTCATATGGTTAATGTAAGTTAGTATGGATACTATTTGACACCTCAATCTAAGTAATTCATTTCACTCTATTGACTCTATTTTGTAGTAAAATAGATAAGTGTATTTAACCCCTAAAGGACAGGTAGACTGAATATCTCTGCCATGCAGTTTGGGGTAAATTTGATTTTCCACAATACAGGGATTTCTCGATTTATAAGTGCTGGGAATAAGTGATTTTGGAATAACACTAGGTAAAAACCTAGTCATTGTTTCACATTACACAGATTAATTAGAAAAAAAACAATGTCAAGAAAATTAAGGTACGTGACTGGTTTAATTCTTTGATGTGGGCCATATTCTACAAACCATCATACCGAATGATGTGGTCATAGTGAGACAAAATAACACATTTTAGATATTAGCCCATCTCTGACAGGCTCTAACCTTGTGACGTATTCATAAAGGGCCCCACACACACTCAGGCGGCCTCTTCGGCCGCCTGAACACCTAATGTCACCCACACACTATTCAGTCCTGCCTCAAGGCCACTCTCAGTTCTAGAGAGACACTGCGGAGTGAAGATCATGGCATCTCCCTTAGATAAAGAGGAATTGGATTTACTTGCGGCTGCAGCTGTAGCGGCGACGTTATTACAGAAGACCAAGAAGAGGAGAAAGAGGAGAGTATGGACCAAGGAGTGGCTGCTGAAAAGGGATGGACTGTCACATTTGAAGTTACTGGAGGAGCTGAGATTAGAACCAGTAGATTGGCTCAATTATCTTAGGATGGATGAACAGACTTACTTGACGCTGCTGTCTCTAGTAAGTCCTTTTATTAAAAAGCAAGACATGTATGCGCAAGGCCATATCACCTCATGAGAGACTAACTGCTACACTCCGCTTCCTGGCAACAGGTCGATCATATGAAGATCTGAAGTTTTCGACATGCATTTCTCCACAAGCCCTGGGATGCATTATACCAGAGACATGTGATGCAATAAGAAAGGCACTGCAAGCAGACTACATGAAAGTAAGTACAATAGGTTACACTAGCTACTAGAAATGGTAACAATTGGTGAGGACATTAAAAAATAATCAGCTTTTGATATCTTTATTGGAATGACATTGTTATGCGAAAAAAGAAAATGAAATTATTGTCCTAGTGTGCAAAGCAGCACAAAATAGATACAGTTTGAGTACCTAATTATATGTAATTTATTGTAGTTTGCTGCCCCTGAGGTTTATCATCTTGGACAGACATTTGGAGAGGAGTTAATGGTGAAACATAAGTGAAAGAATAAGGTGTTGATGAGTCTTTTAATTCCATGTTTGTTGTTAGTTTTCCACTGAGGCCTTGATACAATACATCATTTATTAACTTTTCTGCGAGAGAGAGAGAGAGAGAGAGAGAGAGAGAGAGAGAGAAGCAGTTGCATATCTGCTGTCATTTTCCTGAGTTTTGTTGCAACATTTTTTCCCACAATGTCAAACTCATCCTCTGGCCGGGAAGATGTGATGCGCTCTCCGATGAGTTTGAGAACATTTTCAGCAGGACTAGTCGAAGGTCTCTGTTTTTTTTTCTCGCTCCTGCAGTGAGAGAATTAACTGCTGGTTCTGAACTCTCTGTTAATGGTCGATCATGGTCACTGCAGACACTGCTGTGTAACACGAGTTTATGCAAATACTTCTAGAGGTGAAAGTACAAGTTATTCTAAGTAGAAATTGTTCTATGCACATATGCATTTTGAGGCTTTGTTTAGTTGTGGGGTGAAATTCAAGTGTGGCGGGGTTAATTAAAAGTTCGGTCTGGGCAAACACTGGAACACGGCGGAAAATGCAGAATACAGCTGGAATACAGGTTAGGTTTTGTACCTATATACATGATATAACATGTATTCCGGCGTGTTCCACATTTTAAACTGTTCCACATTTTACCTTTAATACATGAGTGAAGGTTTAAATGAGCGCTCGTAACTTAACCTAACCTAACCTACATTAGGTTAGGTTAGGCTAAGTATCAGCCTAACACCTGGTACTATACATTGTACTAACTGTCCTTAATACATGCAGGAAGGTTTTAATGAGCATTCTTAACCTAACCTATTCTGCACTTTTACCTAGGGACTTCCAGTAACTTATAGGGAGATTTTCCTACATTTTTCAAAGTCCATATAACTGAAATATGCCTCCCTCCCTAAAGCCCCCAATGCCGCACAATGACCCCCAAGCTTGTTGGAGGGGTTGAGGGGTAGGTGTAGATATAAGGAATATCTTAAACTGTATATTTACCTGGGAATATTAGGTTAATCTAACCATACCAAACCTATCCTAGCTTCCAATTACTTAAAAATAAACTTCATGGTAATTAAATTAAAGGCCGTTAATAGATTTACACTTCCTAAATAAAGGCATGAAATGTAGGTAAGGCTCTTTGAAATATATAATGTAATCTTGCTAGTTTATGTTGTACTAACCTGTGGCCAAATACCGTAACGTAATTGCCAGACGTTCCTCTGCTGTCACAGCCTTCCGCATATCTGTATCTTGTTTGGTGATTGCCGATCTCACAAGCTCCAAAATTTCATGGAACTGGTGTTTGTTCAGCCTCATGAATTTTCTATAGCCTTCCTCATCTTCGAGGGACAGCTCCTGGACCAAGTTCCTGAACAAGCTTCTTTCTTGCCTTCTTGCTAGCCACCTTCGCATCCAAATCCTTGCCTTCCTTTTTCGTTTGTTCTGCTCTTGCAGTGCAATTGCATAAAGTCCAACAGCTAAGATAGCGTGGTCTTTCGTCATTCCTCTCTTTCACTTCAGTTACAAGCTCTTTCATTTTCATTCGCTCATCCTGTGACATATTTCTTCTTATGTAAATTGTTTTGGTTTCCTCAGAGTCCTTAAGTTTCCAAGCAAAACCTCAACAAGGCCTCAGCTGCCAACTGAGACTTTAATTTCAATTTTAATGGTCTATTCTTGCCTTCCTCAAAAGCTCCTAATCTCATACTTTCTTCTACCTCAGCATATAGGTCCTCTTCTTCCACAGAAATCTTGTTCAGTAAAGACTTAATCCTGTCATTTTCCTTATCCCTCCTGTCCTGCCAGTTCCTGTTAGTTTCTTCCCTCAATCCTATTATGATCACACATTTTTTCTTTTCAGCAATATCTCTCACCACATACTCATTTTCCTTTAGTGCCTTTACCATTTCCCTCTGCGTAATCCCTTTATTTTCCTCTTCCTGCTTTTTCACTATCTCCCTAAAAGACCTTTGTACCTCCTGATGTTATGGTTCACTTCTTTCATCCTGGTATCAATTAGATTAAGGCATTCCTCCTTCCTGTGTGTGTGTGTGTGTGTGTGTGTGTGTGTGTGTGTGTGTGTGTGTGTGTGTGTGTGTGTGTGTGTGTGTGTGTGTGTGTGTGTGTGTATTTACCTAGTTGTAATTTTACAGGGCCTGGGCTTTATGCTCTTGTAGCCCCATCTCCATATCTACACTTATCCATTTTTTCTTTAAAACTATGCACACTTGTTGCTGACACCACTTCTTCACTCAAACTGTTCCACGTCTCAACACATCTTTGTGGGAAACTATATTGTTTAACATCTCTCATATATCTTCCCTTTTTCATCTTTTTACTATGCTATCTTGTGCTTTGAATGTCATATTCTTCTCTTAGGATCAGTTTCTCATTATCTACTTGGTCCATTTCGTTGATCAATTTATAAACTTGTATCAGATCCCTTCTCTGTTCCAGGGTTGGTAGATACATAGCCTTTAGTCTCTTCTCATATGTCATCTTCAAATTCTGGAACCATTCTTGTAGCCATTTTTTGTAGTCTCTCCAACTTCCTTATGTGTTTCTTTTTATGAGAGGTCCTGCATGTTCCAATCTGGGTCTTATTATAGTACTTATCAATTTCTTCATCATATCTTTGTCCATGTAGTGAAATGCTACTCCAATATTCCTTAGCAAATTATATGGCTCTCTGAAAATTCTATCAGTATGGCTTACCGGTTGATTGTTTTCTTCCATCGTCACTCTAAAGTCCTTTTCCTTTTTTACTTTCTCCAGTTCTATTCCATCTCCCATCTTATAGATTCTTACGGGTCGTCTTTCACTTTTTCCTATTTCCATGACATGGCTTTTGTCCACATTGAATTCCATCTCCCACTTTTTACTCCATTCCCAGATATTATTTAGGTCTTCTTGCAGTATTTCACAATCCTCTTTTGGCTTTATAACTCTGCACAGTTTCGCATTGTCTGCAAACAGATTTATGTAGCTGTTCATTCCTGGCATGTTGTTTATATATATGAGGAAAAGTATTGGCGTCAGTACTGTCCCGTGTGGTACTCCTCTTTCTACTGCTCTCCACTTGGACTTCATGTGTGTGTGTGTATGTGTGTGTGTGTGCGTGTGTGTGTGTGTGTGTGTGTGTGTGTGTGTGTGTGTGTGTGTGTGTGTGTGTGTGTGTGTGTATATTTACCTAGTTGTAGTTTTACAGGGCCTGGGGTTTATGCTCATGTGGCCCCGTCTCCATATCTACACTTATCCAATTTTTCTTTAAAACTATGCACCCTCGTTGCTGACACCACTTCCTCACTCAAACTGTTCCAAGTCTCAACACATCTTTGCGGGAAACTATATTTTTTAACATCTCTCAGACATCTTCCCTTCCTCAGTTTCTTACTATGCGATCTTGTGCTTCTAATGTCATATTCTTCTCTCAGGATAAGTTTCTCATTATCCACTTGATCCATTTTGTTAATTTATAAACTTGTATCAGATCCCCTCTCTCTCTTCTCTGTTTCAGGGTTGGTAGATCCACAGCTTTTAGTCTCTCCTCATATGTCATCCCTTTAAATTCTGGAACCAGTCTTGTAGCCATTTTTTGTAGTCTCTCCAATTTCTTTATGTGGTTCTTTTTATAGGAGGTCCATACCACTCTTGCATATTCCAATCTTGGTCTTATTTCAGTACTTATCAATTTCCTCATCATTTCTTTGTCCATATAGTGAAATGCTAATCCAATATTCCTTAGCAAATTATATGTCTCTGAAAATTTTCTTCCATCGTCACTCCCAAGTCCTTTTCCTTTTTTTACTTTTTCTAGTTCTACTCCATCTCCCATCTTATAGATTTCCACTGGTCATCTTTCACTTTTTCCCATTTCCATGACATGGCTTTTGTCCACATTGAATTCCATCTCCCATTTTTTACTCCATTTCTAGATCTTGTATTTCACAATCCTCTTTTTGTTTTATGACTATGCAGAGTTTCGCATTGTCCGCAAACAGATTTTTGTAGCTGTTCATTCCCTCTGGCATGTTGTTTTATATGTATGAGAAAAAGTATTGGCGCCAATACTGACCCCTCTGGCACTCCGCTGTCTACTGCTCTCCACTTGGATTTCATATCTTTAACTACCGTCCTTATTTCTCTCCCCCTCAAGTAATTTTCCATCCATCTCAATGTGCTTCTTTTTTAAGCCACCTTTCTTCTCTAACTTCCATAGTAATCTTTCATGTGGCACTTTATCAAACGCCTTTTTTAAATCTAAATAAATACAGTCAATCATCCCTGTCTCTCTTGTACTTTATCAACTATTCTAGAGTAGAAACTCAAATTTATTACAGATGATCGACCTTTTCTAAAATCAAGTTGGCTATTTGATAATATTTTGTTGTCTTCAAGAAACTCAATCCATTGTTTCTTTATTACTTTTTCACACATCTTGCATATTACACTAGTTCGTGATACCAGTCTGTAATTTAAAGGTTCTTCGTTCCACTCTTATACTGTATATGTGAACCACCTCAACTCTTTTCCATTCTGTTGGTACTGTTCCATTTACTATTGAGCATTTTATAATGTTGTATATAGGACTTGCTAGTTCTTCTCTACATTCTTTTAATATTCTGCCTGAGACTTCATCTGGCCCCATTGCCTTCTCCTCATCTAATTCCGTCATCAACTCTTTTATTTCAAGCTTGGTTACTTTGATCTCTTTCATATGGACAGTCTCTCTATTACCCTGTTTTCTTTCAAATTTGGATTCCTTAGTAAAGACCTGAAATTTACTATTTAACAGTTCTGCCATACTTTTTGGGTCTTCCACCATCTCATTCTCTCCTTTTAACCTTTCTATTGTTTCTTTTTGCCTTATTTTTCTTTATATGAATCTGTAGAGCAATTTCAGTTGTTCCCTACATTTTTTGACAATGTCCTTTTCATAGTTCCTTTCTTCTTCCTTTCTTACCTTAGCATATTCATTTCTTGCTGTATTGAAGTTTTCCTTATTTTCTGGATTTCTATTTCTCCTCCACCTTTTCTATGCTCCATATCTTTTCTCCTTTGCCCTAGCACACCTTGCATTAAACCAATCTTTCTTTCCTGTGTGTGTGTGTGTGTGTGTGTGTATTTACTTAGTTGTATTTACCTAGTTGTAGTTTTACAGGACCTGGGCTTTATGCTCGTGTGGCCCCGTCTCCAATCTTACTTTAAAAGTATGCACACTCGTTGCAGACACTACTTCTTCATTCAAACTGTTCCATGTCTCAATACATCTTTACGGGAAACTATACTTTTTAATATCTCTTACACATCTTCCCTTCCTCAGCTTCTTACTATGTGATCTTGTGCTTCAACTGGCATATTCTTCTCTCAGGATCAGATACTCATTGTCCACTTGGTCCATTCCATTTATCAATTTATAATCTTGTATGTGATCCCGTCTCTCCTTTCTCTACTCCCATGTTGGAAGATCCATAGCCTTTAGTCTCTCTTCATATGTCATCCCTTCAAGTTCTGGGACCATTCTTGTAGCCATTTTTTTTAGTCTCTCCAGCTTTCTTATATGTTTCTTTTTGTGAGGGGTCCACACTACTCCTGCATATTCCAATCTGGGTCTTATTATAGTACTTATCAGTTTCTTCATCATTTCTTTGTCCATGTAGTGAAATGCACTCCGCTTTCTACTGCTCTCCACTTGGACTTATATCTTTGACTACCATCCTTATTTCTCTCCCCCTCAAATAATTTTCCATCCATCTCATTGTGTTTCCTTTTAAACCACTTCTCCTCTAATTTCCACAGTAACCTTGCATGTGGCACTATATCAAATGCCTTTTTTAAATCCAAGTAAATACAGTCAACCCATCCCTCTCTCTCTTGTATCTTATAAACTATTCTAGAGTAGAAACTCAGTAAATTTATTACACATGACCGACCTTTTCTAAAGCCAAATTGGCTACTTGATAGTAATTTGTTGTCTTCAAGGAACTCGATCCATTGTTTCTTTATTACTCTTTCACACATCTTACATATTACACTAGTTAGTGATACTGGTCTGTAATTTAAAGAGGTTCTTCCTTCCTTCCGCTCTTATATATGGGAACCACCTCAGCTCTTTTCCATTCCACTGATACTGTTCCATTTTCTACTTAGCATTTTATGATGTATATAGGACTTGCTAGTTCTTCCCCACATTCTTTCAGTATTCTGCCTGAGACTTCATCTGGTCTCATTGCCTTTTCTTCATTCAATTCCTTCATTAATTCTCTTATTTCAAGCTTGGTTACATTAATCTCTTCCATATACATGGTCTCTCTATTACCCTGTGGTCTTTCAAATTTGGATTCCTTAGTAAAGACCTCCTGGAACTTATTATTTAACAGTTCTGCCATACTTTTTGGGTCTTTCACCATCCCATTTTCTCCTTTTAACCTTTCTATTGTTTCTTTGTCTTATTTTTCCATTTATGAATCTGTAGAACAGTTTCGATTGCTCCTTGTATTTTTCGACTATGTCCTTTTCATAGATCCTCTGCTCTTCCTTCCTCACTTTTACATATTCATTTCTTGCTATCTTGAAGTTTACCTTATTTACTATATTTCTATTTCTTCTCCACCTTTTCCATGCTCATTCCCTTTTCTCTTTTGCCTAGCACACTTGCATTAAACCAATCTTTCTTTCCTTCTTCCTTAGGTCTATATTTCGGGACATATTCCCTGACTCCTGTTTTGTATATTTCCAAAAATAAGTTATATTTCTCTAGCACTCCCTCAGAGTTTTCTATTTCCTAGTTCTTGAGATTCTCAATATCAGCCTTTCTATGATTTAATCAGTCCCCTTTGTATGATTCATCTCTCTTCTTTTCCCTCTTCTATATCCATTTCTAATATTACATGATCACTTTCCCAATGGGCACTTATATCTTATATCATCATTCATTTGTATAACCCTTGTAAAAACCAGGTCTAATCTTGCTGGCTCATCATTTCCTCAGAATCTTGTGTTTTCCCTTACTCTTTGGTCCATCATATTATCTGTCATTAGGTTCAGGAATCTTTCTCCCCAGGCTTCTTCCCCTATACCACTTTCATAATTTTCCCAGTCCACTTCTTTACAGTTGAAATATCCTACTAATATCACTTTTCTCCTTTCCTTAATAATTCTTGTTAGACTCCTTATTGTGTCATCTATCATGTCTTTATATTCTTGATTGGTCCATGAATTTGTTTTTGGTGGCACATATGTTACAATGTTAACTTTTTTTTTATTAATATGCATCTTAATATACAGTACTTCTGCTTTTCCGTCTCCACATTCCACTTGGTTTACCACCATCTCCTTCCTTGACATTATCATGGCTCCTCCTCCTCCTTTACCCCCTGTCTCTCCTCCATACATTATACCTATTATCCAAGTCTATTTTGATTGCCTCATTTAGTTTTGTTTCAGCCAAGCATACAATATCGGGTTCTTCTTTCTTTATGTAATCTCTTAATTTTAATTTACTTGATAAACCCGTCTATGTTCGTATACATCATTTTTAGTCTCTTACCTTTATCACTTTTAGTTAAACTTGTTCCATTTTTTCCTCTTCCTTCTCTTTTATATACTATTTCCTTATCCTGTCTCCTAGAATTCTCCAAAAAAATGCCTTTTTTTCCTCTTCTGACCTTTCATTATTTTTCTCCCGTACTGCTGCTGCCAGTCCGTTGTATCTCTTCCTTTCTTCCTCCTCTCTCTCTCTCTCTCTCTCTCTCTCTCTCTCTCTCTCTCTCTCTCTCTATATATATATATATATATATATATATATATATATATATATATATATATATATATATATATATATATATATATATCCTTGGAACCTTCTGTTTCTCTGAGTTTAGTTGTTCTATATAATATTTTTTTATTGCTGCTTGTGATTTTAGTAGTATCTTAATTGGTCTCATTGTTCCTTCTTTATATGGTCCCATTCTGTTTATTTCTTCTACTTCCTCTTCTAAGTTCTGCCTATCTTCGTCATTTAGATTTTTTAGTAGGTCTTTGACTGATTTAATTTCTTCTCTTCTTGGTCTATATTTTATATTTTTTTCTTTTAGTCCAAAAACGATTACACTTTTTTTTCTGCAATTTCCCTAACTAGATTTTCTTTTTTCTTGAGGACTCCTATCATTTTGTTTGTCATATTTTCATCTCTTTCTTTTAGTTGTTCTTGAATCACCACCTGAAAATCATCCTTATCTTTCTTATCTTGGACTCTCCATGCTTGTACTTTTCTTAATCTTGTACTGTACTCTTTCCTCTTCTTTGTTTACTAGATCTTTCAGCTTCTCTTTTTCTTTCTCGGCTTTACCGAGTCCTTCCATCTGTTTCTTGTAATTAGCTACTTCCTTTTTCAGTTCTTCGTTTTCCGCTCTTAGTCTAGCTTCATTTTCTTCCACTTTTTTTTTATCCTTTCTCTCAGTTTTTGAAACTCTTTTTCCTGTTCTTCATTCTCTTTCATACCCATACTCTCCTTTATCCATTTATCTAGTTTACGTTCAATAGTCAACACTCTCTTAAATAGTGAAGTATTTGCCATATCAAAACCTTCGAATGCGCTTACTCTTACTCCCTCATCAACAAAGTCATCATTTTCTTTCATTTTTTCCCTAGTCTCATACCTGCATTTGGATGGAATCTCTTCTTTACTCATGATTCTCTATAGCTAGGCGGATATATGACAAAAAATGGCCGAATTGTTCACTTTGGGTTAAAAGCATGGCATTTGGCACAAAGTTAGTCTAGACCCTTATGAAGATTTTCAGATATGGGGCCATCATGAATTCTGCCCAGGAAGCGAATGGCAGCCATTTTCCAATATGGCCGCCAGTAGAATATTATATGCCCCCTCCCTACGGTTTTTCGAGGACTGTTCCAAAACCAAAAAACAGGGAGCAAAAACCAAACCCACATCCTAAGAAGAATTCATAGGGCTTCTAACAAAAAAAAATAACATTGGAAATTGGTCAAAAAATGTGGGACTTATAACGTGTCAAAAGTCAAAATTTTCGTCACAAATCGACTATTTCGTAGGTAACTCAGCTGTAGCTTTTATAACTAGCCCATTTTTCGCCCAAGGCGATTGATATTTGACATGGAGATTAACTTTACATCAGTTTATCTATTTATGAGGTCAATGTCAGGTAAAGGTCATCTTAGGTCATGTCAGGTCAAATTGAAAAATATACGAAATAAATCCAGATTTTAATATCAGAAGTTCAAAAATGAATTTTTGTGGTCATAAAAAAATTTTGAACCCCAAAATGCTAGAATTTTGCTCCATTAACCCTATTCAGGCTTAATTGACCCTAAGATTGGTTAGAGGATAGTGGATGGGTAGAGGCCCTTGTACAGGCAAAGGTTGCCTCTCCAGGCACCGCAGACTCCTTCTTAAAGGCAGCCCAAATTTTTCGTGGATGTTCACCAGGTGACAGCCTGTTGCCTGCATATCCTCATGAAGAAGGCCTATCTCCAGTATGCTGAAATGAAACCAGACCCTGATGATGTGAAGACATTTGAACAGTGGTGTGATGAGAGGAGTACTGAGAGTGTCCAGTTCTACTTCTGGTGTACGACCCTGCGGCTTGAGCTCCTTCTGATGACCTATGTCAGATCACTGCGAGAGTCTGACTTTGATCTCTATGTTGAGATCTTGAGCAAGCTGATTCCATGGTTCTTTGCCCTAGATCATGTGAACTATGCTCGATGGGCATCTGTTCATGTGCGAGACATGATCAGTCTGGAACACATGCATCCAGAAGTTGTTGAGGATTTTCGCAATGGAGGATTCACTGTTCGTAAGAGCCAGCGCCCATTCTCTGCAATGGCCATTGATCAGGCACATGAGCAGAATAATGCAACCCTGAAAGAAGATGGTGGTGCTGTGGGCCTAACACAAAACCCTGAAGCATTCAGAAGATGGTCTGTTGCAGGTCCTGAGATGGCAAGGATGATTGCTGAATTTGAGTCTTCAGTGGAGGCTATGGAGAGCAAGCAGAGCAAAGAGATGAGGCACCTTGAACAGACTGCAAGCATTCAGAAGACGTTTGTCACACAGGTGTGTTCCCTGGTTGAGGTCATAACTGACATGGGGAATCCATTCATCGAGGAGAGCCAGGAGTTGATATGTCTTGACACCCATGACATCATGGATGAAGAAGCTGCCAAGTCCGTTCGTCAGGCTGAAGAACTTGGAGTACAGCAGTATCAGTCCTTTGTTGAAGAGCGCCTCGTGAATGGCAGCAAGCCTCTCAGTGACAGGATCACGAAGAACAAACTCCAACTGTTCGGACAACCTCCAGCAAGAGGCAAGTCCCAGTCCACGTCCAAGTTACAGTCTCTTAAGAGTGACTGCTCACTATTTTCGCGACTGTACATTGCGTGTCAATCACGAGACGGTGATCTAAATGAATTCTTCAGACACGAAAATCAGAGGTGCCCACCGTCTCTGTCTCAGGATGGCAAGTTACGCCAGGGCAAGAAGTCAGATCTTCTTGACTGCCTCACTAGCAGTGTTGAGTGTAGCATTGATGCTCCCGATTCTGATGCGATCATCCTCGATGGTGCTGCGCTTGTGAACATGCTGAAGCCAGTTGTTTGCACAACATTCAATGACTATGCAGACAAAGTCTTCTTGCCTTACATTGAAAAGCAGCTGGAGCGAGCAGACAGGGTGGATATAGTGTGGGACCAGTACCTTGAGAACAGCTTGAAGTCTGAAACCAGAAAGCGCCGCGGAAAGGGGATCAGACGCCGGGTTCAAGGGAACAACAACTTACCTGGCAACTGGCAGCAGTTTCTGAGACTTGATGCAAACAAGCAGGAACTGTTCACATTCCTGGCTAGATGCACAATGAAAATGCAGCACCGACCAGATGGAAAGCAGCTTGTTGCCACCCTAGGTGATGGTGTTCTTTGCAATCCACCAGATGAAAGCATCACTGCAGCACTGAGCCCCTGTACTCAGGAAGAAGCCGACACAAGAATGCTGCTGCACACTGCTGATGCTGTCCGACAAGGATGCCAGAAGATTGTCCTGCGTACAGTTGATACCGATGTGGTGGTCCTGTCAGTCGCTGCAGTGCCAAGGCTACACTTAAAGCACCTGTGGATTGCTTTTGGGACTGGCCAGAACTTCAAATACATACCTGCCGACGAAATAGCATCTCGCATTGGTCCTGAAAGAGCCACTGCTCTACCTATGTTCCATGCTTACACAGGGTGTGATGTCGTCTCATCCTTCACCAGAAGAGGGAAGAAGCTAGCATGGCAGACCTGGAATGCCTTTGATGATGTAACAGCCACGTTTGGTCTCCTGTGCGATGCTCCTGGAGAGATAGATGATGAAGCTATGACCATGCTGGAGCACTTCACAGTCTTCCTGTATGACCGCACCAGTGACCTGGACAGCATTGACGAAGTGCGCCAGCATCTCTTCACCAAGCGGGCATGCCAATGGAATCGCTGCCGCCAACGAGAGCTGCACTGGTGCAGCATGCCAAGAGGGCAGTCTACCAGGCTGGCCACATCTGGGGGCAAGCCTTTACTGCCGCTCCTGCCCTTCCATCTCCAGGAGACTGGGGTTGGACAGAGCCACCAGACTGGAAGCCACTGTGGACTACCCTTCCTGAGGCCAGCATCTCCTCTCGAGAGCTGCTGTGCTGTGGCTGCAGAAAAGGTTGCAGAGGTCACTGCAAGTGCAACAAGGCGGCCTTGAGGTGTACTGCTCTCTGCCAGTGTGGAGGTGACTGTGAAAACTAACAGTGACACTCACTGGGGCTATCGGCTGAGGCTCGGTGTGTACGGTACTGGACCGTCAGTGTATAGTTTGTGTAGTAATGACATTTTGTACCCCACTCTTTGTGTATTGAGTGTATTGTACGAGTGTATTGTGTACCACTATGTATTACCTACATATAGGGCTCAAGTTCGCGTAACGGTTCAGCTTTGTTTACGTATTTTTGAAGTAGGTTGTCCATATTCAACATATTATTAGGCCTTTCTCAGGGTCAGCAACCGCCTGATGACGGTCGGAGATTGACTCGACCGAGCGATACTATGGTAATAAAACTTACCGAGGACAAAAATCCGAAAAAATATGATGTTTTGGGTAAAAAAGGGGTATTTCCCCTATTTTCGCAAAAATTGTCATTTTAAGGTCAACCAAGGTCATCATAGGTCATCATAGGTCAAATATGTAGTTACCCTCAGAACGTCATAATAAATATCTTATTAATCTGAAAGCATTTAATCCACTTTTAAACACGTTATGCTGACAAAATTACCCTGAATTAGGTTATGTACATTTTACTGGCGGCCATATTGGAAAATGGCTGCCATTCGCCTCCTGGGCAGAGTTCATGATGGCCCCATATCTGAAAATCATCATATAGGCCTAGCCTAACTTTCTGCCAAATGTCATGCTTTTAACCCAAAATGAACAATTTAGTCATATATCCGCCTAGCTACTAAGGCTGGGCGCACATTGAGACGTAGACGACATAGCACAGAGCAGGGCAGAAAACTGCATCTCACTGGTTTAAACCTAAGCACGCATATAGACACGCAGGACAGCACAGCACAAGTACAGACTTGTGTCGGCCTGCGCGACACAGTCGTTTGAACACAGTTTCCTGTGCCATGTCCAGCGCAGCTTGAGAGCAACTCACTCTTTAGTACTCAACAATGTCATCCACGAAGCAACTCATAGAGGCTGTTCGCCATCAAAGAGTGCTGTATGACACTAGTCATCCTGATTATATGAGAGGAACTTATTAGGACGAGTTATGGGCTCACATTGCATTGAGTCTACAATTAAAAGATGGTGAGTATGGGATATATATATATATATATATATATATATATATATATATATATATATATATATAGAGAGAGAGAGAGAGAGAGAGAGAGAGAGAGAGAGAGAGAGAGAGAGAGAGAGAGAGAGAACAACTGACTGGCAGTGTTATAATGAAAATCACTCTTGATACGTACATTTATTGTAATTAGCAATTATCAGGTTTTTCAATGAAAACTAATATCTGATGCATATTGTATTACACAACAAAATTTATCAAAAATATTACCCTGTCTACTGTTTATGTTCTTACTATGTTTTTTTTTTTTGTCCACATCATTATCACTACCTTTTTCCAGTTATTCCTTCCTCTCATCTTTTAATTTTTTCCTTGACGAACACACTCTGTTTGCCATGGCAGACTTCCTGTTGCTGAAATGCAGAGACTACATCTAGATACATTTGTGTTTAATGCAATCAGTTGATTATCAGGCAATGTTTCGAGTTCCTCATGCGCATCTGTTGACATGTATTCTCAAGTAATTGTGAAGAACACAAGCCACCTTTATCATGTTATCAACTGTATCTACCTTTATAGTAAATGGCCGCATGAATACCCTGAATCGAGAAGCCAATATACCAAGGGCACACTCAACTGTTTGCCTTGTTCGTGACAGTCTGTAATTAAATACTTTATTCTCAAAATTATCCTTTGTCTTTGATTTAGGATATGGAAGCAATAAATTATCTAGCAGTGGAAATGCAGCATCTCCAACAAATATATATGGCAATTCTCCTTGTACACCTTCAATGGGTTTTGGTTTAGGTATGTTCAAAGATTTGCTTACAATTTTCTTTCCCAGTGCAGAGTTGCTAAAAACATGTCCGTCACTAAAACGGCCCATGGACTATATAATTGTAGTGAATCTATATTCTGAGTCAACAGTGGCCATCAACACAACTGAAAATGTCTCCTTATAATTAAAGAAGGGTGACCCACTGTTTGATGGTTTTCGGATGCATATATGTTTTCCATCAATTGCACCCACACTATGTGGCAAGTGCCACTATTTTTCAAAATCACATGCCACTTTCTCCCATGTTTCCATTGTGGGTTCTGGTAAATAAAAAGGTTTCATGTTGTTCCACACAGCAGTTGCTACTTGACTGACGATGTTTGACATGGTCCGATCCCCCATTCTGTAGCTATAGGAATCTTCAGTAGCCAGATATCTGAAAAGATATTAAGCTGGACTATAGTTTCACCCTGTTCTCTCTCTCTCTCTCTCTCTCTCTCTCTCTCTCTCTCTCTCTCTCTCTCTCTCTTTTGTAGTGTTAATTGTGTTCTATTTTGTACAGGGACTGCTGCAAAGGAGGCATGGTTGAAAATACGTAATTGTCATCGTGACGCCCTCAGAAGGCAAAAGAAATTAAAGGGTACGAGTGGATCACGTGCTGTTGTGATTAACCGTTATGTTCCGGCGATCATATATGAACGATTGCATCAATGCGTCTGTAGCGACAGCGATCGTTCCCGTAATCAAGAATTTTCGCGCCTCATGTTTGAGCTCCACGCGCGGTTTCTTGAGTCAGATGGCGAGTGGAAGTATCTGGCTTCTTTTTTCACCCGTAGTGTTGCCACTAGCTCTGTATGGTTAGGGGTAACGAAGCTATCCTCCCATTCTGAGAGCGACACTTGGCAACCCCAGCGACCCGCCGTGTCGAAAGCACCCTGATAAGAGCGAAGGGACGTCTCAGTTCATAACTCACTATGGAACAAGACAGATAATTTTTATTTAACAAAACCGATAATCCGTGCAACACTGCCATATCTCTCATTTCTTCAAGGAAAACGGAATAACTGTTCTTTATTCAATGCATGACCGCTAAAAAAAAAAAAAAAATTGGGTGAGGGACAAGACATAATATGCTATAGGTAAATCAAATACAGTAAAGGTGCTGGTTATATAAGTGAAAATGAGGCTGATAATATACCTAATATTTACTATTATGTCCTCTTGAGATGCCCAGTGTAATATAATGTGTGGAAAAGAAACACTGATAGGGTTGTGGTGCTGTGGTGTATATCTTGCTTTACACCGGGACAAATCCTCTTCACCATGTATCTGCTGTCCTCTTCCTCATTTGATTTATGGGTAAAAGTGGTCTTTGCAAGCTTTTTCTTTGAAGAAGTATTTATTAATTCTATAGACAAACTCCTTGGTTTGGCTGTGCAATACACAGCAAGATGTTGAAGCGTCAGTGGCAACCAGATGAGAAGTGATTCGATTTGCACCTGCGTGGTGACCTGACTCCCCTCCTCCCCCTTCCACAAGGGAAAATCCCACCTCAGGTTGAGTGGTAATGTCGTCCGTCCTGATATGCCACATAGTCATACATGTACATGAAATACCTTAATCTCATTTGGTATATAACACTTATTTGTATCACCTGCTATTTAATGAATTAGTCAGAATATTCTTAGAATGCCAGTTGTTGATAATACTATGATTAAATAGCCATGAGTAGTATAGGCTGAATGTTTTGGTTGGAAATCTGGCAGAATGGCAAACAGCACCCTATGGGTCAGTAAAATTTAGTTTTACTATAGCAATTCACACCAGCAGGCCTTGGGTCTAACCTGCCCAGGAACCCAATTCACAGCAAATGCCACTCCAGTGACCCCACAGCCAAGAAATCAGGGTTCTTTACTTTATTACAAGTTTTGTAATTCATATATCAATAAAACAACCTATGGTGGTATCCAGCCTGTAGAAATGAAAAAAACATTGGCCTTTATTGACATGTTTATCGTGTTGTATGTATATTCCTCTGTGTGGCCATGTGGGAACTATGGTTTTATATATAAAAAAAAATTGCCATTACGGTCTAAAAAAATGTGGTTAGTATCTGACCAGTCTCATTGAGAAAAATCCATTACTGTAAGGTCTGTTATTGCAAGGCACCATTTTAATATGAAAAATTACTATGTAGGTTTCTTATTTTGTCATTCCAAAATCACATATTCTAAACATGCATAAATTGAGAAATTCCTGTAACTCCAAGATCATGATCATAACAAAACACATCAACACACCCTCAGCTATGGCAGCAAGAGGAAAAAAGATCGAGTTACCCAATCTCCTACAAACTACAAGTAGTAGGTTATGCCAAAGCATGGCAATAGAGCAGCAGCAAGGGTTTTGGGCCCCACCTACAGAAAAAATTATACGTGTCTGGCGACAGCAAGAAGACCAACTCAAGAGCGCAAAGAAATGTAAATACAACCTTCGTTGCCCATCCCCATATTGGCCAGAACTTCAGGATGATATAAAAACATGGATGATAAATTAAAGAAATTCAGGGAGAAGTGTTTCTTACAAAATGATAATTCATGAGGCCAGGAAAGTAGAACTACAAGGAATACAGAACTTTTTAGGAACAGAAGGTTGGTGTTACAAGTTTATGAAAAGGCAGGGTTTATATGCATACAAAAACATCCATTGCACAACAGATGCCTGCTAAGTATAAAGAAAGATATTGGAATTTTGTAGATTTGTTATAATTGCATGAAAAAAAATTGTAAGATTAAACAAATAGTTACCAAGTATGATGTTTGATCATAATTTCACGAACATTTTAACTGCGTCACTGAGGTACTACACGAGACGATCGTCATCCATTCCCCACGTCAGCCTTTTAGAGAGTAGGTTTGAGGAAGCAGTCAAACAAAAACCAAGATATAGCATCCTATCGGGTCGGGCTGGCAGGGCATGTAGTACCTCAGTGATGCAGTTAAAAATGTTCGTGAAATTATGATCAAACATCATACTTGGTAAGTATTCGTTTAATCTTACAATTTCACCTCACGACATTTTAACTGACGTCACCACGGTACTCCATGAGAGCTTTAAGGCGGCGACACACTAGAACTTTTCGTTCTTCTTTTTCTGTCAAATTTGTGACGACTGTCAACTTTTGTAGATGGTGGCTGTCATACACAAGCTTGCTTCCGCCTCTGCCGCGCTTGTCGATTGTAAACAAACATGGCTCCTCATTCACCCCGGCAAGCCGTGGCTTTTTTGCACCTTATAATGTAATCAGCTGTTCTGTGATCCCAAAGGCAACGGTGACCTCTAATACTCTCTATGAGAAATTCGTCAGTGTGTTTTGTCCACTGCTCATCTTGGCCAGCTACTTGGAAGTTGCCTTGGAAATATTCAAAAGCATCGCACATTCGCACTCCCCTGGAAATGTACACAAACAACTGAGGAACTTTTCATTGCTAGGCTAAAAGAAAAATAATATGTATACAAATATATATTCATCAACTCTTTAAATTTCTTGTCATGATAATAGCATTCTTCCGTTTAACAAAAAAAAAAAATAAATAAAAAAAAAAATAAATAAATAAAATAAAAGTGTTGATTAGAAACCATAGTTCTTATTTTGACTAAAAATTGGCGCTAGACGAAAACGATGCGTTCCGTCTGATTCAAGACGACGGAATGAGTTGACGGAAGAGTAAAAAGACGACGGAAATCGCCTGAGACGACGGAAAAAGTGCTAGTGTGACGCTGCCTTTAGAGTGATTCTTCAAACCACAAGCAAAAACCATAAGCCCTAAAGAAACCAAAGCCCGAATCAGGCTACAAAGGAACAAGCGAAAAATGGAATCCATGATACCAACCAAAAATTTTATTTGTCTGAACTGCCCAAGAGTAGATGCAGAAAAGGTAAGGCAAAACAGTCACAAAACAAGAGACATGTACACATAATCAAAGGACTGGAAGAAAACAAAGTTGTGACACAAAAACACAGAGGCCCTACCCTGGGAATAATTACTCAATACAGAAGTATGACAAAAATCTATTATACATAAAGTCAACCCAAACAAAACATGACAAATAAACCCAGAGCCATGTGACAAAAAATTCAATGCACAGTGAAAAAACCCAGAATCCAAGAACAAAAGACCACACAGGGTCCACCAGCAAATACATGTTAAAAAGTAAACCAAGAACCAGAAGGCACAATCACGTGTAGACACTCAAACACATAAGAAATGAAAGTTATGAAAGAACTGCACTTGCAAAAAGGTTACTAGGCTGGATTGTCTTTCTGTAGAATTTCACAAAAGTGGACTCCCTAGCCTATCCCACAGCAGAAACAATAGTGGCCAGAGAAAGCTTAAGGGTGGCTTTGCTGGACGAGGTAGACCTGGTGGAATGAGGGGAAAAATATAGATAGATCAACACCTGCAACTCGCAAAATATCTCACATCCAACGGCGTAGGGTGCCCTGGGAAGCTAATCTTGTAGGCGGTTTAGTAGTAATGAAGAATCTAGTGATCAATCCCCGTGAAGACTTGGTTCTCTCTAGGTAGTCAGTAATGGCTGTGTAAACACAAATAGAAATATCTGGGGTGTAAGCATCAAAATTTATCTCAGACAAATGATCACCTGGCCTAGAAGTCTTCAACAAGTCTTCTTAAAAGTGACACGGTAGGCAGAAACACACATATTCCTAATGTCAAGGAGATGTAAAGCTTGGCCACGTTGGCCAGATGTCAGTAGCATTAAGATTACCAGCTTCCTGGACAATTGAATAGGAGATAAAGCATTGTTGGGACCTAGCTTCTGTAAATGCCTGAAAATTAAATCCGGGTCCCAGGTGGTACGACACCGCGACAAAGAAGGTCTCTCCAGAAAAACTCCTTTCAAAAACCTGCTGACTATCGGATGCTGTCCTGCAGGCTGACCTTGGACCGAGGCGATGGCAGAAATAGCAGACCGAATGCTATTCATGGAACTATAACTGCGCCCTTGTCTCTTCCAAAATTCAGATAACAAAAAATCCGACAAAGCACTTTTAGATGGGTAAAATGGATCAGTTTCCCGTTTGTCACATAAAAGCATCCATCTTTTGATATGTGCCCCATATTGAAGCTTTGTACTGGCCCTCCATGACTTAAGGAGAAAGTGGGCAGCCACTGAAACGCCCTGATGGCTGAAGGAATGCCTGATGATAACATCACAGTCAAAACTAACCTCCGACCCTGGGGATGAGAAAGAGAAGGGTCCTGTGGTAGAAAAATGGGGTTGGGAGGCAGCAAGAAAGGAGGGGCTGCCAACAGTTGCAGGGCCCTCGGAAACCAAACTTGGGTTGGCCATAGGGGCAGAATGGCAAGAACTGTCGCCCCCTCCACCTTGATCTTCTCTAGGACCCTGCAAATGATGCTGAAAGGGCCAAAAGCATAAAGGTTTCCAGTGGACTAAAAAATGGTAAAGGCATTAACATAAGTTGAAGTCGGTTCTGGCCGCCAAGAAACATACACTGGTAACTGGGCATCAATGCGAGTGGCAAAAAGGTCAATGTCAGGTGTAAAGAATTTACCACAAACTAATTTGAAAATCTCAGGGTGGAGCATCCATTCCGCATCTAAGTTCCGAACACGTGATTCAAAATCAGCCTCCGCATTATGTAACCCTTTCACATGTTCAGCAGATAAAGTGATTCCTCTAGACTCTGCCCAAGCAAAAATTTCCTATATGACTGCATTAAGGCTGGGCTTAATACTACCAACCCGACCTAACCCAACAATTGTGGCGTTGTTGTCAGACCTAAGCCGGACATGAGTGTCCTGGTGATTCTTACAGAGAGACGACAGGCCCATTAATATGGCTTTTAATTCTAAAACATTAATGTGGTCCAGTTCCTCCTGAGCCCAATGACCACCTGTCTTGACAGTACCCGTACTAGCACCCCAACCAGTCAAGGAAGCATCCGCGTACAGCTCCAACTGTGGGGAGGAAGGACGAAGAGACTTCGTTTGGCAATTGATGTTGTGGACCCACCAATGTATAAGGTCCCTAGCATGTGAATCTAAATTAATTGTAGCAGAATAATCACCATGATTCCTAGTCAGTTCACGATTCTTAATGATCTCTAAATATTTGTACCTTAATGGGGCCAACTCCACTGCCGGATCAGCAGCCACTGTCATCCCAATAAAAGAAGCAGGATCATGTAAGGTAACTACCTCATGGCACAACAATGCCAAACTTTGTCTCCTAATGCATTCCTTCCTACATGGCACAACAATGCCAAACTTTGTCTCCTAATGCATTCCTTCCTGCGTAGAGGCAAGGCAACAGTTATATTTATAGAGTTAAGGATGAAGCCAAGAAACTCCACTTCCTGAGAAGGAATAAGAACAGATTTGTTTACATCAACTGTCAGTCCTAGAGTGTCAAACAGATGCATAGCACAGCCAACCTGAAGTCGAAGCTCAGCTGGAGAAGTGGAAAAGAAGATGCAGTCATCTAAATAGCAAACTACCACTATACCAAGTATCCGAAGGTAACAAAGAACTGGTTTGAGCAGTTTTGTAAAAGTATGTGGAGCTAAGGTCAACCCCTGAGGGAGACAAGTAAAGTGAAAAGTCTGATTCCTCCAGAAAAATTGTAGCCATTTCCTATCAGCTGGTTGGATATACACTGAAAAGTAAGCATCCTTAAAATCAAAAGTCATAAAGTAGCAGTTAGGTTGGATGAGCTGAAGTACATGTTTAATAGAATCCATTTTGAAATGCAAATGAGAAAGGTAGTCATTAAGTTCCCGTAAATTAAGGATAACCCTGGCTGTACCATCTCTTTAAAACAGGAAAAAACATTAGAAAAGAACCCCTGTTTATCTGGTGTACAAGGCTCAATGATTTTATGTTTAAGACATCTTGTAAGAGCAGTTTCCAAAGCCGAATGATCAGCAACCGAAAACTTCAAGGGTGGAGGAGGAAGCGCTTGGGTGGGTAAGGTAGTAAACTCCAAAAACTTACCATGGACTACATCTTCTATCCATCTGTCCTCAGACAAGGTATACCACTGAGATCTGGCAGTGAAAATTTTACCTCCCACAAAATTATTTGGAGTGTTAATCAAGGACACCTGAGGTGCACTCACCGGAAGAATATCTACTGGGTGGAGAGGTGTGGCATGGAGTATCTCTGCGTTCCCCTTCCTTGGGACGCCCTTTGGCCGAAAAAAGGCCGAACAGGGTTCTGTGAACCCGTGCACTGAGGAAGGGCCTGCCACTGCTGGTAGTGGCCAGGACATCTGAAAAACTGCTGAGAAGTAGCCAGGCGTCGGTTTCGAAAGGGACGAAAAACTGGCCTGCCCAGCTTCCGCGTCTTGTGGATTTCCTCTCACTTTCCAACATCAAATGGGAAAAGCTCATCCCGACCAACCTCACACTCCCATTTGCACAGGTCGGTCATGGCAGGGTCGTGCATGTGGAGGTGAGCAACCTCTTTCCGCAAATGGTTAAGGTAATTCACTACTGAAGTCATGAGCCTGAGACTGCTGTTAAGGCCATCTAAATAGCAATGGATTGGCTTGCCCTTCTCACCGATGTCGCTGATGCACTGGACCACCGGCACTAAGGCCTTGCAGAGTAAACCATTCGCATAGAACAGGCGGGCATCCACTAAACGGCCACCCACACTCATAGCTTTCATAACCGCAGCGTTGGTTACAGGAACTGCCAAGTTAGGCACATTACTTGGTAACTTAATCTTGTCACAAGTCAGCTTAATGCCGTCAGGCGTGGGGCGGCGCTGGAGACTGGAGTCTAGAATAGAAGCAAGGCGCTCTGCTAGTGGCTCACCCTTCTCCTCCTCACCGTGAAAATGGCCCCACAACTCCTTCAAGGCCCTGCTAAAGTCAGAGTCATCCTCGTCAGGGGCGACGTTCAGCAAGTCTAACTCATCCAAGGGGTCCAGGTCATCCTCGGGGCACTCACTGTCCTCACACTCTGAGGACGAAACCTCCTGAAACCCAGCAAAGTCAGGAGGACCGCTGGCCGACGAAGCAGGCCCTGCACCCTTATCCAGCCTCTCCATTAAGTCTGTAAGTAAGGCGCTGATGCGGTCTAACTTATCATCCGTGGGGCCTGAACTGGAGTAGCACTGATATCACTAGGCCTGGCAGGGGAGGGCAGATCGGCCATGTAAGAGTGAGACTGACCACGACGTCCCTCAGGACAGCCCTTCCTCCTTTTGGAGTCCTTCCCCGAAGGCTCCACATCACGTCTTTTCTTTTGCACAGACCCAGACGCTGAGGAGGGGGATGACCGAGACGGTCTAGCGTCCTCCTGATCTGCCATGTTACTGCGAACCAAAACATAACTCCAGGTCACATAACAGAGTTTGGGAACTAAAAATTACTCGTCATAAATATGAAAAAATAAAACACCAGGTTCCCAACGGCCACAGAAAAGAAATAAAGCAATCTGAGGAAACTTAAAGTAGGCAATCATCTACGCTCAGCTCTACTCATCATGACGATCAAGCTCACGATCGAAGCAAAAGATATTTTGAGCGTGCTCAACCGTGAGCGACAGCAAGAGCGAGAGCGTGAGTGCATGGTGTGAACCAGTCGCGGTCAGGTAGCTAGCTAGCTCTTCCTATGCGCGGGACGTGTGGATTGATGCTCTGCTTGTTAACAACGATGAGTGAAAGCAACAGGAAACAATGGGACAACTCGAAAGGTAGGTAAACAAGTGAATAAAAGAAACAAACAAATTAGGTTTTATTCATTTTAAGGTTATGCATGTTTCATGTTTAGCTAGGACGTTATAAAGATACAGAATAGATTAGTCATTATAGATACAAAATATTAAATGTACATAACACAAATAAGATCGTATAGTGATAATGAGTAAAGAAAATGATTGCGTGCAATTGCGTGAATTATAGTACAAAAAACTCCGTACCCAATTACAGCTACTCTTTTTTCCATTACAGATGAAATGCTCATCGAAGCTGTAAAGTCGAAACCCGAATTGTATGACCTGGCATCACCCTCTACAGCAATGTTAATATTAAAAGAAAATCCTGGGGCGAAGTTAACAGACAATTGGGTTGTGAAGGTAAGCAATGCTAATTTATGAATGTTTAAATTTTTTGATTTTGCCAATCAACTGAACCAGTACGTGATACGAAATAGTTTTTTAGAGTTTCTCTCACAGCAAAAGCTTCCCTAGTAGCATTCCCACCCCTTCCTGTAAGTGGAAGTAAATTAACTGGATTTGCAGAAGGCATGTCGACAGATCCCAGCTGTGCAACGTCACTTGGACGTATTAGGTTATGAAGTATGCAAGTTGCTGTTATTATGGTAGTAGCATTACAAGGATTTGCTTTGAGTTTTCTTAAATACAGTCTGAAAGTTTGAGCAAGTATTCCAAATGCACACTCTACCATCCTTCTTGCACGAGATAATCTATAATTGAAGATCCTCTTGTGCTCATCATGTTCAGTTTGAGAACCGGGGTATGGGCGCATCAAGTTTCTCTTGAGAGGAAATGCCTCGTCGCCCACGATAACATATGGTGCATGAATATCAGTGCCAGCATCATTCGGAACATTCAGTTTGTTCTCCTCCAAGTTCTTGCAAAGGCTTGATGTAGAAAAATTCCACTGTCGCTATTTTTGCCATAGGATCCCACATCAATCCATATAAACCTGTAATTCGCATCGACTAATGCTAATAATACAATAGAGAAGGTCTTCTTATAGCTGAAATATAGTGAACCACTATTTGCTGGGGATTCTATTTCAACATGTTTCCCATCTAAGGACCCAAGACAGTTTGGGAAGTTCCAATTTGTCCAATATTGGTCAGAAATTTTCTTCCACTTGTCTTCGGTGGGTTCTGGTATAGCTTCTTTCAGTAGGTTCTTGACTATCGCGGTACACACTTGCACAACAATACCCTGAACGGTTGAATGGCCCAGGCGATAGCTGTAGGCCAATGATCTATATGAATCTCCTGTAGCCAGAAACCTGAAAAGACAAAAAAATTATTATTAAACTGTTATGTATATATAAATCCAATTCTAACATAACACTAATAAACTGTATGTTTCCTTTATTTCCAGGGTGCAAAGAGCGCTGGGAATCTCTACGCTCGCAATTTCGGAAAATAATGGGTAAGTGCATCAAGAGCGGGCAAGGCGCAAGTACAACAGTTAAATGGAAATATGAAGAGCAAATGGGATTTCTTCGCTCTCTCTCGAAGGACAGGACGCGAATATGTTCTACACCAGCAAAAGAGGTTGATATGTATGAAACACCTGTAGATGAAATTGAGAAGGTCGGTGATATAAGTGAAGGTTATGATGTGCAAGATTCAGAAAAGTCACCAATTGACACGATTGCTGGAAAACCAGCAACTTCAGATACAGCGTTTCCTACACCTCGTCCGCGGAAGCGAAAACAGCAAGCAACAAGTAGTGCTTCGGCACAATTGATGAGTTACATCCTTGAAAATAAGCAATCTACTTCGTCAGACTCGCTTGACACATTTTTTCAGTCCATGCTATCAACTGTAAAAAAATTTAACAGCAACGATCAACTGATGGTGAAAAAGAAAATTTTCGAAATAGTCACTGATGTTGAAGGTCGATATATTTCTCAACAACACACCCCTTCGGTGTCCCCTACTCTCTCATGGAACTCTTCCATTGAAAACACTACATTTATGGCACAGGGTAATTTGAATGCGGAATCTTCATGTTGCACCCCCCACTCAGTGTCCCCTGCTACCGCATCAATTTCTTCGGATTCGAATGCTGCATTTGTGCAGCATGACTGCTGTGTCTGGAAATCTTTCAACTTTTTTTTCTATGTAATGAAGTGAAATGCCCTTATCCATGTTGTAGCCTAGTCACAGAAAATATAACTAGGAAATTATAATGCAATTTATAAACTGTTGTTTTCTACATACTAGGGAACTAGTTCTTTTTCCTCATTTTTCATATACTATATGTAACTATTTCGTTTTTTAAGAAAACCTATTCTTTAGTTCAAACAGGAAGCTTCTATTTTGATTTAGTTCTGTATTCGCTATGGAATAATCGCATTTGTATAAGCATTCGTTTTTTGTACCTAATAAATTCCCAACTAAATGATGTATTTCTTTCTTACCTTAAACATACAGCCAATCTTTCTCTTGAAGATATCGATTCCCTGAAATAGGTGTCTTCCTTCATTATGTCTGCTCCAACTTTGGACAAAACGTACTCAAATGTCCCTTTTGGCATGCGGAAATAATTAAAAAACATTTCGTCATCAATAAGATGGGGATACAGGGTTTTCAAATTCCCCTTCACTCTTCACTAGCATAGGATGCACCCAAAATTTCTTTCTCTTTCTCTCTCTCTCTTCCTCATCCAGTGCTATGGCCATACCCACTAATTCCAGAGTAGAGAAATCATTCATGGCTCACCGACGCCACAAAACAGACTGAGGTCAGCGAGAGCTTGAGCGGCATGTGTGAACACACAAGTAAAATGAGCTGAGCTAGAGCTTGACTGCGGCTTGCGCGTGAGTGTGAGCGTGAGTGTTAGGTGTGAATCAGGCCTTATCCAGCCTCTCCATTAAGCCTGTAAGTAAGGCGCTGATACGGTCAAACTTATCATCCGTCGGTGGGGCCTGAACTGGAGTAGCGCTGACATCACTAGGCCCAGCAGGGGAGGGCAGATTGGCCATGTCACTTCATACAATTATGGGTGGAGAGGAGGGCATGTGAAAGCTTCCTTCAGCAGACGTGATTTGCTTCGTAAAATTAGAAGCACATTTCAACTAACCTACGGTAAGTCTCGTGTACTTCAGCAAATCACTTTTCTGCTGAAGTATGCTTTCCCATGAGTTTTTTTTTAAAGCCATGTGGATGTCGTACCTTAATATTGTTATTTTTCATATATCTTCTTTATTATGTTGAGAATCCGTGCTTTTAGCTGGTTAAATAAAACTTTGAATAACATTAGTGTTTATTGAGAAATTATAAACTGATGACACCCAAACTACTTTATGGCACCTTTAACAATTAACTAACTATTCTAATACTGTTTCTTGGAAGGGATCAGTATCTTGGGTTATGGTTTTATCATAATATTTGGCAATGTTGCCTCCCTAGCCCAGCCAGCCTTTGCCATGATGTGGGCAACTGGAACTGCCATTGCCTTGGCCTTTGATGCTGCAGCTGGGCGAACACTTCTGGCAATAAATTTTATAGTATCCACACCAGACATGTGAAGGACTGACTTGATCCACCTAGAAATTGTGTCTTTAGAGGCATTTTTATGTGGTTTAACGAAACTAATGAGCAATTTGCTCTCATCTTCAACATTACTTATATGCTTAGTTCTACTGACATACATTTTCAAAGTTTCAAATATACACAAATTTTTATCCTTTTCATAAGCTTTCACTTTGATAAACTGAACATTGAAATTTGGTCTGCACTGCTTAATATTGCCTGCTAACCACATACATATAAAATCCTTGCCTATGATGATATCCTTTAAAAGTAACAAGTGTAGAGTTTGCACAAGTGCCAACAACATAACTAATTTCAAAGTTAAATCTTTCAAGGAAAGAAAATGTAAAGGACTCATGCCTCTTAATTTTTCTAAAACTGGCTTGACATCCCAAGTTTCAATATACCTGGGTTTAGCTGGGTGTAGATTGAATACTCCCTTTAGCAACCTGACAACGAGAGGGTGGTCCCCTGCCCTGCAGCCATCCACCACTATCCCTAGTGAGGAGAGAGCTGCCCTTGCAGTGTTGATACACTCGTACCCGACACCTCTGCGAAAAGTTTCAGATAAGAAATTGATGATTTGTTCTACAGTGGGAGTAAAGGGATCAACTTCCCAATGACTACAAAATTGTGTTCATCTTTTAAGATGCGGTCTGTATTGCTTTTCTGTTCTTGGTTTCCAGGACGCCATGATGAGTTCTGTACCTGCTTCAGAAATTCCTCGCTCTCGCATTCTTTCCCTGACAGTAGACAGGCCATCAACTTTGTGTGTTTCATGATGGGATGCTCTTCTGATGACAGGGGCAGCCTTAATACGTTCTTCCTCATTATGAGGCGAGGTTCCCTAATGAGCA
Organism: Portunus trituberculatus; assembly: GCF_017591435.1. Classification (NCBI taxonomy): domain Eukaryota; kingdom Metazoa; phylum Arthropoda; class Malacostraca; order Decapoda; family Portunidae; genus Portunus; species Portunus trituberculatus. The sequence goes on from NC_059297.1 coordinate 12,328,724, forward strand.
TTCTCACTAACATTCCCATCCAGGGCTGGGATGTCCATAGTGGCACAACCATCCATCCTTTTGCCTTTTCTGCCCGAACCTTCTGCAGACACCTGGCAATCAAGGAAAAGGGTGGAAATATGTAAATCAACTCAAACTGTGCCCAGTTTATTGAGAATGCATCAAAATGTTCAGCTTCTGGGTCTGATTTCCATGAACAAAATCTTTTCACCTGTTTGTTAAGTCTGGATGCAAATAAATCAATGCTTGGTAGTCCAAAAATTTTGCAGATATCCCCAAAAATGTTTTCATCCAGTTTCCACTCATGTTTATCATTAAATTTGCGAGATGCTGTATCAGCCAAGAAGTTTGCTTTACCTGGTATGTGAGAACATATAATCCATGCTTTGTGCTCTACACACCATTCCCATATGTTATGCAGATATCATTACAGATCTCAGATTTTATGCCACACATTTCATTAACATAGTTCACTGCTGTAGTGTTGTCACAAAATATTTTTGTTCTTCCCCTGAATTTGTTGTTCAAATGATTTCAGGGAAAAAAGGATGGCTTTGAGTTCCAGTGCATTAATATGTAATTCACTCTCTTCTGGCAACCACCTGCCATTTGCTGTTTGGTGGTTAAGGTAGCAGCCCCAACCTAAGTTTGAAGCATCAGTGTACGAGTACATTTCAATTTCAGTACCTGCCCTGAAAATTTTCCTATTTTCACCTGCCACATGATTTACCCACCAGTTCAAATCTGTTTTCATTTCTTCTGTAATTTCCATCCATTTCTCAAAGTTGCCTCTTTCTTTTGCTAAAGCTGCAATTTTTGCCCTTTCTAACTTTCTGTAATGTAATTTACCCATTTCAACTGCTGGGATTGCAGCGACCAAAATGCCTATTACTCTAGCAACTTCCCTGATTTTGTCTTTCCTTTTGTTCATTAATTGTTTACAACTATTCACAAGGCTAATTATTCTGTGCTCTGGTAGCGTAACTGTCATGGTCTCTGAGTTGATGATATTACCCAAATATTCAATTCTTTTGGTGGGTTGTAACACAGACTTTTCTTCATTGATGCAGAAACCCATTTTTCTTAAGACCTGTATTGTGCTTTGAATGCATTCCTTGCAATCTAACCATGAACTGCTGCACATGAGTGTCATCAATAAAGCTGCTGATAATGTATCCCTTCTCTCTCAACTTAGCAAAGATGGGCTTCATTAACTTAGTAAACAGCCGAGGGCCATCAGAAATACTGTTGCGAAGGCATGTGAACTGGTAAATTTTCCCCTGCCATTTAAAACAAAGATATTTATGTTGCTTATCTGCTATTTTCACTGAATAGTATGCATGCTTTAAATCAACTGAAGCCATGTAGTCATTATTATTGATAAGCCTAATTGCTTGCTCAAAGTTTTCCATCATAAAATGTTTATATGTAATATGCTTGTTTAGCTTCTCTAAATTAAGGACCATTCTATATTCTCCATTCTTTTTCTTCCTCAGAAAAATAAGGGATATAATCTGCTCATTCCATCTATGAGTTTCTGTGATCACTTTAAGCTCTAGCAATTTATTAATTTCTTGAGATAAAATTCTTTGTTCTTCAATGCTAAATACATATTCAATTTCTTCATGAAATAAGTGTCCAATGTTGTTTACATCAATATCAAGATGACAATTTGCAACAATATCTAAAATAAATGGATCACTTGTGATCTTATGCCATTCATGCACAAACTTATGAAGTCTACCTGCTTCAAATTTGTGGCTTACCTGAGTTATTGCCGGGGATTGCAGTGTCCCCGGCCTCAGGCGTTTTTTGGCTCAGTTTCCTGCCTGGAGAAGGACTGCCTTGTGAAGCCAGCCCTGCAGTGCCCATAGGGGTGCAATCTGGATGAGAAGCCCCTATAAGGATTTCAGCTTGAAGATACGGATGATCCCTGCTCTGGCCTTTGTCCCACAACATGATGTTATCAACACATTTGAAATACTGCAGGAGCATCTCCCCTCTGAAGCTGACCCAATCATTGACTATTTCGAGGATGTGTACGTGGGAAGAGTACGTCGGAAGAGAAGAGGATCTCCGTTGTTCCCGATCAGCATGTGGAACATGTATGACTGTGTCCTTGAAGATTTGCCTCATACGAACAACTCTTTGGAAGGATGACATAATCACTTGCAGTCAAACGTCTCTGCATGTCATCCAAACATTTCTAAGTTTCTTCAGGTGTTAAAGAAAGAACAAGCTTATCATCAATCAGATGTTAGCAGGGCAGCAGGGACCACCGAAGAGAAAGAAATATCAAGATTTTTCAATGAGGATAACAAACTTAGTTAGGGATTATGAAACCAGAGATGTGTTGTATTTCATAAAAGGTGTTGCTCACAACCTACAATTCTAGCAAGACTCAGTTCATAAAACTCCATCTTTCGATGAGGATAACAAAACCCAAACCTAGTTAGAGATTATGAAAACAGGTGTTGGATTTCACAACTCACAATTTGATTTTTTTTTAACTCACTACTGACAATTGTTAACAATTTTAACTCACAACATACAATTTAAAACTTTCATTTGAATGTCCTAAGGGAGCAATTATCTCAGGGCAATTGTCCTATCTCTGTTCATTGTTCAACACACAAAACAAAAGACCCACTTCACTTGTCTTTAGCCTGAAATGCACTGTTTATGGAGATGTGTACCAGGCGGTGACACAATCCCCTCAATTGTTCTCCTTAACACCACCGCCAACACAATAACATCACTTCCTTAACTTCATTAAACGAGCCAAACTAAAGCGCACACACGCACATATACAGAGAGAAGCCGTATCTGCTTAGGGCAGAGATAGAACCAGCCTGAGTAAACAATTCAATAATATGTATATGTACAAGAAATATGTTTTATTTAAAAGGTACATCAAAATTTAATGAGTGAGTATGCAGCTAACCTGCTTGGAGTGGAGGGGAGAACAAGACTGTGCAAACTTGTGTTTCCTGATTTTCCCACAGCTTAACTCCCTGGTAGGCTTCGTTTCATCCCCCCACCCCCCTCACCACAATAGGACTGATGTGGAGTAATTAAAAGTGATTTTGATTGCCATTACTAATGAGATTACATTACTAAAAAACACTTCTCTGAACAGCTCAGTTCTTCCTCTACTTACTGGAGTGAAAAATTTGTTAAAACTTTTGATTACATAGTGAGTAGATTTAATGTTTTTAAATTCATGAGCTGGCAACCATCTCTTTCAGACAGACAGATCCTGGTTTACATCTCAAATTCTTCCATACATCTGTATGTCAGTATGTATAAACTAACATGAAATGGCTGAATGTAACAACATCTAGCTTTAAACAACGAAGTCTAACAGCAACCAACCAAAAACTGCTCAAGCTAAGAACACCTAACTATAAACAGTAGTCTAATCACAGGTTACTAAAAAAAATAATCTAACAAAAACTGAATTTTATTATGACTGAGTATAAAAAGGTAAATCTTACCACAATCCAACTGAATTTAACCTTAAACACAACCACCACAAATCACTAACCACTTTGCAACAATTGATATAGCAGTCACGGAAAAACAATACCACTGGCGATGTTTTTGTGAAAGAAAAATATTTAAACTAAACTTAGCCTCACAGATTTAGCCTTCCTATATTTTCTTTGAGATGACATAACTACTGCTGCAATGCTATAAATGCTTGTTGTTTTGAGGATATGGTCCTAGTCCAGTTGAATACTTTTTTATTCTTTTTATTTTATTTATTTATTTATTTTTTTTTGTAACGATATCTTGAAATATGAGAACATGACATATTATCATGTCACTCCAGGTGGTGGCCCTGCAACTAATGATTTATCCAAGATTGCCAAGGTCATTGGAACACGCAATTCCTGTGTTTTGGGGATTGAAGGCAGAATAGACACCAATCAAGATAAGCCAATGTAAGTAGAATGTTCCTAATCATAGTGTTAGACTATCTTTACCAACTATGTATACGTGGAAAATGCATACTGATGTGGAGCTATAAGAATTTATCTGCAGCAACCTAAAATTTTAAAGGAACTAGAATGGTAGGGAAATTTTATGAACTTTCCAACCACTTTCTCATAGTGAATGGATGATTTTGGTTATCATTTCTGAACTTTCCAACCACTTTCTCATAGTGAATGAATGATTTTGGTTATCATTTCAGTCAGGAAAGAGATCCACCAACCCTGCAGAGCAACAGTCCAGATGTAATAACTGTAGGGCCCACTGCAGAGGAAGAGCCGTCTGTTGTCACTGCTCAACCAACAATGGTGGCCCAGCAGGTTGGGGATCTGCAGCCACCAGCGGCAGATCAGCAGGCTGCAGACCTGCAGCAACCCGCACTGGTGAGTCCACAGGCTTCGACACGTCTCGCCAGCTTAAAGGCAGCTGCAGCTAAAAAACTGCAAGTAATAGCAGCGACAAAAATACTAGTTGTAGAGCAAGAACTTGAATACATGGCGGTATTAGCTGAAATAGCAGCATATAGGAAGTAAAGCTTTCTATTCATTTAGTATTTATATTGTACAGCAGATATAAGGAATAAAAAATAGAGTTAATCAAACATCATCTGTACAGGCAACCCCCGCTTAACAAATGGGTTATGTTCCTAAAAAAACGTTCATTAAGCAAATTTTTGTTAAGCGAACCAATTGTAACAAGTTTAACCCCTAACTTGAACTTCCATTGAGAGTAAACAAAGCGAGAGTACATCATAGTACAGTAAAAGGTTTAATGAAAGTAAAAATTATGAAGTTAAACATTAAGGCACTTTAATTTGTCATAATGTACATTAAAGTATGTATGTAAGTAACTTTATAATCTTGATGATCTTTAATTTATTTAGGGAGGGAGAGTGGAGCGGGAAATATACTAGCTGGCAACCTGTGGAATGTAAACAAAGACCGCATCATTGTACCACATACAAAACTTATGTAACCACATTTCCACAAGGCTTTCCATTTTATCCATTGCAGAGTCACGAGTTCAGGTGGTTCTTTTAGCTTGCAAGGAAGATACAGTCTCACCAGCCTTCTTAATAGAGTCTGCTGACTTGAAAATAGTAGATGGAGTCAAGATAGTGGCAAGCAATGCTTTTAGTTTTCTCGCTTTTTTTTACGTTAAGGCCTATAGCACCTGTAGGCACACTTGAAGAGTGCGTTGGAAGCGCTGTTTAGCTTCCGCCCATTAGTGGCGCAGGCAGTTTTATTTATAGTGGTACCCATATTAGGGCCCATATCACCACCCAAGCTCATCTTGGGTGTAACCACCTAGAGCCTGGGTATCATGGTGACATGTAGGTAACTTTAAACCACTCGGCAAATGGCAAAGTGTTTTAAGGCTGTATGTGGTGGGATTCAAACCTATGCGTGGACGTCTGCCCAATCCCACGCTCATCACCTTATCCACTATGCCACCACCTCCCTAAATGCTATTAGTTTTCTCGCCTTTCGCGTCTGTGAATAATATTCAGCTTCACTTTGAGAGAAAGACACTTCCTGGTCTTCTTAGCAACACTGCGACATTGCAGGCCGTTTTGGTGGCATGTTGAGTGAGGGAAGATGAGCTGCTGCTGACGTTTTTATTATTTTGAACCAGGATGGAGTGAGTGGTGCGCATTTTGTCCGCAAGAGGCACTGGTGTATTCAAAAGCCTGTCGGCTTGCATGATACGGCTGGGCTTTCAAACTTGGAATAAATTATCTGGATAAAATTTCATTAAAGCGAGTTTGGTGTTCGTTAAATGAGCAGATGGTAGTAAAATGAAATGTTTGTTGTAGCGAAATTTTGTTGTGTGAACCTTCGTTAAGCAGTGGTTGCCTGTACTTTATTATCTTAACTGATTAATGCCCACTGGATCATATTTGGTTATCTGTCTTTGATGGCCTATATCTTAAACATGGTAAGCAAATTGAGTTTAGAAAAGTTTTCTTACAGTAAACAGAAGTGGGAACACCTATTTATAGCAACGACATTCAAATCTCCCCAGTGGTCGTGTAATTAGGAGGATTTAATTTTCTCAAATTTTTCATTATGTGAGTGACATTACATGTTCTGTAAAAAATTGTGATGAAGTGTATGTCATATTTCTTGATCTTTTCCACTATATAAGCACAACACTTTCTACGTGACATATCAGTTGAATGATCTACCCTATCACACCATCTACTGAATTGCAAGTTCACTAAAATTAGAGGTGACAAATATGGTCCACTGGGCAGAACCTTTATCAGTCACCCAGTGTGAGACAGCAGCACAGTTGCATGTAGACATACTGTATACATCCTCCTGATTCTCTGATATTGTAGATGAATACTTTGCAGAGCATATACAGGCAACCCCCACTTAACAAAGGTTCACACTATAAAATTTCGTTACAACGAAGGATTCATTTTACTACCATCTGCTCGTTTAATGAACACCAAACTTGCTTTAACGAAGTTTTATCCAGATAATTTTTTCCAAGTTGGAAAGCCCCACCGTATCACGCAAGCCGACAGGCTTTTGAATACACCAGCGCCTCGTGGACAACACATGCATCACTCACTCGCCCTGTTCAAAACAATAACAGCGTCAGCAGCAGCTCATCTTTCCTCGCTCAATTTACCACCAAAATGCCTTGCAATGTCGCCTAGTGTTGCTAAGAAGACCAGGAAGTGTAGACATACTGTATACATCCTCCTGATTCTCTGATATTGTAGATGAATACTTTGCAGAGCATATACAGGCAACCCCCACTTAACAAAGGTTCACACTATAAAATTTCGTTACAATGAAGGATTCATTTTACTACCATCTGCTCGTTTAATGAACACCAAACTTGCTTTAGCGAAGTTTTATCCAGATAATTTTTTCCAAGTTTGAAAACCCCACCGTATCACGCAAGCCGACAGGCTTTTGAATACACCAACGCCTCGTGGACAACACATGCATCATTCACTTGCCCTGTTCAAAACAATAACAGCGTCAGCAGCAGCTCATCTTTCCTCGCTCAATTTACCACCAAAATGCCCTGCAATGTCGCCTAGTGTTGCTAAGAAGACCAGGAAGTCTCTTACTCTCGAAGTGAAGCTGAATATTATTCACAGACACAAGAGAGGCAAGAAAACAAATAGCATTGCTCGCCACCATCTTGACTCCATCTACTGTCTCTACTATTTGTAAGTCATCAGACTCTATTAAGAAGGCTGGTGAGACCGTATCTTCCTTGCAAGCTAAAAGAACCACCTGAACTCGTGACTCTAGAATGGATAAAATGGAAAGCCTTGTGGAAATGTGGTACATAAGTTTTGTATGTGATACAATGATGCGGCCTTTGTTTACATTCCACAGGTTGCCGGTTAAGGGGCTATCACACTGGCCTATGATATGCAGAATGCGGGCCATGGTTCTTGGTACGAAACCAGGAACACTATCACACACAAGCTGCCCATGTTCTTGTTATGCTAGGCAAATGGCCCACTAACCAAGACAAAGCCTAATCAAAATAAACCAGAACAAAACCATGCCACTTATACCTCAGCCTGTGCTTTGTCCTGGAACTGCACTTGCACTTCCTTTTGTTAAAGAAAAGTAAGTAAAAAAAAACTAGAGAAAAGCTGAGACGTGCGCGATGGCAACTTTAGAGTCAGAGGTGGTTGCCATGAGCCCAAACTATCGACAATATATATATATATATATATATATATATATATTTTACCTTTCTAAATTGATGAAATATTATTTAATATTCCAATATGAAAAATTTAGTCACATTATTTTTAGTTCAAATGAAAGGTTTTTATTACATATATCATGTTTACTTTTCCATTGGGATAGCATACGGAGAACCGGGATCGATATGAAGCCATCCCAACTTGGTTCCGCTAATCCCGGGCAAGTTCCAGCTATATAGAGCGGATGTTCCTTGTTCCGCGTATCATAGGCCAGTGTGATAGGGCCTTTAGTGTCTTTCCCGTTTCACTCTCCCTCCCTTCATAAATTTAAGATCATCAACATTATAAAGTTACTTACATTATAATGACTTAAATTAAACGACCTACATGTTTAACTTCATAATTTTTACTTTCATGAAACCTTTCACTGTACTATGATGCACTCTCGCTTTGTTTACTCTCAATGAAAGTTCAAGTCAGGGGTTAAACTTGTTATAATCAGTTAGCTTAACGAAATTTCGCTTAACAAAGTTTTTTTTAGGAAGGTAACCCCTTTGTTACGCTGGGGTCGCCTGTACTTACTAACTTGAATTGCCTGTACTTACTAACTTGAAAAGTTATTTTGCTCAACAGCTGCGAAATGTGTCTAATGCTCCTGTGAAATGCCTCAGTGTGCAAGACGCTATAGACTTGTTATATAGTGAGGAGTTCAACGTTGATGATGATGCAGAAGTAATAGACTTGGTGAACATTCCTCCTGATGATGATCTAAGTGATGAGGATGAAGTTGATGATGATAATCCACTTATACCAATGGTGAAAGATGTCCCTGGTGCCATTGAAATTCATACCACACAAATCTGGCGAAGGAATGAAGAAAAGAAGACGTCTCAACTCTGTTGATACACCAGTGTGGAGGTAAGAAGGATAGCATTAGTTATATTTTTTAGTATTATGTCATGTTCTGTGTTAAGAAAGTAATATGATGATGATTAATGTGTATTCAGCATATTTTTTGTCATGTTTACTCAGGGTATTTGTCTGTGGGCAGAATTACTAAAAAACTAATTCATTGATTTTTCATCATTACTGTTGGAGTTTTAACTTGGAAATGCATTTAATGCTAAATATTTACTAAAATGCTGTTTCTACTTCCAGGCACATGATACCACGGTACTCCAAGTGGGGTGAGATGTCAAACCAAACCGAAAAGCTGAAGGCCAAACTGCACCAACAACTTGACGGTCACACACCAGTTGACATCTTTGAGGATATTTCACCGACGACATCTTTGCGCTCATAAAGCGAGAAACAATCCGTTATGCACACACAGTGAAAAATGATCCCCTGTTTAGCTTGGAAGACCATGAACCAAAAGCCTTCATTGGCTTCCTGATCTATTCTGGGTACGTCACTCTTCCTAGCGAACCACTTTACTGGTCTGATGCTGATGATGTGGCTCAAAATACTGTCAAACAATTAAGCTCTATCCAGGAACAAGTACTTGAAGATAAAAGCGTACCTACATGTACAAGACAACAACAGTCGCCCACAAGATTGCACAGACAAGGCTTTCAAAGTCCGGCCCCTGATTGATATGCTAAATTCTTCATTCCAGCAGTATGGTGTGTTCCATAAGACTTTATCTGTTGATGAAATGATGGTGAGATACTATGGTCATGATGGCCTCAAGCAATTTATCAGGGGGAAGCCCATCCATCAGGTTTGGGTACAAGCTGAGGTCGCTTTGTGGTGATGAGGGTTATTGCTACAAATTTGACCTGTACTGTGGCCGTGAAAATCGTCCAGCACTCCAAGAAATGACTCTAGGGACACGGTTTGTTCAGTGTGATTGATAACCATTTCACATCGCGTGGCCTCCTAACCATTCTCACTGGAAAAAACACGAGCCACTGGAACCGTGCGAGAAAATAGGCTGCAGCAGTGTCCCGTCAAGGCCAGCAAAGTCATGACCAAAGAGGAAAGGGGTTCATATGACTGTAGGTTCGACAAGAAGAAGATCCTTGTAGTCAAGTGGAATGACAACAAAGTGGTATCAGTAATGACAAACTATGACAGTGTTGATCCCCTCACCACGGCACAGAGGTGTGACAGAAGAGAAAAGAAAAGAATCGACATGGTGCAGCCTGAACTCATCAACACATATAACAAAGGCATGGGAGGAGTTGATCTGCACGATTGGCTCATAGGAAAGTACAGCATTGCTATACGTGGGAAGAAGTGGTATTGGTGTCTCTTGACCAGGATGATAGACATGACAATCATCAATAGCTGGTTGCTTCATAGACTTGTGTCAGATGAGCCTATGACCCTCCTGGAATTTCATCGCGAGATTGCGGTGAGCTACCTCAAAGCTGCTGCTGTGAATAGAGAAAAGCCAAGATTCACCTCATCACTGGGTTTGCTGACACCTTTGAGTCTCCGATATGATGGTGTACAGCATTTCATTGCCCGCATTGGTGACAGCAAAAGGCTTAGATGCCAGTTAGTAGGATGTGATAAAAGACCAACAACAAAATGCGTGAAGTGTGACGTTGCACTTTGCATGGAGTGTTTTGCAAATTTCCACACACGTACATGAATATGAGGTCGAATTTTCATAGCAACAAATACAGTAATGTATATTTTGTTGATGAACAGCATTGCAGTAGAAAGTAATATGATAGAGAAATATGTGTATATCAAGTATTATGACTGATTTTTGCTCATGTACAATTTATGACTAAAAATGTAGAAATTTGAAACATTACAATTAGCCCAATTTGTAACTAGAAAAAAACGCAGATGCTAAGTTTAGTACGAAAAAAGTAAAGAAACCTTGATTTTTTCCTTTACTAAGGTAAGTATATGCAATGGGGGCGAGATGCTAACTGATCTGCCCAGTGGATCATATATGTTACCCTCTGCAACTTGCTTATGGTTTGACTTATCATGATTTTTTCTTCAGAATGTCTTAGTTAGGTTACAAATACACATCTTGCCAAAAAGTACTAGAATTTGAACACGGGGAATAGGTCTGGGCCTTAATGGGTTAATGTCATATATAAAAAATACATATATTGAAAATTTTCCCCTGCAAAGATGTGTTGCTACTTATGGCTATTCTACCCTCAGCAAACTATAAAAAGCTGAATTTGATCAGAACATTATAAACAAGTGAAAATTAATATTAAAAAGGTAATTCTTACTTCAAGTAATTATGAAATCACTTACCTTGGTAAGTGTGCGATGATCGGAGTTCCTCCTAAGCTGTGCTGCCCAGTTGTTGCTTGGTCATGCATGACTGGCGGTGCATGCATCTAGAGCTCAGATTTCGTCTCAGGTTGGGGATAAGTAGTGATGGTTTGTATGGATATTCACAATAAAACAACCATACAATTTTATAACAATAAATTGAACCCATACAGGTGAGTGAGGTAGGCCAATAAACAGTCCCAGCTCAGATATGAGTGGTAAACTAAGGCACAAGGCATACTTAAACAAACAAACATGAGTGGTAAACTAAGGCACAAGGCATACTTAAACAAACAAACATGCCTTTAGACCTAACAACATGAAATAAATCCAAAAGGTGCCCAAGCAAACAAGGGACAACAATACAACGGGATGGGTGGGCATGTTATAATGTTTGGTGAATGTTGATTCCCGTTTCCACCCAATTGACTTTTTTATAGTCTCCCAGGCCATGCCTGATTTAAAAACCTTAGAAGTGGAAGCTGATCTGACTGAGTAGGTATTAAATAAATCTTGACTTATGCCAGATTCTGTCATAAGGTCTCTGATCCATCTGGTAACTGTGGTCTTAGATGTTGGGCCAAAAGGTTTCCTGGTTGTTAACAAGAGCTTAGTTTGATCAGACGCTGTCCTTAATTTGCTCGTTAATTGTAAATATGTGGAAATGGCATCAACAATACATAATTTTTTATTTGTAGGAAATGCTTTGAAGACTATGTTCTGTACATGATGTCTGATATTAGTTTTTAGTGGATCTCGAATTTTGAAAATGATCTCATTGTCCGTAAGTGACACATTCCTGATGTCTAAGCAATCTATGGTCTGAAACCTTTGGCCAGATAAAATGAGGAGCAAACCTGCCACTTTCTTGGCTAAAGAGGAAAGAGAGAGTTGATTATTGCATCCCCAAACATTGAATGTATGTAAAAATGCATCAGGGTCCCATGTAAAATTATTTTTGGGGAATTTTGACAGTTGTTTAGCTGCTGATTTCATAAATAAACACACCATCTCATTCTGACCTGCAGGGACACCATTGATTTTTGCAACTGCAGAAATAGCTGACCTGGCAGCATTGAGGCTACTATAGCTGTACCCTGAACCATCTGCCTTCCCGTTATGGAAAAGCAGGAATAAATGGTCTAACAGTTTAGTTACAGGGGGAGAAAATGGATCAACTTTTTCTCGTACACAAAACTCGTTCCAGATTTTGATATGCCTCCCATATGCCTCAAGAGTTTTCTCGTTCCAGGCCTTGAGTAAAAAGTCGGTAACCGCTTCTGAAAATCCTGACCTGTGGAAGGATTCCCTGAGAGAGGCCAGACTGCCAACTGTAGGTTCCTGATTGGGTGGTTTCGTTGTGGATCCTGAGGCAGATAGAGGCACTTGCAAGGAAGCAGCCGAGGCGCACCCTGTAGAAGGTGTAGGGCCTCTGCGAACCATGGCTGTGTTCTCTACAGTGGAAGTATGGCTAACAGAGATGCCTTTTCTTCCCATAGTTTTTGTGAATGATGTCTTTTATGACCCTAAAAGGAGGAAAAGCATATAGGGAAGAATCAATATTCCAATTACATGAAAAAGCATTCGTGCCTAATGCCTCAGGATCAAGTTTCCAGGAATAGAAAAGAGGCAATTGAGTGTTGATGCGAGTGGCAAAGAGGTCTATAGTTGGTTCACCATACAATCTGCAGATGTCATTGAAAACAGTAGGCATAAGCCGCCATTCCTTGTTAAAATCTCTCTCACGGGAGGCTAAATCAGCGGTGATATTCAGAGAACCTAAAATATATTCAGCTGATAGTTCGATGTTTCTGTTCTGAGCCCAGTCAAATATGGCTTCTGTCACATCCAGCAAATGATGTTTGATGCTTCCACAATTGTTAATACTCACAACTGCTATAGTATTGTCAGATCTAATACAAATGTGTTTATTGGTGACATCCTAGAAGAGCATTTTCAAACCGAAAAGAACAGCTGTTAATTCTAAAATAAAAAATTTATGTGTTCTTTCTCATACTCTGCCCAGTGTCCTCCAGTAACTGTGTCACCAGTAGAAGCCCCCCAACCAGACATTGAGGCATCTGTGGTGAGAACGAAGTCAGGGCCAGGTGTATATAAGGATCTAACACAAGAATGGATATTGGATGTCCACCAGGTTATTAGACATTTAGCTTTCTCATCAAGGCACAATAAGGCCTCATAGTCACCACTATGTTGTTTAAGTGCATCATTCCTTAGCACCTCCAGATATTTATATTTTAAAGGAGCATACTTAACAGAGTCACCTGCAGCTACTACATTGCCAATAAACACAGCAAGGTCTCTAATTCTGACATTATTCTGACTCAATAATTGTAAACCCAAAGTCCTGATCTTATCTGCTTTACTGTGTGTGAGTTTGATGGTCATGTCAGTGGAGTCCAAAACAAAGCCCAAAAATTCAATTGCATGGCTGGGCTGGAGTTCTGATTTTTCCAAATTAATTGTGAAACGTAATTGGTCTAATGTGGAAGCAATATACATGACGTCAGTAATTAATTTCTCCTTGGAGTCTGCTATAATGAGGCAATCTTCAATGTAAATAGTTGTTAATATGCCTAAAGCCCTGAAGTGTGAGAAAGGGACCTTCAAAAATTTGGTGAAAAGGCAAGGGGAAGAGGAAAACCCCTGAGGCAAACAAGTAAACTGCCATAAGAAACCATTCCATGAAAATTTTTAACCAAGAGCGATCCTCTCTGCACACGGGAACAGAAAAATAAGCATGTTTCAAGTCAATTGAGGCAAGGAAACAATTGTGTAATCAGTGGTAAAACATCTCTCAGTGTTTCCATTTTAAAATGACAATACTCCACATATTCATTTAAGTATTTCAAGTTCAGTATAATGCGAACAGTACCATCTCTCTTTGATCTAGGGAAAATATTGGAGCAAAAACCCGATAAACCAGGAGTTGCTTTCTCAACAATACGTTGTTGAATAAAGACATCCATGGCAGCATCAATAGCTTGTATGTCCTTCTGAGAGAAATGCAATGGAGGGGAGGAGGTATTTGGTATTGTGATGGCAAATCATGAAAAGAAAAGAGGAACTTGCCCTGAACAGTGTTAGTTACCCAAGGATCACTGGATAATTCTTGCCACAATGGAAGAGACTTGAATTTTCCTTCCCATGAAATTCATAGGGGTATTAAGCAGGGTGAAATCATACATGTTAGAAATTTGCCAAAGATAATCAGTGTCCTCTGGTAAGTTATTTGTTGCCAAAGTGGCCCTGTCCTCTGCCTCCTCTACCGCGAAGGTTACCTCTGTAGTTGCTGGTTCCAGAACCTCTACTCCCTTTCCGAAAGGTACGAGAATTATTCCTCTTCGTCCTGAATCGTTTAGGATTGATATGTTTTTTTATTTTTCTTGAATTGTTTAACCATATCCACAATGTTGGTTTCAAACAATTTGTCACCAGTCACGTGTTTATCTTTGACAATTTTCTGGAGAGATTTGGCTCTTAGTTTATCAGTGATAAGATCCCTTCTCATTAAATTTAGATAATTAAAAACTGGTAAGAGCATGCCAAGGCTGTCATTGATGTCTTTATATGATTCCAAAATAGAAGGGACCTGTGAATTTGCATGTTTGTCAACATATCTAATGAGAGGAATGAGAGCTTTACCCAACAGTGAATTTGTTTGAGCCAATTTATTCTCCATCCTGTGATGTTGATAATCAAGAAGTGGAGAGGGCATGAGCATCAGATTCTGGAACTTTTAATTCTTTAATACTGGCTGGAATAGACCATTGATCAGCTAACAGTCTGGCTTTTTTTGTCATCAGGAATCATGCGCAAATAAACTCTAATTTTCTTTGCTAAGGTCTCTGTAACAGGAGCACCATCAGCCTCATCAAAGTCAAAGGCAGCACCCAGACTGCGACCAATGGCCACATGTTGGTCAGTTGTCACAAGAAAACCTAAAAAAATCCTCTCCTGAACTGGTGGAAACCCCAACATTAACCTGTGATGACATTTGGGAGGGATGTAGGGCGTATGGGTACAAAGCCCACTATGAGGAGTCTGGGAGACATCCTGAGACACATTAGGATTGTTCACAGAATGTATATCATCATTATCACTACTCACATCACTGTCACTGCTATCAGCTGGCATCTGCCCCACCGGCCCTTTTCCCAGAGCTCGCACTAAAGCCGGTAATATTTTCTGCACCACCGAATTGCAGAACTGATCCTCCGGGTCAGGGGCCTCAGAAGGGCCCGGAACGACGGTAGAAGGGACCGATGGGTTACAGTGGCCATTCTCCTCCCTGTCCGAAGAAAGACGAGCTACCTTGGAAGGAAGCTGGGCCTGGCCATCACGTGGAGAAGCATGGGAGCGTCGTCGAGCCCCGCTCTCCATCACGCCAACACAAAGAACACCACCTGAGAAGGAGGCGATCCCGGCTATGTCAAACAGACATTGTATAAAGGGGCAAGCGATGTAAACCAAACAAAAATCACCATACATACCACCCCGAACAGGGTTTGAGGCAGAGGAACGAGACGCAGGCAACCGCACTAGGTATTGCCTGTGGCTAGCGACACCAACGGGTCACAAAAATTATGTGCTAAAATAAGCAGTGTAAAACCCTCTGCGCCCCAAACAGCCAAAGCGCAGTGAGGAAGGACTCCTTATCAAATGGCAACGCCACCTAGCGGCCGTCAGAGCGAAAGGCGGTAATCGTCTCAGCACAACAAAGGCGCACCAAGTACTGAGCTCTAGAATTTGATAGATGCCAGTGCTGCCAGCAAGTTGCCAAAAGTTCCCTGTTTTGCCTAAGAATATTTCCCTATTTAGCGCAGCATTTCCCTGTCGTAATTTTTTACTTCTTATATATGTACATACACACATTCGTGTGTATATATATATATATATATATATATATATATATATATATATATATATATATATATATATATATATATATATATATATATACACACGCGCACACACACACGGCCCGGTAGCTCAGTGAAGCCCTGGCTTCACAAGCCAGATGACCGGGGTTCGATTCCCCGGCCGGATGGAGATATTTGGGTGTGTCTCCTTTCACGTGTAGCCCCTGTTCACCTAGCAGTGAGTAGGTACAGGATGTAAATCGAGGAGTTGTGACCTTGTTGTCCCGGTGTGTGGTGTGTGCCTGGTCTCAGGCCTATCCAAAGATCGGAAATAATGAGCTCTGAGCTCGTTCCGTAGGGTAACGTCTGGCTGTCTCGTCAGAGACTGCAGCAGATCAAACATTGAACATTCACTCACACACACACACGAATATATATAGTTGTCATAAGTTCAGCTATCAAGCAGGGGCGAGGGAAGAAAGGGGAGGAACGATATACGGATCTCATACGTGTCATGACACTGTTTGGCTGAATACGGGTCTCTATCGGTCTCGTAGAATACAGGTTCAGCTAGCTAGCAAGGGCGAGGGAGGAAAGGGAAGGGACGGTATACGGGTCTCGTACAAGTCATGACGCTGTTTGGGGATGAGGGAAGGAAGAGTGAGCGGTAGAGGAAGGATATAGTGATCGAGAGACACCTCAGAAGTGGATTGAAATTCAATTGAGAGGGAAAGGAAACAATAAATAATTGATAAAAATTAATACAAATAATTATTGTACGGATGACGGGTGAAGAGGATGGGAGGAGGACAAGGGTGAGGACTGCGGATGAAGGGTGTGAGTCCGTTGGTCAAAATTTCCCTAGATTTTGGAACATTTTGAATTTTCTTCCCTGTTTTCCTGTTGAGACCTAAATTTTCCTAAAACAGGGAAATCTCCCTGCATCTGACAGCTCTGCTAGATGCACGCACCGCCATTCATGTATGGACTTCACGCAAGCTGGGTAGACAGCTGTGGAGGAACTATAAACTGCTAAATCTATTCAGAACAAATTATGAAAGGGTGAAAATAAATATGGAAGAGGTACTTCTAACCTCAACAAACTATAAACAGCTGAATTTAAACATGACTAATTATAAACAGGTGAAAATAATTACTCTAAACAGGTTATTCTAACCACAGCTAAATCACAACAAAGTATAAACAGATAGTTCTAACCACAACCAAATCACTATTAACAGCTGTATCTAACCACAAATGCATTAATGAAAATTCTTCCTGTTGACAAACACTTCCTCATTGACTGTGGGAGCAACTATCCACCCATCCCAGCCTACAAGCATCCACTCCCAAGGTTGCGCGGAAGAGGAAGATTGAGAACAATGACGAGTTACAAAACATTCTCATGACATGCATTCATAAAATTGATGCATGGCATGAGAGTGCAAAGCAAGAAACTTTGCCCAAGTCACGCTATGATGTGACAGACCTCCTCAATACATGCTTCCAGTATATTCCAGATAATAAAAAATATATAAAGGACAGGCTTGTAACCAAAGTACAAAGTCTCATTTTTGAAAGTATGAATGAATGTAATCAAGGAGAAACTTAAACATAACTTTGATAAATAAAACAATGGAAAAGGCATTTTGGTTTATATTTCTTTGAACATAGTACTAGTGTCTTTTTTAAAAGATAAAGAAACACAATTGGGGTGCCACTGCTGAACTACTAAACAATGTTTCTACTACTACTATTATTACTTCTACTGAAATTGCTGTCATACACATTGGTAAAGTTAGTATTAAGATTAAAGACAATAGGGCTTACAATAAGTGTCCTCCTTTCAATGATACAGCGCCATTCTTTCCTGCCAATCTACCCTTCCTCTGTTCATGAAATACTCCTTGGTGTCTCTAACTCTTTTAGCCTCCTGGGTTGGGTTCCTAGCAGTTACCTCCAGCCTTCCAACTCCCCTTCCTTGCAACTCCTCCCATGATACTAGCCTCACTACACCTCTCTCAGTGTCTTCCCTTTGAAGAAGTTCAGGTTGAACCGGTTTGCCACAACTGGTTCTCAAGAAGTCATGTAAAACCACAGCAGCAAAAATTATATCTTTGCCATACTCTGGCTTTGAAATAATAGGCTGCAAAAATACTCTAAATTTTGATGTCAAAAGACCAAAAGCATTTTCAGCTACACGTCGTGCACGCAAAAGTCTATAATGCCTGAAAATTTTTTCAGGCATTGGTACATCTTTACCTGCATAAGGCTTCATGAGAAATGTCTTTAATGGAAATGCATCATCCCCAACGAGAACATAAGGGGACTTGGAGGTAGTAAACGGCAATACTGTGGAATCAGGCACTTGCAGCTTGTTCTCCTGTAGATAGTTGTTAAGTGAACAGCAATCCCATACACCTGCATCACTAGCACAACCTTGGGTACCCACATCCACATATAAGAAATTATAGTGTGCATCAACTACAGCAAGCATGATGATACTGTGGTGTAACTTATAGTCATAATACTCAGAGCCAGAATTGAGTGGTTTCCTCACAAGGAACCGTTTTCCATCCATGGCCCCTATACACAATGGAAAGTTCCACAGCCTATAAAATTCACTTGCTACATTTTCCCACTGGTCTGTAGTTGTTGGCAAATTCAAGTACTTGTCCTTAAGAACTGCACGTAGAGCTCTACAGACTTGTGGAATAATTCTGATATTAAATTATGGCTGATTCGGTACTGGAACTCCAAGGATCTCCGTGATTCACCTGAAAGGAGAAAATTACGATTTAAGTAGTTTCAATAACAAGGGTCTTAATTCCCAGAGATATATTCATAACGCTTAACATATTTTCTTAATTTGTGAACTAAAATACCAGCAACGGACGCAGAACTGAACCCAGGTCAAAAGCCTTACCTGTAACTAAGTACCGGAGCGTGACAGACAGGCGTTGCTGGGCTGGTATTGCTTTCCGGAGTTTGGTATCCTGCTTCTCAATCAACGGAGATATGAGTTGGAGAAGT
Organism: Portunus trituberculatus; assembly: GCF_017591435.1. Classification (NCBI taxonomy): domain Eukaryota; kingdom Metazoa; phylum Arthropoda; class Malacostraca; order Decapoda; family Portunidae; genus Portunus; species Portunus trituberculatus. The sequence continues at coordinate 12,347,582 of NC_059297.1, forward strand.
TCATTGAAGCACTCTTTGGGCATTCGGTGGAAATCAAAGAACCCCTGAGTATCTTCAAGTACCATTTCTGCTACTAAGTTGTTGTAGTTCTTTCTTTTCTTGCCATCCAGGATTTCACCCATGTTTTCCTTTTGGATTTCCTTGGTTTCTTCAAGTATTCATATGCGGCGAGACATACAGTGATGGAAAGTAGGGATCTGGCACGGGCCAAGTCACTGTTTTTCATTCTGCCGTATTGCAAACTGTGAATAGTAAAAACAAGGGCATTAGCTTTCATTCTCCACTTAACAAAGCTTTTGCACAAAATCATAAGGTTAGCCTGTAGCCTATAGCCTCCCTGTGCATGTGCCTGCTCCAAAAGGCAATGATTAGGTTAAGTTAGGCTGAATTAGCAGTATTATTCTAGAAAATGCACAAACTGTGTGACAAGAAAAAACTACTTTAGTAATAGGAAGTGCACACTTTTCTAAGACATTTTCTGCCACTACGGTTAGGTTTAGGTTATGTCTTTTTGAAAAAAATTTTAAGGAATTTTCCCAAAATTAGAAAATTTGCTCTATCAAAGCCTAATCTAACCCAACATAACCTACCTATGCAGCTGCAGTGTATAAAAAGATAAAACAACAAAAACAATGTATGAATGATGACAATGTGCCGACAGTAAGTAGCTGTTTCCAAGTGTTATGACTGGTGTAAAACCTTCACCTTTCTCATCATGAATCAAGAAGACATATATATATTCATATGAGGTGAGAACAACCTCTGATCCTCTAATTTAGGGGAATTTTTAAGAATCAACTCTAACCTTGGGAAATTTTTCCTAATTTTGCAACGGCAGGGTTAGGTTAGGTTAGGTTACATTAGACTAGGTTAGGTTAAGGTTTGGTTTGGTTTGGTTTGGTTAGGTTAGGTTAGGTTAGGTTAAGGTTTGGTTTGGTTACGTTAGGCTATGCTATGCTAGGTTAGGTTAGATTTAAGTTATATCTTTTTGAATATTTTTTTAGGGAATTTCCCTAAAATATTGAAATTTCTTCTATTCAAGCCTAATCTAACCTAACCTAAGTTAACTATGCTGCTGCAGTGTATGAAAAAAAAACATGAAAACAATAAAAAAAATAAAAATAAAAAATAAAACACACATATGAATGATGACAATGTGGCGACAGTAGGTAGCTGTTTCCAAGTGTTATGGTTGGTGTAAAACCTTCACCTTTCTCATCATAAATGAAGACATATATATACTCATATGAAGTGAGAAGAACGTCTTATCTAATCTAAATTAGATCCACATATGGCTAATAACTGCTTAGGTGTAGACGCTATTTTGACTAACCCCTTCAGGACTCTCTCACATTTTAACCGATGTTTCCATAGTTATAACATTTCTGCAATGACAAAAAATACAATGGGGATATCAAATTAGCTTTATACTCACATTAAGGCCGAAAATGCAGAAATTTTCTTCAAGGAGGAGTAACACACAAGTTCCCACTGGTTCCTTGGTGAGCACGTGCAGTCACTGCAGTCTGTCGTGTCCACTCCATCAATATGGATGGGATCCCACAGATATTTATGGGCAGTGTGACCGAGACTTAACCCATGTAAACATTACCCCTTTAAGCCTCGGTCACACTTTACCAATGTGTATGACAGCAATTTCAGTAGAAGTAATAATAGTAGTAGTAGTAACATTAATTAGTAGTTCAGCAGTGGCACCCCAATTGTGTTTCTTCATCTTTTAAAAAAGACACTAGTACTATGTTCAAAGAAATATAAACCAAAAGGCCTTTTACATTGTTTTATTTATCAAAATTATGTTTAAGTTTCACCTTGATTACATTCATTCATACTTTCAAAAAGGAGACTTTGTACTTTGGTTACAAGCCTGTCCTTTATATATTTTCTATTATCTGGAATATACTGGAAGCACGTATTGAGGAGGTCTACTGTCACATCATAGCGTGACTTGGGCAAAGTTTCTTGCTTTGCACTCTCATGCCATGCATCAATTTTATGTATGAATGCATGTCATGAGATGCTTTGTAACTCGTCATTGTTCTCATTCTTCCTCTTCTGCGCAACCTTGGGAGTGGATGCTTGCAGGCTGGGATGGGGTGATGGTGATGGTCATGAAGATGATGATGATGATGATGTTGAAGGTCCACGTTGAACAGTGTCGCTTATTTCTGATGTACTTGGTAGGCGACAAGCAAGATTGGAGGAGTCCACGTACAAGACCGCTTCATGAGGCCAAGAAGCAGCATCTAAAGGATTCTGGAATAATTATAAGACACATATATATCTTGCAGTGACCCTTAGGATGAGACCCAAGCACACACACACACACACACACACACACACACACACACACACACACACACACACACACGAGTGGAGTATGAAGTGGCAGATGGAGTTTAACATAAACAAAAGTCATGTAATGAGAATGGGCAGAAGTAAATACAGATCATATAAGAACTATCAACTGGGAATAAAGAAAATAACTGAAGTCAGTGAAGAAAAGGACCTGGGAGTGATTGTAAAAATAACTTATCACCGGAAAAAAAAACATATTAACCAAATATTTGGAGATTTACAATATGCTCCAAAGTATGGGACTTGCATTTCACTATTTAGACGACAACATGGTAAAGAAAATATTGATCACCTTAATTAGACCACAGTTAGAATATGCAGCAGTGATTTGGTCGCCACATTTGAAGAAGCACGTGAGGAAACTGGAAAGAGTGCAGCAATTGGGAACAAGAATGATACCAGGTTTCAAGGAGGTGCCTAATGAGGAGAGACTAAGAAGACTGCAATTAACCACACTGGAAGAAAGAAGAATGAGGGGAGATATGATAACAATGTTTAAAATAGTACATGGAGTGGACATCCTGGATGGAGAGGAGTTGACTAGTATATCTTCCACTAATTATCTGGAATTTGATGGGCAAATAGGTAAATACACACCACCGTTCTCACACAGCCACAATTTTGCTCCATTCACTCCTGTCAAGCACAATCATCCTACTATGCTCTAGTGTCAGCCCTCTTCCCTATACAGCTAACCTATAGAAGAGTTATTGAGGATATAATGAGCACCCGTGGCAAAGCACAGCATAACGTATGCCCTCAACTTTAATCTTTGATGAACAGGAAATTAACAGTGCTATAAATATAAAGGGAGAAAGACAAGGAGTAAATTGATAATAGGTATCAACATTATATTAAACTAACCTCATCTTCTGGTGGTAGCTCAAAGCTTGGCTCACTTTTTGTTGCTGCAGTGTAAATGGGTGTCAAAAAGGAGCAGGCCTCAAAGTACTCCCATTTACATGAGGTGTTGCCAGCAGCATCACTTGGTGTTTTTTCTATTTTCCTTAATAATTTCTGAAACTGGCCTCTCAAGTACTGGAATTTGGCAACCACGGCATCTGAAATGTTAGTAACGAAAATTAATATACGACCAGACAATTTCCAATGATACAGAAATGTCAAATCTGTTAATCTAACACACCTAACATTACCTACAAGAGAGTAGCCGTCTCACACCGGGACACAAAGAAGGCAGAGCAGCTCAAGCAGCGGGCGAACCGGCGAGCTGTTGCCTTGTACAGGAGAGCGGGTAAGAGACGTGGTTGGCGCGGTGTCCCGGGAGAGAGTCCCCTTGCTCTCTTGGGCGTATCACCACCAGCTGGAGATGCAGAAGGACGCTTGGGAGCCATGGTATACACTGGGCACGAGAGAGGGAGATGTTGCCACAACCACGTGTAGGTAAACAATGAGGCTGCTTGGTGCGCAATTCTGAACTAAATCGCCGCGCGAATTTTAACTTTCTCGTAACCATATAATTCTGAAGAATTCGTACAATGTGATGAATAACCCCTATTTTTGGACACTGTATAATTCTGAATTCGTATAAAGTAAATTCATATAAATCGAGGACTACCTGTATCTTATGGAAAAAATTGCTTAACGATTTGAATAAACGCTGATTCGACCGATGTAAACTCGCCCTAACCCCGTCGACTTGCGAGGATCCCCTGTACCATGGTACAATAACTTTTTGATAGGTAGACACACGAGAACATTATTGGAACCACCAGCTGACTCAGTGACGTCATCCGGTCGTGTAAACAACTCCATATCTTCGAGTGAGTGTACACGTGTGGCAGAATTTGATCTTGGATTGTATGTTTCATGTGCCTTAATATTAATTTCTTATTGTTAGTATGGGCAAGACTAGACCTTGTGCAGTGTATGGATGCACGCCTGCCAAGTCTAGTAATTTTAAATATTATAAATTCCCCAAGAACAAGACCATCGCAAGACAGTGGCTCCAAAAATGCTATCGTGCTGACACAGCAAACGTAAATAATACTGTGATTTGTGAGCAACATTTTAGTTCCGCCCAAATTAAGTGCAATTTGAAATGTGAGTTATTAGGTTCCCCAGTTCCAAGGAGTTGGAGGGATCTAAAAACTGAGACAGTCCCTGATCAAAATCTGCCATTTCGTGGACACGATAATGGAAGTGGCCTTTCTGCAGAAAATACAGGTAAGGAAACTTAGATTTACTGGCTAAATCTGATCAGTTTCAACACTCCAAATTAGAAATTGCATAATCTGCTTATGCCTAATGAACGAAATTAGTTCTATTAGTAGCCTAGACCTAGTCCATAATTTACAAGCTATGCCAGCCTGACAGGCTACTGAGTGTACCATGGTACAATAACTTTTTGATGTCTCTCGTTATTGTACCATGGGTTTACACTCAAGAATAAAGTACTTATATGAAGTGTGAATAGTTTAGGGCCGATGCAAGCTAAAGGAATGGATTGCCACGTTTAAATAGCGGTATACACTCACGGTCCATTCATATTACATGCATTTCAATGGCTTATGGTCCCCACTGAAATGCATTTAGTATGTGACAGCACCGTAAACAGAGCGTGACCGTCCCTGTATAGTGTGGATCGCCTTTAGCCTTTAGCTTCTTGTAGTTTTACTTTTACATGTAGAGAGAACAGTGAGGTGCTGAGGAAGACGACGAAGGTACATGAAGGCGAAGAGGATCAGAGGAAATCAATGTGCAATTATGCAATTATGCATAATGTATATGGCTTGAAAAATCCACTAACAATGTTTTTTGAGCCACATCTACTAGCCTGACATGTCTTTATCCGTACAATATCTTGTCTATCGCTATGAAATATCATCAACATTCGATCACTAATGTGTATCATATTTAATTTTCGACTGCATAACTAATGGATTATGAAAAGAAAAAAGTTTTATATTAATTATTCATGATTTATTGAGTAGCAGACTATCGCGATCAGAGCTGGCTAGGCGAGTGGATGACGTCACAGAAACAACGTTTCAGAAGACTTACCAGTAGGGCTTTGAGACTCTCGTGCGTCTACCTGTCTCGTTATTGTACCATGCCCTGTACGTATATATATATATATATATATATATATATATATATATATATATATATATATATATATATATATATATATATATATATATATATATATATATATATATATATATATATATATATATATATATATATATGTGTGTGTGTGTGTGTGTGTGTGTGTGTGTTCTTGCTTTTGCCATAAAGGAAACAACTGCTGTGGTATTTCATTAGTAATTCACTAACACTCAGTGACATGGAGTCAAGGTTATCCTCGTGGCATGAGCGCATATCAATACTAAGATATGATATCCATTATAGCAGGCAAGAGAGGAGTGAAAACATAAACATCATGATGAAAGTAACACGCAAGCAAAAGGGTCACAAGAAGAAGAAGAAGAAGCGGCCGTGTGGCCACGAGTCTCCCACTTCGTCTGTGGCTCATCTCATCTCTGCTTTATTTTTTGGTATTCCATGTAAGATTTCACTTTATGAATTACAAAACAATCCTTTCTTGGGGCAAGGTTTGTAAAAAGCTAATAGAAATGTTGTTTTGTGAACATAAAAGCATATATAAGACAGTAACACCACCTCCAGAGGTGGTGTTCCCAGCAACCTCAGAGCAACCTGAAGCAACCTTGTCACCGTCCTTCCAAGCGTTCATGGATGCCATTTCGCTGCAAGAGGTTGCTCTGACGTTGTTAAAGAATCTTGGATCCAGCTCCAGGAGCGCTAAAGACAGAGGTGGGGAGCCAGCCAATCACAGCGAAACTACCGCGTTCGGTCCCTCAAACCCGGAAAATTCGCTAAAACGGAAGTGGTTGTACGTTATGCGGATTTTTGGTCTAACTTTATAATTATAGTACGTCAAACCAGAAATTCGTTAAACAAACGTTCGTTAAGCGGAGTATTACTTTTATATATATATATATATATATATATATATATATATATATATATATATATATATATATATATACAGTCAAACCTCGCTGGACATGAATTCGCCGAACACGAAACTCGCATATACACGAATCGATAAAATATCACATATTTCGCCGAGCACAACTTTGACTCGCGATTGCACAATTTGGTCTCCATTTGAATCTCCCGCTGGTCTTGGTGGATGCACTTGACCTCCCTTCCCAAGCGTCTTGGACTCTTCGTAATTTTCTGAAAGTCATGGAAGATACAAAATCCCTCTTCACTGAAACAGATCCCATCCTGGAGAGGAGCATTATCGTATTTTACGGCTTGCAAGATGCTGCATCTTGGAAGACGCACCCCAATATTTGAAAGAAATTTCTAAGAAAAAGAATGTCATTCTTATACAAGAACGCATTCACCATATACCCGACCACTGAACACAAAAACATCAGAAGCAAGGAGTCTGCAAGACACTATTGTTTCACCACTCATTACAAATTTGCTGGAGCACTCACCACAAATTTGAAACTATGTAAATGAAAACACCATAGGTAAATACATATACACAGTGAAACAGGCCATCTCTTCTTGTTTTATTGGCGGGCGACGGCATGTTTTTGGACTTGTTGTTTACATTACGGAATAACTTGTCCGATTGCTGAAACCGAACACGTCAGTGTTGCAGTTTGTATTTATTTTATTTTGCAGTCGTGCTTCATAGGCTTTATCAATGTGAATACAATTCACAAGTGGAGTTTTGACTCTTGCTTGAATGAGTAAGCCACTTGGATGTTCTATTAATAAAGTTATAAAGGCACCTGGTATGATGTGTGTGCGTTCGTGTGCATGTTGTGTGTGTTGCAATGAGACGAGGAAGCGGTCCGTTTTCTCTACACGCTCAGTAGGCTGCCGGAAGGATTATGGTATTGTAAATACTTGTAACACCTAAGTACTGAGTTTACATAATATAAAAGGCTAAATTAAATGGTACTTAAGCTAACATCATAATGTAATGACTCGACATACAAATTCAGGTCGCTATCTGTCATGTGTCCAAGCTCACTTGAGGTTGGATGCTGCCTTACAATACAACATTCATCTTGAAAGACGCACTAGTATTTTTCAGGATATTTTTTAGGAAAAAAAGTGCGCCTTGTAAGCCGTAAAATATGGTAAGTTCAAGAGGGATGTTGAGGAGCTTCTTTTGCCCTACAAGGAGACTTTACGCCATATGGAAGCATCTGCCAGTCAGAGGCACATCACTTCATATTTCAAGCTCTCCAACCAGCAAATAAACTAAAGGTACTAGTACTATAATTCAATAAAATGTGTGATTGATACTTCATTTATTGTTTTTTTTTTCAGCCTTTTTGGTAAAAAAAATTTGGGCGGGAGGATCTGGGAACGTAACCCCCATTTTCCCATAAGGCCTATTATTCGCCGAACACGAATCTCGCTGTACACGACGAGCTCAGGAACGTAACTTGTGTTGGGCGAGGTTTGACTGTATATATTGTGATGGGCACCGTCTTAATCTCCTCTAATTTATTATTTCATTATATGTGAAGCCTATGGCCACCCATCGCGGGCCCCTCGGGCTGTTATGCTGAGCAGACGACCCGCCACCCTCTCTTTGTTTCCACCATTTTGTTGTGTCTGTGAGCCTCGCCTCAGTAACCAGCCAGTCTTCAGTGGAGGTAGACACATGCGCTCCTGGTTTCTGGCCCCCCCAGATGGGAACCGCCTTGTCGTGGTGGGGGCTTGCGTGCCCCAGTGACCTGGCGAGCTAGGCTAGAGGGGGCTTAGTCCCCTGCTCTGCCCTTTCGAGGGGGAGAGGGCTACCCATGCTAGTACGGTCGCCAGTGAGGGGCCAGACTAAATGGTTCCTACGTAGGCTGCCAGTGGACCAGCGGAGCCACCCGCTGGAGGGATCGCCCAATAGGGGCTGTCCTGTTCTGGATGGTTGGGTGTCCAGGCTGGGATGCTTTGGGAGGGGGGTCTCAGCTCTGTCGTGGACAAACATTCGTATCATGTGGGGCCTTTTTAAAACGACTGGTCCGCATGGGGACGAGGTACCCGTCCACGGCAGCCAGCGCTTCCTCCCATTGTAGTCCCAGTAGGTGGTTTCCTTGCCCCTGGAGCCAATTTTTGTGTAGCTGTTTTTATGGGAAAACACAAAAAACATTCAGGTTCTCGTGAGGTGGCTGACCTGGCCCACGAGACGTCATCTTCAGGTCTGAGTAAGGAGGAGGATTCCCCTCCACAAGGGCCTCCCACAGCAGTCTCTTGTTCTGGAAGTTCTTTTGAGGGATGCATTTCTGCTGCATATGATTCTCTTGTAATGGTAAATGTTAATCCATCATTTTCCTATCATGCCTTGCACTCACTTCTCAAGGCGTATGGTACGGTTGTTCGCATTCGACTGGTTTATGATAAGGACTTTCCTTCTAACCGATGCTATGTAACGTTTATGTCATGTGATGAAGCTCGTTTAGCTTATGAACATGTAGCATCTCTGCCCTCGCCGGCCATGGCTTTAAAACTGAATTTCTCCAGTCACGTAATATTTCAGACAGTGACATGGATTACATCCCAAATGTTTTTGAAAACTATTTAGAGAATTCAGTTCCAGCAGTCCGCCAGATCCCACCTCCACGTTGGTTTGTGGCGTACTATAGAAATGGGCGTGGAATTTCATCCATGCCTCCCGGTACCTGTCCAAAGAAATCGGCACGATTCCTGAGGGAATCTGAAAAAGTATGGGAAGGGGGTGCTTGTGCGAGCAAAAGATCTTACGCAAGCTAGGATGTTGCAACATCTCCCATGCCCTTCTGACAGCATGTTTGAGACTGTTAAGGCTCATCCCACCTTTAACTATAGCAAAGGTTGTGTTTATAGCCAAGACCTCTATGAATTCCCAGAAGAGGAAATACTAGCAATGTGCCCTAGCTCAGTACAAAAGGTGACTAAGATGAGGAACTCCTCCAACATGGTCCTTCTCACTTTTTGGGTCCACCCTTCCTGACCGTGTTAATATCGGTCCTATCAACCTTAGGGTGAGGCACTTTGTTTCTCGCCCTCTTCAGTGCTTCTCATGCTATGGGTACGGTCACGGGAAAAGCTCGTGTAAGGAAGCTTCCCGATGTGGTAATTGCTCTGCACTCGACTCGCATTCAGAGGAGCATTGCAATGGTGCAGCTTATTGTTTTCATTGTCGTGATGCTCACCAGGTACGTTCCAGGCAATGCCCTAGGTATCGCCTGGAGCAGGACATTCTACAGCTTGCCAATAGTCAGTTTATCAGCCTCGGTAGCGCCCGCCGTGAACTCCTGTACCGCCAGAAGGATGGTACTGGTGCGACATCCTATGCTTCATTGGCCGCTCGCTCTTCGGCTGAGTCTGCCGGTCCGAAGACAACTCCTCCTGCTACCTCTCGCTCTGTTGGGGCGGGTGGTACTGTTTATCTGGCTAACAGGTTTGCCATTTTGGCTGATGACTCGGTTGAGTCATCTCTTAGAAGTGACGAGAAAAATACGGACTTGAACAAAGTTACCCATGTAGTAGATGTCCATTTGCCACCTGTATCTCCTAAGCCTTTCAAGGGTCTAACTAAGCGGCACCGCGGCTCTGCGGAGTCGTTAGATTTAGCTCAGCATAAGCAGTCTAAGTTTTCTCCCGGTGCTTATAATCGTGAGTCCTCCAGGGACCGCTCTGCTAGGGTAGCTCCAGTAGTTTCTGTCCAGCCTTCTGTGACGCCCTCCGTCTCAGATCGGGCTTCTTATGATGAGGACGGTCTGAGCATGGAGACGTCCGATGATATTGTCATAGCCGTCCCTCGTGGACCAACTGTATCGGAAAGTGCAGTCCTGCCTGATCCTCGTCCTCCGAGGACCAGTAAAAGTGATGATAGTTCGCATCACCCACCGATAAGCCGAAAGGCTGAGGTCCAACGACCCGGCACACCTCAATTCCCGGTGTCTTCTCGTCGTTTGATTAGTTCTAGTCAGGTCAGTCACGGGCAGCCTCAAAAGGCTCGCTCGTCCACTGCACCCAAATAGTCGTCTTCAAGCTTCTACAATGGAACTGTAGAGGCCTTCGCGCCTCGTGGGGAACTCCGAGCTTTGCTGTCGGAGTTCTCTCCAGCCTGTGTAGCTCTACAAGAGACTATGATAGGTGATAGTACTTATTCTAGTCCTCCTGGCTATCGTGGTTTTTTTAACACTCCTTTCCCTGACCAGGGCCACCACGGTGGCACAGCTATTCTAGTCCGTCAGGATATACCTGTTATCCCGGTACAACTTAACTCTCCCTTCAGGTGGTTGCTGTTAAGGTCTTTATGGGACGACTGTACACCATCTGCAGTTTATATCTACCTCCTCGGCTTCCTGTCTCCAGGGGTGAGCTTGACGGCCTGGTGCGTCAGCTGACTCCGCCTTTTCTTTTGTTGGGAGATTTTAACGGCCGTCACCCGTTGTGGGATGAAGGTGCTAGTAATCCTCGTGGGGTTTTAATCGGTTCTTTTATTGAGGATGAGGGATTGAGATTTTAAATTCTGGGATGTTACACATTTCCACACTCCTACTGGGACTTTTACAGCTATCGATCTTTCTCTTTGTACATCTAATTCTTTCCTTGATTTTAATTGGCGAGTCCTACCGGATTTACACGGTAGTGACCACTTTCCGATTTTATTGCAATCTGTGAAATCTGAGCCACAGTCCCGGCCACCACGCTGGGTTTTAGACAAGGCAGATTGGCGTCGATTCACAGACCTTAGCTCTTTTATTCGTCCGCTGGCTGACTTTTCTACTTGTGCTGAGGCTGTTGATTATTTTACTGATTTTTTTATTTCTTTAGCCCTTCAGACAATCCCTAGGACGTCAGGTCGCTTTACTAAGCGTCCCGTTCCTTGGTGGAACGCAGCATGCACTGCAGCGGTTAAAGAGAAACGGTCAGCTTTCTCTCGTCTCCGGCGACATCGTGGGGACCCACAGTGCCTGGAAGCTTTTCGGCGATGCCGAGCTCAGGCCCGCCGCATTTTGAAAGAGGCACAAAGAGCCTCGTGGAAAGCCTATATCTCTTCCATAAACGTCCGCACCCCTCTTACGGATGTCTTCAACAAAGTCCGCCGAATTGCTGGGAAGTATTCTGCTGCTTCCCCACCAATTTTGTTGTCTGCTGGGCGAACGGTGGCAGACCCTAGGAATGTCGCTGACCTCTTTGCGGAGCACTTTGCCAGTGTTTCCCAGAGGCATCCTGCAGCTCCGGGCGCACGTCACCGCCAGAGAATGGAATCTCTCGGCATAAACTTTTCTTCCGCTGGAGGGGAGTCTTATAATGTCCCTTTCTCTGCTTCCGAGTTGCGGACCGCTTTGTCCCAGTGTCACGACTCTTCTCCTGGGCCAGATGATATACCTTATGCCTTCTTGCGCCACATGTCTGACACTGCTTTTAACTTTCTTTTAAATCTTTATAATATGATTTGGCATACCGGTGACTTTCCATCTTCTTGGGCTGTGGCAGTGGTTCTCCCATTTCCGAAGCCTGGGAAAGATAATCTCCAGGCTACGAACTACCGTCCTATATCTTTAACGTCCTGTATTTGCAAAGTGTTAGAAAAGATGGTAAATATAAGACTCATGTGGTATTTGGAGAGGGGAAGTACTTGTCACCGGTACAGTACGGCTTCCGAAAGATGAGGTCTACTACTGATGCTCTTTTATCCCTAGAGTCTTCCATTTGTGAGGCCTTCGCTAATCACCACCATCAAGTAACAGTCTTTTTTGACCTGGAGAAGGCCTACGACACGGCTTGGTGTCATGGCATTTTACAGTCTTTGTTTAATTTTGGCCTTCGGGGCCACCTTCCTATTTTTATCCAGCAGTTTTTATCCAGCCGTTTTTTACGGGTTCGAGTTGGGAGTGTTCTCTCCGATGCTACAGCTTTAAATGACGGTGTCCCACAGGGAAGTATTCTTAGTGTTACGCTATTCGCAGTTGCAATAAATGGTGTTATAGATACTCTACCGGATGGCATTCACAGTTCTTTATATGTGGACGACTTGTGCATCTCTTTTGCTGCTTCTAGGATGTCACTGATTGAGCGCAAGCTCCAACTGGCGATCAATAGGGTGTCCAGTTGGGCCAACATGAACGGTTTTCGATTCTCCACCTCGAAGACCGTAGCCATGCATTTTTGTCGCAACCGTGGTGTCCATCCGGCAGGCACTATCCCTTCTTCGGGTTTTAAGTCATACCTCTTGGGGTGCGGACAGGGACACGTTGCTGTTGCTTCACCGTACACTCATACTTCCGAAGCTGGAATACGGCTGTGAGATCTACTCATCCGCAACAGATGCACGACTACGCTCGCTTGACCCCGTGCATCATGCTGGGGTCCGCTTGGCTACGGGTGCATTTCGGACATCTCCAATACCTAGCCTTCTAGTGGATGCTGGTTTCTGGCCGCTCGACCTCCGGCGCCAGTCTTCGATGCTCCGGTGTTGGTTTCGCACCCACCGTCTGCCTGATTTTGTCCCCTGTGTGTCAATGTTGCGGGACTCGCGCTCGCAGGCGTATGTCACTCGACCGAGTCTCCCTAAACCTTTTGGCCTACGTGTTGCAAATCTCATGGCAGAGTTATCTATCGACCCCACTCCTGTGTACTCTTTCCGTCTCCCGCGAGTTGGTAATTGGCAGCTTCCTGTTATCTCATTATGCCCTGCCATGGATGGCAAGAAGGATTTTTTGCCAGCTCTGTCCCACACACGGTTTTAGAACACTTTTTATGCATTCTGATGATATCCCTGTTTTTACTGATGGCTCCAAATCCGACTCAGGCGTTGGATTTAGTGTGGTTTTCCTCTTTTATCGGTCTGGCAGCCTTCCTTCAGTGGCGTCCGTTTTACTGCGGAGCTGTCTGCCATAGTCCTAGCTTTACAAATAATTTTTACTCTACCGGTTTCGTCTTTTACAATTTTTAGTGACTGTCGCAGTGGTCTTACTCTCTCTCTTGCACTATATCCTTTAACCCTTTGGTTTTATCAGCCTTGGAGTGGCTATACCTTCTTACACAACGAGGATATCGTGTTGGGTTCTGTTGGGTTCCTGGTCACGTTGGTGTTCCAGGAATGAACATGCAGATCGCCTCGCTAAACAGGCAGCAAGTCGCGCTCCATCTCCTGCGTCTGTTCCGTTTCGAGATGTCTTTCCTCTAATTCGTGAGGCAGTTGCAGCAATCTGGCAGAGGAGATGGCTAACGGGGGTCGCAACCTCGAAAATGGGAGAGATCACTATTTCCTCTATCCCTCACTGGACATACACCCATGTTCGAGATCGACGTTTACAGACTTTATTGGCGCGACTGCGTATAGGTCACACGTACCTTACACAGAGGTACCTGTTGACCAGGAACCCTCAACCTTACTGTGATGACTGCCTGGTGCCGCTTACCGTGCGGCACCTATTGGTAGAGTGCCCTAGTTTGATAGAGTTACGACACCGCTACCTCTACCGCTGTCGCGGTAGAGATAGCGGTGTCTATTATATCTCAAAGGTCCTTGGACCAAAGTGTCTGGCCCAAGGCCATGACGTTTTTAGATTTTTGGGAGAAGCTGGCCTTCTCCCAAAGCTGTGATTTTTATTTAATTTTAATATATGTATTTTAATGTTTTATGTATATTATTGTAGCTTTTTGTTTTTAATTACCATTAATTTTATCGTTTTCACTTGTTTTAGCTATTTTATGCATTTTATTTAAGTTTATTATATGTATTTTTAATGTTTTATTGAATTTTATTGTAATTTTAGTATTTTTTGTTACCTTTGATTTTATCTTTTTTAATTTCTTTTAGTTTTTATAAACTACATTGTAGTAAGTAAAATATCGTAGCGGCGCCATATGACCGTTGATGTTGCGGCGCCTAAAATTAAAATCCATCCATCCTGGTTTCTGGCACAGGGTGGAGACACGTGTTGCTGGGCTGTTCTTCTTACTCGCTAGTCATTGCTCTGGGAGTTGTGCCCTCCTGTTGAGTAGCTGGCTCAAGGGGGTATTAAGGCCTCGCCCTGTTACATATAACATCTACCATTTATAAATTCTACTTGGTTGGGGGGGAGAAGGAGTTGCTGAGGAGATTCCCTGACAGTGGGGGAAATTATACACTGTTGGCGACCTTGAAAGAACCTGAGGGTTACGGCGGCTGTGAGTTATAGTAGTGGGGACTCTATGGAGTGTTTTATAATCCCCACTGTACTGACCGTAACAAAGTTGGTGATTTTGCCAGAATAACAGTCTAGTGAGCTGTAGCAGTTAACCGCAGCCGTGTGGAGTACGTTGACCATAACAGTGGCGACCTCGCCAGGATAAACCAAGTGCTTTATAGTGTTGTAGTATATTGTGTGGGGTATTATTACTTATATTATTTTATTGTTTGTGAAAACGAGTCCTTGTGAGCACCATGGAGAGAGTTACTGGTCTTTTCACCCCACCAGTGGAGGGTGAGGATGCGAGTGTGAGCCGGCGAGACTCACCACGTGGGTATGATGAGTCGGTAGCCGCGCGTGGGGTCAGGGAGGACGCATTTACTACGTGTCATGATAACGCACGTGGCGGTCCCAGAGAAGGTGACGTGGGACATATTAGCCCTGGCAGGAGTATTGGAAGCAGGGAAGGCTCCCGACGATCTAGTCCAGCAAGCAGTATTGCTGATAGTGTCCAGTCAGCTGCCAGACTGGAGGAACTGCGATTGAAGCTGGAAATGAGGAAAATGGAGATAGAAGCAGAAGAGAGGCGAGAGTTGAAGAGATTAGCTGCGGAAGAGAGACGAGAGTCAAACAGACTAGCTGCGGAGGAGAAACGAGAAATTAAGAGGCTAGAGAGGCGGAAGAAAGACGAGAACTTCAGAGACTAGCAGCAGAGCAGGAGGCTAGAGAGGTGGAAGAGAGGGCTAGAGAGGCGGAAGAAAGACGAGAAATTCAGAGACTAGCAGCAGAGAAGGGGGCTAGAGAGATGGAGATGATGAGATTGGAGATGGAGAGAGAAAGGGCAGATAAAGATAGAGAGTTGGAGTGGGAGAGAACTCGCCATGCAATAAGTACGCCTGGAGTTGTTGGTAGTGTAGGAGGAGGAGGAGAACAGAGTGTTGAGCGTACTTTAGTTCAAAGTCTCCAGCTAGTCCCCTGAATTTGATAAGGCTAAGGTGGCTGAATGGTTTGTCCGCTTCGAGAGGAAAGCCAAGGAGTTTGCTTGGTCTCGAGAGAGATGGGTAGGCTTGGTCGGGAATAAACTCAAGGGAAAAGCCTTGAAAGTTTATGATAAAATGTCAGCTGATGATCTGGATGATTATGAGGAGTTTAAGGCTGACATTTTGCGGGCATATGAGCTGCGACCAGAAGCCTATCGCTTGCAATTCAGAGGAAAGAGGAAGCGAGCAAGTGACTCCTACCTCGAGTGTGCTCGTTCACTGGAGCAAGTGTTTGAGAGGTGGATTGCAAGCGAGGGTGTTGACTCTCTCGAGGCCCTGAAGGAGTTAGTAGTTATGGAGCAGTTCATCGACATTGCTGATAAGGAGCTGGTACCTCTGTTGAGGGAGAAGAGGTTTAGGACTTTGAAGGAGGCTGCTACATGGGCTGATGATTATGTGTTGGCCCACCGTCCTGTGCAGCAGCCTGGGAGTTGGAGTCGTAAGGAAGGTGGTCCTAAGGGAGGCCCAGGGAGTGGTGGCAGTTCTTCCTCGGGCTCTCCAGGCCATTTTAGGCGATATACTGGATTCGGCAGTAAGATGGGTTTGGGAAAGCCCCAGGCCCCCACCCCTCCTTCTTCTGCGAAGGATGGGACGGCGGGGAAGGCGGCCCCTAGAACGCCCAAGTATGATTACCAGCCTACGTGCTATCACTGCCGAGGGAAAGGGCATTTTAAGTTCAATTGCCCAAAATTAGTAACAGCTGAAACTCCAAAGTCCTCGCAGAAACCAGTTGCCTTGTTGGTGTGGCCAGATAAAGTTTGTGGTGATGAGTTGACTGCTCCTTCAGGCTTTAGAAGTGAGAAGGCACGGCGTGTGCCTGAGTTGTGTTTGGAGGAGGGAGAGCAGGTTGGCCCGCCTGTCCCTCCCCCTGTTGCCTCGCCCGCTGTTGTTAAGGATAGTGAGCTTGACTGGTGCCGTCCTTTCCTGTGTGGAGGCACTGTTGAGATTGATGGCACAAAGTATCCCGTCACCGTACTGCGTGATACGGGTGCACAGCAGTCAGTGTGCCGAAATGTCACTGGTAGGAAGGTGACATCTAGCAAGGCAGTGTTGTGTCGTGGACTTAACACTGTGGAGGAGTTCGTGACGGCTGAGGTGACGCTGTCATGTCCTCTTGTCACTGCTACGGCTCAGGTAGCAGTGGCAGACGAACTGCCAGTCGCAGGAGTGGACTTCCTGCTTGGGAATGATTTGGCTGGTGGTCGTGTATGGATCCCAACCTCTGATGAGGATGAGGTTGCTGAAGAGTCTGGGCCAGTGGTGCAAGACTCTGTGAACGTTATTACCCGCTCTCAGGCCCACCGGGCTGAGAGAGAGCCTGTTACTACCCAGGAGGCTGCTAGCAGCCAGGTGGGATTGACTCCAGATGGGAGTAGCAGTGCTGATGTGGTGGAGCCAGTGTTGGGCTCACCATTGAGTTCAGGTGTAGAGGCTGACGGTGACGGCGTAGAGTCACTTGTTAATGCACCGGACTCGGCTTTGGAGTTGTTGCTGAGAGTGAGGACGGAGTGTTGGGTGTAGCTGAGTTGTTTGATGGTTATCCTCACTCTGCAGAGCACTCCGGAGGGAGCACTCGTGCTGAGTTGCTTCCTGGTGTGGAGGCTGGGGTCTCTGATGTTCAGCACAGGCCCCAGCATAAGTCAAGCAGTTTGTTGGAAGTTGGCGCCCAGGGTGGGGAGACTTCCAGTTCTGCGGGGGAGTTGGAAGTTTCTCCCCCTGTGGAGCATCGTGGAGGCAGGGAGCGAGCTGTTCCCTTGCCTGGTGACTGCCTGGCTGGTGGTGATGATCCTTCTGAGGACTCACCGGATCACAGGGCAAGAGTGGAGCAGCCTGGGCCAGCTCTCCGTCCTCGATGCCGTGTGGGACGTAGGGTTGCAGCGTTGCCTCAACCCCATGACCCTATAGTCCCCCTTTCTCTTACCCAGCTAGAGCCTGCAGAGCTCATTCGTAAGCAGCAGGAGGACCCAGCGTTGGCCTCCTTCTTTGCTCGAGTGGGTGAGGGAAGTGAGGAGTTGGAGGGCAGGGAGGAGTTTGTTTTGCATCAAGGGGTGTTATGTCGTAGATGGCAGGAGAGTGACGGTGGTGAACTACTGCAAGTAGTTGTGCCACAGAAGCTGTGTGAGGCACTTGTGCTGTTGGCACATGAGGGGCCCATGGCCTGCATCGCAATTCTTGGTGGCCCAGCATGTCTGGAGAAGTAGCCACGATTCTTAAGTGCTGCCACACTTGTTAAGTGGTGGGCAAGCCTAATCAGACACCCCCTGTGGCGCCACTCCACCCTATCCCTGCTGTTGATCCTCCCTTCACGAGGGTTTTGATTGATATAGTAGGTCCTCTGCCTACTACCAGGGCTGGTCACAAGTATTTGTTGACCATAATGGATGTTACCACGCGGTACCCTGAAGCAATTCCCCTGAGAAGCACTCACTCTAAGGTGGTGCTGAAGGCTTTGTTAACCTTCTTTACACACTTTGGATTGCCAGCAGAACTGCAGTCCGATCAGATCAACTTTACTTCTAAGTTGTTTAAAGATACGTTGACTGCGTTAAGGATCAAGAATATTGTTTCCAGTGCTTATCATCCGCAGTCTCAGGGAGCCCTGGAGACATCATCAAACTCTCAAGACCATGCTCAAGAGTTTCTGCATGGAGAGATAAGGATTGGGACGAGGGTGTCCCTTTGTCTTATTTGCGGTGAGAGAAGCGCCCACTGAGTCCTTGGGTTTCTCACCCAATCAGTTAGTGTTTGGACACCGAGTGCGTGGACCGCTCGACGTAGTTCGGGAGGCTTGGTGTCAGCCGTCGCCTGAGCGCCCTGTCTCACTGCTTAAGAGCATTATGAGCAGTCGAGAGAGATTGGCCAAGGCATTAGAGGTGGCGCAGGCCCACCTGTGTAAGGCCCAGCAGAGTATGAAGGGGTATTATGACCGAAGGGCCGAGTATCGGAGTTTTGCCCCTGGAGATGAAGTGCTCGTGCTGTTACCACTTCAGGACCAGCCGCTTGCTGCCCGCTATAGTGGCCCCTATATTATAGAGAAGAAGGTAGGTGACCTCGACTACCTGGTGGTCACTCCTGACCGGCGCAAGAGGGCTCAGCTGTGTCACGTTAACATGCTAAAGCCCTATTTTCGTTCTACTAGCCAGAAGGGCTCTTTTAGTTCTGCCTTGCAAGAGGCATCTTCAGTTTTATTTTTCTGCCGGGAGGGAGAGGTTCCAGAAGTTATTGGTCCTGAACCTGTTGTTTCTACAGGGCAGTGGGAACGGAATAGCCTCCATCTCTTGAAAGAGAAGGTTGAACATTTAGGGGATCAGCAAGATGAGTTGCTTCGGCGGCTGAGGAAGTACTCTTCAGTGTTTAGCAGTGTCCCGGGCAGGACACAGTTGATAAAACACGATATTGATGTTGGGAACGAAAAGCCTGTCAAATGGCCCCCATACCGAGTGAGCCCAGGAGTGCAATGTCATAGTAAGATATATAAAAGGAGCAGAGAACATTGTGGCCGATTGTCTGTCCCGGGGCCATTCCCTTTAATCAGTTCCATGCCTTTTAAAAAAAATTTTGTAAATGTTTTGTTTCCAAAATTTTTTCTTTTAAGGGAGGGCGTGTGATGGGCACCGTCTTAATCCCCTCTAATTTATTATTTCATTATATGTGAAGCCTGTGTCCACCCATCGCGGGCCCCTCAGGCTGTTATGCTGAGCAGACGACCCGCCACCCTCTCTTTGTTTCCACCATTTTGTTGTGTCTGCGAGCCTCGCCTCAGTAACCAGCCAGTCTTCAGTGGAGGTAGACACGTGCGCTCTTGGTTTCTGGCACAGGGTGGACACACGTGTTGCTGGGCTGTTCTTGTTACTCGCTAGTCATTGGTCTGGGAGTTGTGCCCTCCTGTTGAGTAGCTGGCTTGTACTTGGTAGACTGTGGCTGTGTAGGACAACGGGCTTGTTGTCCTAAGGAGTGTGGCCGGTTGGGTTTACATTTCCTGTCGTGCGTTCGTCCACTCGGGTGTGGCGACGCGGAGAGACACGTTACTGTCTCGTCCTGATTGTCGTTTTGTAGGTGGCCGCAGTCACCAGTGTGTTTGGTGGGCGGCTGTGTGCCCCCACCATCTGTTGTGTAGTATCAGTAGTATACTGTTTATAGTCTCAAGGTAGCCTTCAGCGGAGATAGACACGCACCCTCGTCGGTCTGGCACAGTGTTAGGGAGATTCGTGTTGCTGGGCTTCTCTTGTTACTCGCTAGTCATTGGTCTGGGAGTTGTGCCCTCCTGTTGAGTAGCTGGTTTGTTACTGGGTAGACCGTGACTGCTAGAGCAACGGGCTTGTTGCTCTAGGAGAAGTGTAGTTGGTTTGGCTGCACTTCTGGTTTGCGTCCGTCCTGTATTGTGGCGGCAACGCGTGGGAGAGACGCGGCATTGTCTCGTTCTGTTTGTATGTTGGTGGCCGTGGTCACCAGTGGGGTTTGGTGGGCGGCTGTGTGCCCCCACCATCTTTTGTATAGTTTCAGTAGTATACTGTATTGTAGTGGTAGTAGCCACGCACACCATTGAAGGCTGAGAGGCTTCATGTCGGCCAGTGGTGCGTAGTTGTCGTCCGCCAGACTTGTCTGCGACGAGTATTTGGATTCGGTATAGCTGGTGTCACCCGTAGGTGGTGTCTGGGCTTGTGTGTACATCACCGGATGTGCTGTACACATCATATATTGCAGTAGTAGTAGGCCAGGGATGTCAGTCTAACAGGTGTTAGTAAGCACTTGTTGTAGTAGGATAGTATAGTAATATATACTGCACGTTTTGTCTCAGTCTGTGAAGCCTCACAGCCTGGGTGCAAGGCGTGTGGAGAGGCATTAATACTTCATAGAGAAGTGGATGGAATTGTCCTTGTGGGCGGTTTCTCTAGGGGGTATTAAGGCCTCGCCCTGTTACATATAACATCTACCATTTATAAATTCTACTTGGTTGGGTACAGGAGGAGAAGGAGTTGCTGAGGAGATTCCCTTACAGTGGGGGAAATTATACACTGTTGGCGACCTTGAAAGAACCTGAGGGTTACGGCGGCTGTGAGTTATAGTAGTGGGGACTCTGTGGAGTGTTTTATAATCCCCACTGTACTGACCATAACAAAGTTGGCGATTTTGCCAGAATAACAGTCTAGTGAGCTGTAGCAGTTAACCGCAGCCGTGTGGAGTACGTTGACCATAATATATATATATATATATATATATATATATATATATATATATATATATATATATATATATATATATATATATATATATATATATATATATATATATATATATATATATATATATATGTGTGTGTGTGTGTGTGTGTGTGTGTGTGTGTGTGTGTGTGTGTGTGTATACTGCAAATGAATATTGGCTCCAAATAACGATTATCAGCCTCCTTGACTACTAATAATCGGTATCGACCATGAAAAAAACACATCGGTCGATCTCTAATATTTAGCTGGTAAAGAGGTCATCTTTCTGGGGCTCCTATGCAAAAAGCTACAATCTGGTGTGTAGTCCAGGTTTAGAGTGGTCGACACTATAGGAATTTCACATCAGATGAATATACTTTGCAGATACAGTAAAGCACACGTAAGACTAATTAAGGGAAGGTGAATCAGAGTCAGTCCTACTTACCCAAGGGATTTGTTTCACATTTTGTATACCTGTTACCATTAACCGTTGAAGTGGTCTATATAATGCATTATGTGAATAGGTACTTCACACATGGCGAGCATGCACACACACACACGTTAAACTCATATTTCTGGGTGTGTATTTGGTGAGTGATGTGAATTTTGTGTACAGTAAGCCCCCACACTTGGCGAATCTCAGCTTGGCGAAATTCGCTTTTGGCTCAATATCTCAAAAACTCAATTCCTCCATCTATCAACTCAGTACAATCTTCCAGATAACTATTTCCTCTTCTTCAATGACACCCAGCTCTCCTCCTCTTCTACATTAAATATCCTTGGTATGTTCTTTACTCATAATCTAAACTGGAAGCTTCACATCTCATGTCTTGCTAAAACAGCTTCTATGAAGTTAGGCATTCTGAGGTTTCTCCAACAATTTTTCTCATCCCTCCAACTGCTAACTCTGTACAAGGCTCTTATCCGTTCTTGTATGGAGTACTCTTCGCATGTTTATGGGGGGAGGGGGCAGTTTCACTCACACAGTTTTATTAGATAGGGTGGAATCAAAAGTTTTTCATCTCATCAACTCCCTTTTTCTGACTGACTGTCTTCAGCCTCTTTCTCACCACCAGAATCTTACATCTGTCGCTATCTTCTACCTCTCTTTTCATGTTTTTTTGTTTTTTTTTTTATGCAAGAGGAAACTTGCCAAGGGCAAGAAAAAAAAAGGGCCCACTTAAACTGCAAGTTTCCTACAAGATTGAAAAAGGATTTAGCCAGAAGACGGGCGGCAGGAAGTTTCAGAGTTTACCAGGGAAAGGTATGGAGGATTGAGAGTATTGGTTAGTTAACTCTTGCATTAGAGAGCTGGACAGAATAGGGATGAGAGGAAGAAGGAAGCCTTGTGCAACAAAAGATAGAAAGAGATCCAACATTTTGGTAGTGAAAAAGAGGCTGAAGACAGTCAGTCAGAGGAGGGGAGTTGATGAGACGAAAAGCTTTTGATTCCACCCTATCTAATAAACGGCTCTACTGATCTTGCTAGCTGCATGCCTCCCCTCCTCTTGCAACATCACTGCACAAAGCTTTCTTTCTCCTCTCACTCCCTATTCCATCCAACTCTCTTATGCAAGAGTTAAACAGTACTTTCAATTATTCATACCTTTCTCTGGTAAACTCTGGAACTCCCTGTTTGTTTCTGTATTTCCAACTTCCTATGACTTGACTTCTTTTAAGAGGGAGGTTTCAAGACAGTTGTCCCTGACCTTTGGTTAACTCTTTTGTTCTTTAAGGAAACAGGCAATCAAGTAGGCCTTTTTTTTCCCTTTGGCTGGCTTCCCCTCTTGCATAAAAAGAAAAAATAAAGTTTGAGGACCTACTGACTTCAGTCTCAATTTATTTGGGGACCAACTGACTTGGGTGTCAATTGGCTTGAGTCTGAATTGCCATGATTATCATCTGTCCAGAGTGTCAATTGAATTGTGGACCAGATTACCTGAGCACCAATTGCTTAAGCTTGCGTCCCACACATCATGATGAGAGGCGAACGCCAGACATTCATACAACAGCTGTGGGATGAGCACATGGTATTACTAAGATCACAATGAGCATAGGACGACATTTAAGAGTATACCGTGTTGCTATCAATCATTTTATACAATTCCAGTATGACACCAACACGATGGCTACACGACTCGCACGATAAAGATGAGATGTCACACAAAGGTACATCAATGACAATACAGTATTCAACGACAACAGACAACCATTGGACGACACCTGAACAAATTGTACAAATGCCATCTAACAGACATGAGTGCAACATGACTTTTTTCATTCTCTCTCTCTCTCTCTCTCTCTCTCTCTCTCTCTCTCTCTCTCTCTCTCTCTCTCTCTCTCTCTCTCTCTCCTGGGTGGTGATCTCTTTCGAGCTAGGGCACAGTGTATGGATGTGAATGCAAGGAACTACAGGTGGTCTGAGTTCCACAACAAAGTGTGCCAGATGTGTGACATAGGGAGGACGAGACAATGAAGCATGTCATGTTGGAGTGTGAGAAGTATGAGAGAGACAGGCATGAGATGATGCAAGTGATTTTGAGTGAATTAGGGCATAATAGGGATGAAAGAGTGGAGAAGACAGGAAGGGAATGGATGGTGTTGCTGCTGGGACTGTGTAGAGACGAGTGAAAGGATTATGGAGGCTGTGAAGGAGTATCTAGAGATAATGTGGCGAGCGAGGTGTAGGGATGATTAGCCAATAGAATACTGCTCTTTTTTTTTTTTTTACTTGTTCTTTTTTCTTTTTCTTTTTTTTCTTTTTTTTTGTCCTCTACAGGAGCTGCCGATCCAAAGGCCTGCTGGCTCCGGAGTCCGGAGCGATCCCGAGCCACCTGTAGCATCAAGATCAAGATCAAGGCGAGAAGGGGGCGTAAGATCAAGATCAAGTTTAAAGTGTTTTTTTTTTTTCTTGTTTTGAATGAATTATTTGCTCTGAGTAAAGTGAGTCAGTTAGCACCACCACCACCAACAACTTTGTTTCTTCACGTGACTTTGCGCTGAGGGAAGCAGCAGTTGTTTGCTGCTGCTTGATGTGTTGAAGGTAAGAGAGACGTGTCATGCTGGTCATTGGTGTTTGTTTGGTGTTGAGAGGTGAAGGAACGATAGACGTAGACAGGACACATGACACATCTTTTGGACATACTTTCCCAACTGGGCAATGGACACAGCAGTCATCAGACTGAGAATTGGCCTCACCTACCTCAACGCCCACCTGCACAGTCTCGGCATGTCCGATTCTCTCCAACTGCCCCTGTTGCCCTACATAGCGTGACACCCCAGAACACCTGCTACTGCACTTCCCTCGTCACCACTCACACAGTGTGGCCATCTTCCACTCACTATCTGGGTAAATTTGCAGTTTCAACCAATATACCATATCTGATATTTCTTTTTCCATATGTCTAACAAGCTTGAGGAAGAGGGGTTTTTGGGTAAGAAAAAAAAAATGGAAATAAAAAACAACATTTGGACTAAAATATAGGGAAATTTTCCTAGAACTCATGAAATTGCCTGGATATAGTGAACACCAGACCCCTAACCTAAGCTAATGACTGACAGATTGCTATAGCGCCTACACAATATTAATAACAAGCACATGAACACACTCAGTACCCTCTGACTGACTGCTGTGGAAGGATCAATAGCTAAAATTGAGGTAAATCTTAGAAATTCTGTCCAAGTTATTATTCATTTCCGATCAGCTAAAATGAGGTAAGAAATGCTTGTAGAAGTGTGATCTAGACTGTGAGAATGTGTATAGTTGTGTGGTTTATTGGTTGAAATTGCAATAATTCCACTATCTGCTCTTCAACCACACAGGCCAACACTGACTGACCTCCTGGGCAGCTCCACAAATTCCAATCTGGCTTTCAAGACTCTCAATTTCACTAGGACCGTCTTACAAAAAATGAACCAGCTCCACCACATCTAAGCTGAACACATAACCACTGCATACGGCACCTTTGGGCTCACTAGAGGCTGTAACGCACAGCCTGCACAGCCCCAACAAAACATCAAGAAGAAGAACGATAGACGTCAGTGTTGCAGGTGTTTGATGTGAAAGGTGAGGTGTGAGTGTTTCTGGTGTTGTTAACTAGTTTGGTATTAAAAGCAGTGGTGTGGGTATTGTTGGTAATGTTTGAAGGTCTTGATGTTGAGTGGAACGAAATCTTAAGAGATGAGCAGGAGTTTTACTTGTTATTGTTTCATGGGACTTGTTTGTCTAGACTACTCACACTGTGTTATGGTCATCATTTGAAGTGTGTGTGTGTGTGTGTGTGTGTGTGTGTGTGTGTGTGTGTGTGTGTGTGTGTGTGTGTGTATTTACCTAGTTGTATTGTACAGGGTTCAAGTGTGGCTCATTGTGTCCTGTCTCCATGTCTCCATTTATCCAATTTTTCCTTAAAGTTATGCACATTATGTGCTGTAACAACTTCATTACTCAATGCATTCCACTTCTCCACTGTTTTGTGTGAAAAACTGTATTTTCCAATATCCTTCACATACTGCCTCATCCTGATCTTTACATGTCCTCTTGTCCATCTATTTGCTTCTGACACCAGCACCAGGTCTTCCTTGTCTATCTTTTCAATGTCATTGACTATCTTGTACATTCCTATTAGGTCCCCTCATTCTCTTCTATCTTGTAAGGTTGGCAGTCCCATTTCCTTCAGTCATTCTTCATATGTTAGGTCTTTTAGTTCCAGCACCATCTTTCTAGCAATCTTCTGTATCCTTTCTAATCTTCTTATATCTTTTTTAGAGCTTGGAGACCACACCACTGTTGCATATTCCAGCTTCGGATGTATCATGCTTGTGATGATCTTTTTCATCATATCTTTGTTCATGAATTGAAATGCCACTCTAATATTAGTCAACATTTTATATGATAATCCAAATATCTTGCTTATGTGTTTTTTGGGGTTCAGATTTTTCCGTATAATCACTCCCAGATCTTTTTCCTCTTTAGTCTTCATTATTTATTCCTCTCCCATCAGATAGTTCCATACTGGTCTCCTTTTGCTCTTTCCTAGTTCCATTATGTGACATATAACATAACATAACATAAATAATAGGATAACAAAGGGCCACCAGGGCCCATCTAAGTTATCCTGTATCAGTCGCACAGCGACCTCGTCATCAGTACTTAAAGATACACTTACAAGTACACAATACATTATATACTAATTCTAAATATTTGGCCCATTAACAGGGCTAAGTCCTGCAGCGAATTCCTCTACAATCTGTAATCCCCATACATGGGGATCATGTCTTGTTTAACTATAGTAAATTTCTTATAAAACTATCATGCAGCGCTATACATAATTATAAATCTAATAAATTTAAGTGCTTATCTAATCTGTTTTAAACATTGTCAAACTAGTGCTATTTACAACCGTCTCTGGCAATGCATTCCAGAAGTCTACCACCCTATGACTAAAGAAATATTTTCTTATATCTAACCTGCAGCCTTGCTTTCTAATCTTCCTGCCATGATTTCTAGTCCTACTTCCTCCTCTAAGGTAAAGAAAGATCTCACATCTATGTAGTTTGTATCTGAGAACATTTTAAATAACTCTATCATATCCCCTCTTATACATCTCCTCTCAAATGAAAACATGTTTAATGCCTTTAATCTATCTCTATACTCCAGGCGCTTTAAAGCTGGTATCATCCTAGTTGCTCTTCTCTGAACTGCTTCTAACATGTTGATATCCTGCCTATAGTGGGGTGACCAGGCCTGTATGCAATACTCTAAATGGGGCCTAACATAGGAATTATATAAGCTACGCACCACTTCCTTACTTTTATAACTAACATTTCTATTTATAAAACCCAGGATCCTATTTGCCCTATTTCTTGCTTCTAAACATTGCTTTGAAAATTTCATAGTCCTGTCTATCACTACTCCTAAATCCTTTCCTTCCTCTACTGCCTCTAGCCAACATCCCTCCATCTCATAGTTAAAGTTTGTGTTGTCTTTACCTAAATGCATAACCTGACACTTTTTAGAATTAAACTCCATCTGCCACCTGTCTGCCCATGCTATCAGCCTGTCCAGGTCTCGTTGTATTCTGTAATTGTCCTTTTCACCCTGTACTGCACATGCTATCTTAGTATCATCTGCAAACTTTGATACTTTGCTACTAATTCCTATATCTAAATCGTTAATGTACACCAAGAAAAGAAGAGGTCCTAGCACTGATCCTTGGGGTACCCCACTAACCACTTCCTTCCACTCAGACATTGCCCCATTTAATACTACTCTCTGTTTCCTATCAGAAAGCCATTCACTAATCCAATCAACTAACCTACCCCTATCCCATGTAGTCTCAATTTGTACACTAGCCTCCTATGCGGTACCTTATCAAACGCCTTGCTAAAATCTAGATATATAACATCTATGCTATTTCCATCATCTAACTCCTTGGTAATATATTCTAAGATATCGAGCAAATTTGTAAGACAGGACCTCCCTGATCTAAAGCCATGTTGGGTATCTCTAATTAATCTATTCTCATTTAAATGCTCCCAAATACTACCCTTAATGATTTTCTCTAGTATCTTACATACTATACTAGTTAAACTGATCGGTCTATAATTATTCGCATCATCCTTCCTACCTTTTTTAAATATTGGAGTAACATTAGCTAACTTCCAGTCCTGTGGTATCTCAGCAAACCTAAGTGATCTTTCAAAGATTAACTTAAGTGCTTCAGAAATACTGTCTACACCCTCCCTAAGTACTCTGGCATGTAGCTCATCAGGACCACTAGCTTTCCTATCGTCTAGTTCAAGAATAAATTTCCTAATAATTCCCGGTTTTATATCAATATTTTCTAAAGCTCTTAAACTACTCGTCGCACTGTTTGTAACAGGATTTCCTATTCTTTCCTAGTAAATACTGAAGAAAATTGTTCATTCAATAATTCTACTATGTCTTCATTTTGATCCACTACTACACCATCTTTTCTGAGTGGTCCAATCCTATCCTTATTTCTTTTATCACTGACCTTGTAATAACTATATAATTTTTGGGATCTTTACTCCCAGCTCTAGCTAGTTTTATCTCTGCCTGCCTTTTACTTTTTTTATAACCTTACTCAAATCATCTCTGACCTGTCTGTACCTAATCAAATCTACATCTTCCCACTTTTCTGCAACTCTCTGTATGCCCTCTTCTTCTCTCTGATCTGGCTACCTATCTCATGAGTCCACCATAATGGCTTCCTGTTTCTCTGCCTTATATCTTTGTAAGGGATACACTGCATCACTATACCCTTTACTACAACCTTAAAAATATCCCACATCTCCTGTGCAGTTTTATTTCCAAAACTATCTTCCCAGTTTACCTCTCCTAATAACTGACGTAACCTACCATAATTGCCTTTCTGATAGTTTGGGACTCTAGTCTTATTCACTATATTATCCCTACTGGAATTAATGATAAATCTAATTATATGATGGTCACTGTTTGCTAAAGTCTCTCCTACCTCAACTTCCTTTAAACAATGCTCAATATTTGTTAGTACTATGTCTAAAACCTTCCTCCCCCTAGTAGGTTTATCTACCATCTGCACTAAATAGTTATCCTGAAAACTTTCCATAAACTTATTTTCACTAGCATCTCCTACCATCCTCTCCCAGTTTACTGACTTAAGATTAAAATCCCTAAGATAATTGTCTGACTAGTACACCCCTATTTATCTCATCTACCATAAGGTTGTCTACATCTGCTGACTGGTTAGGTGGTCTATAAAAGCTCCTACTCTAATAACCTTACTTTTGTTTACTCTAACATCCAGCCATAAGGACTCTACTCTGTTATCTACCTTAATACCATTAACCTGACTGGAAATGAAGGATTTTTTACATAAATAACTACTCCTCCACCTATCCTACCAATTCTCTGGTGTAAATACATAATGTATCCATCTACTTCATATTCTTTCCTATTTTCCTAAACTTTTCCTCATTTACCCATGCCTCTGTGACACATACAACATCTAAGTCCTCCTCAACTATATAACTAGATAACTCGTCCTTCTTGTTCCTAAGACTCCTGGCATTTACATAAAAACATTTAAGTCCAGCTACCTTCCTAGATGCTGTCTCCTTATTTGGAATCCTAATCTTATTCTCTCCTATTTGCACCTGGAAATCTTTCCTAATCTTTTCACTATCTCTGTTTATCCTATCTGATTTATGACTAGCATCTTTCTTCTGGAATGCATTTGCTACCTCACCCCCTACACTCCATCCCAACTCCCCCCTCCAGACATCCACTCAGCACATCCACACCCTTCCTACTCAGATGCACACCATCCCCAGCATACAAATCCCTTCGCCCATAGAACCTATCCCATACATCCACAAAGCTGACACCCACATCCTTAATTAGAGTTTAATGCCAAAATACTTGGCATTAAACTCTAATTTCCACTTCTTACTCCACTTATAGATTTTGTTTATATCTTCCTGTAACAGAATACAGTCCTCCCTGGTTTTGATAACTCTTAGCAGCTTTGCATCATCAGCAAATAGATTAATATAACTGTTTACTCCATTGTGAATGTTGTTTACATAAATCTGAAACATAATGAGGGCAAACATTGATACTTTTGGCACTGCTTGTTACTTTACCCCAAGATGAATATGTATCTCAGATAAGTTCTCATCTCCCTATCCTTCAAATAATCCCTTGTCCATTCTAACAAAGTTCCTCTCAGTCCTCCTATGCTTTTTAGTTTCCAAAGTAGTCTTCCATGAGGGACTTTTTCAAAAGCCTTTTATTTATGTCCAGGTATGTTGTGTCCACCCATCCGTATCTGCTTTCCAGTCATTCTATAACTCAAGTAGAAGCTTAATAAGTTTGATACACATGACTGCCCTGTCCTGAACCCAAATTGTCTGTTTGATATGACTTGTTCCTCTTCTAGATGTTTACATCTAACCCATTTTCTTTGATAACACTGGTTTGCGATGTTTTCAAGGTCTAACTTATAATACCTCATTTTAGGCTAGTTTTTTGCACTGAATCCGAAAATCATGCTCATTTTACTTAATCAAATCAGGTTAATGAAATATTAGCACATTAAAAATATCCTAAATTCCGATTGATTTCTAGGTGAATAATATGCAAAATTGAAAATATTAGACCGATTTATTCACAGGAGGCTTACAAAATATTTTGAATTGATAGCAAGAAGAGTATAATGAACTAAGGAAGCTACTCATGGATGAATGGTCTCTTCAGGGACTTCCGTTTGTGCTCCCTCTTTATGCACCAGCAGTAGTTGGCCAAAAAGTTGACATCCCATCGGCCTTGATAGCGTTCCTCCATAACTTTGATATCTTGGTGAAAGCGCTCACCCTGTTCTTCACTGAAGTCTCCACAATTTTCTGGAAAATAGTCCAGATGAGACTGGAGGAAATGCATTTTCACTGACATACGCGCACCAAGTTGGCGGAAATTCTCCATTAACTCTTCAACCACCTTCTGATACTGGAAACTTCTGTGGTTGCCAAGGAAGTTTGCAATGACTGACTTAAGGGACAACCAGGCAGAGAGTTCAGCAGGATGCAGTGCATCATCAAAACTATTATCCTTGATGAGTTCCCTTATTTGAGGACCATCAAATATACTTGCCTTAATTTTCTCCATGCTTTTTCATTGAAATTTCTGATGTAAGAAAGCAAATCCTCCACCTTCTCTGTCCATGCCTTTATAAAGTTCTTCATTAGACCAAGTTTGATGTGGAGGGGTGGAAGCAATATCTTGATGGCCACTCTTGCCTGACATATTGCTGGTCATCAGCACGACTATCCCATAAGCACAGAAAGCATGGATACTTTGTGTAACCACCTTGAAGTCCTAGAATGAGTCCAACAAATTTAAGATTTTCACAGATCAACCATTTATATTTCTGGTAGTTCAGAGCAGACAACAGACGTTCTATGCTTTTGTGGGATTCTTTAATTTCAACTGAGTGCCCAACAGGGATCGATGAAAATTTGTTTCCAATATTCAGAAGAACTGCTTTGAGACCTGTTAGATGAATCAATGAAAAGTCTCCATTCCATAGCATCATACTTCAGACCAAGTAATTCAATCAGGTCAGCAATATTGCTACAGTAGGCCAGTGAAGATGCTTCATCAAACATGAAAAATTTTGTAAATTCTCTCTCACAGTCCCGATACCAATAGAATGTTGTTCCTGGCGCCAATAGACGTTTCTCTTGAAGACAAGAACCCAGTAGATGGGCAGACTCCTTTGAAAGGTTCAGGTCTCGTATCAGGTCATTGAGTTCGGCTTGGGTTTAACGCACCGGTTGGTCGTTGTCTTCTGGCTTGTATTCATCACACTTGGCTGTATCAATCATGTCACTAGATTCGGAATCAGAACTAGATTCCATGGTGACATTTGGCTCAGGAACAGGAAAAAGATCGAGGCCATGGGGACGCTTTATGGCAGAAGGAACATCAGGGTATTGAACATGGTGCTTGTTCTTGCGATTGATGCCTTTTAGATTTGTCATGCAAAAGTAGCAGTCGGTAATGTGATCTTTCCCTTCCCTCCACACTATTGGGACACCAAATGGCATACTCTTCCTTTTCTTGTTCCTCCATTCCCATAAGTTCTCTACACATGTTTTGCAGCAGATATGGGGAGCGAATAGCTTATCCTGGTCCCCTAGTTTGACTCCAAAGTAAGCATGATATGCCTTCTTCACAAAATCAGTGATTTTTTGCTTGACGGTCTGGAAGAACCACATGTCCACAGATGTAACAAAACCTATTAGGATGGTTTTTACACTTCCAATCCATTTTTCTAGACCTGAAAATGGAAATAAAAATAATTATTAAAGGTTAACCACTACCCAGTTTTACAAAAGCAAAGCCCATAAACGCTTGGATTGCGATATTTAAAAAAAAAAATATGCTGGAAAAGAAATTGACTGTATCTTAGAAACCAGACCTGACCCAGGAAAATAAACTGTTTTTGAATGGCACCAATCGCGATCTGTGTAGTTTTATTGTTTGCCAGCTGGTTTAATTCACAAGTTGGTCCTGCCTATCGTGCCGAACTATCGCTTTTGTGGAAGCCCTATTAAGAAAATATATATATTGATATTCATGCCTACATTCCTCATAATATAAACGTTTGGTTATTTCACTATGTGTCTGATTGAAAATGACATAAAAATATGCAAATATATTTTCCTAATGGTGCAAAGTATGGATGTACCAGTGTCCCATCAAAATATTTTTTGTAAGTCTAATAGTACATATATACCTTATCACAAAATTGTCAGAGTTTCTGCATAGGATAATGCTCCCCTCATCAAAAAGTGTAGAGCAAATATCACTGAGTAGCATTTCCAAAAAAAAAAAAATTTCGGAGTCTGTGCCGAAATAGCTTGGCCAACATTACCGAAAGCGAATTTTCCTAACTGAATCACAACAAGCGAACTTGGTATGCCTTTTGATCTCAGAAAGTTTCTCAGAGTTGGCACTGTCCATTTTCTAAGTTCATCCTCACTAATATCAATAGTGTTAGCCATAGTGAAGTCGTTGTGTAGTGAGTGTGGCGATGGCTCTTAACACGCTAGATTTGATAAAACTTGTGTTTTATATGGCAGACTGATCTTGTTTTTGTTTTTATTTTGTTTGTATATTTTGAAGACTTTACACAAAAAAATAAAAAAGATGTTACAAAAAAAAAAAAATTGATAAAATAGTTGTAAAAAGAAACAATGTTCACACAGTGTTATATTCTTTGATAATAAGTTGCCTGAAAATGTGTTAGTGTTTTGTTGCTTTTTAGAATTGCAGCTGAATTGCACATTTTCTTCCAAACATCAGTGTTAAATGTTAATAATCTCATATCAAGTGCTATCTTAGTATAAATTTGAGATAATTAGACTTAATAGACTTGGTCCTTGATTATACAGTGCTCGACAAGAAAGTACGAACGATTAGCGAGAATGAGTGACGAGGAGAATGAATGAGTCATAAATCAGTGAACAAAAGCTCACTCCTTACATCTAATACTTTGATGGGTGGCCTTTACGTGCGATGATCTCATGAAGACGGTTTGGAATGGAAGTGCCGTACTTGGCAAGCTGTGCAGGGGTTATACTAGCCCAGGATTGGTGAATGGCTGCTGCAAGCTTGGGCAAAGAGCTGATATCTTTACCCTGCAGATCTCTTTTAATATGGTTCCACAGGTTTTCAATTGCATTAATATCAGGACTATTGCCTGGCCAGTCTGCTATGTAAGGTATATGACAGTCTTTAAGCCACTGAGTAACACTACAAGCAGTGTGGGCTGGGGCATGATCTTGCTGATAGATGGTAGCACCTGAACTATTAAAAGAATCCTCTTCATTTAAGAGTTCATAATAAACATATTGGTTCACTTTTACATTTTTCAGTAGTACAACAAGGCTCCCAAGTCCCCTTCCACTAAAACTTCCCCATACCATGAGAGAATCAGGGTATTTCACTGTTTGCTGAACGTACTGGGGGTCAAGAGGGTCGCTACCTGCATGCCGATACATGTTTCCACCCGTATCGCCAGTCACAGTAAAGGTGGACTCATTGGTCCAGAGAACAACCAGCCACTTGTCAGCATCCCACTGAAGATATTACTTGCAAAACTCGACCCTACAGTGCCTCTGGTTAAGGGTGAGAAGAGGCTTCTTCACTGGGCGGTGGCTTTTGTACCCAAGGTCATGTATGCGGCAGCTAATGGTTCGTACACTAACCTCCCCAAAGAGTCCTGGGTTACTTTCTTTTATTTTTCTGGCAGTAACACGTGGATTATGCTCTAACTGTCTCTTGATAACATTAGTAGCACGATGGGATGTCTTTTTTGGGGTACTTTTTCCTTGGTTTGTAACCTGGTGTGTCACAGCCACTTTCCTTCTTAAAAATGGCAACCCACTTGCACACAGACGTCTTGCCAACTCCAACCAGCTCTATTATTTCCTTTGTTTGGTTACTGGCACTATGTAAAGCTATGATCTGGGCTATTGTCTCTTGTGATAAATACTTGTTCTTGCCCATATTAAAGCTAGAAAGCACCTCTGTCTGCAAAAAACACTGGCTGCCTAGATGGAGTTGTCGGAACACTCACGAAAAAAAATTCTCCCCACGAAGGCTAAGAGGGAACTGAGGGATGATTGGTAGCACATACCATAAACCTTACCCTTAGTTCCTCCCACTTGTCCGTTTGTACTTCCTTGTCCATATCACTTAGCCCCCCTGCTAGGGTCTTTCCATTTTTGACAAGAAAGTGTGAATGATGGTGGCCCCGTTCGTACTTCCTTGTCAAGCACTGTAGGCTCACTCACCACCAGATGAGATTGTAAATGAAAACCAGGCATCAATATAATCTGATTGCAATGTTAAAAGCCATATTATGCATTTTAATTAATAAGTAAATGCACTTTTTTTTTTTTTTTTTTTTTTTTTTTTTTTTTTTAGTTCGTGTGCTCACATGGAATTGAACTGCCCTGCTCCTCTACAACCCTGTGCACATCTCTGCCACCATTGATATCACATTTATACTCAGCATACACGTGGTGATCTCTCTTGCTCATACTTTCATCCTTTGCTTTTATTTATCTATAATTATAATACTTCATAATTATACAACTGCATGGCTTATTGAATGATTTTTTATTTGGAAATGGAAGAACATTGCTGTATATATTCCGCCACACTTTGCAACATGTGTAGGCCATGCTGTGCTGCTACCCCATTATCCTTGACATGTGAATCCCTGAGGTTGCTCCCTGCTGCCCATGGTCAGGTTAG
Organism: Portunus trituberculatus; assembly: GCF_017591435.1. Taxonomy (NCBI): domain Eukaryota; kingdom Metazoa; phylum Arthropoda; class Malacostraca; order Decapoda; family Portunidae; genus Portunus; species Portunus trituberculatus. The sequence goes on from NC_059297.1 coordinate 12,382,209, forward strand.
GTCATTCTAGGGTTCAGCGGGCAACAACACAGAGGGGTATAGCAAATGCCTAAAGTAATAAGTTGGGCTGGTTCTACTGTAGAGATTGGAGAAAATAAAGCACTTTTGATCTACACTGATTTTATATGTATTTTTGCACCCCTGACTAAGCTACAGTGGTCATAACTCAAGCCACTGTCACAACCATCATTGTTATGAGTAATGAAAGGTCACTCATAAAATGCAGCTAATCTCTCATATGTAAAGTTAAGTTTGACATTATCTATAGAGATGTGATCATGTTATCAGCTGGTTTATGTTTTTTTCCTTATACAATTATGTATTAATAATGTATGATAAAACCATAATGATAATAAAAATGAATGGTGCTATATGAAGTTAAAGTTAAGAATTATGGATTATGTTTGTGAAATTCAAGTTTTCCTCTCAAAAATCCTCTATTCCCATCAGGATCTTTTATTCTTTGTGTAGATGGAATAAGAACAAAAGGAGATTGTAGTGTAAATCCCAAGGTAACATTTACTAAACTTTATTATATTCCAATTTAATTTCAGAACCCTAGGTAACCAGAATGGATCAGATTTCAGAAACAAATGTAAAAGAAGAAGTTGAATCGTCACTTGGAACTCGAGACTCATGGCAATATGAGAGTGAATCAAGGTATATGTTTGTCCCAGGCTTTGTTTTCTTTGCTTGATTTATCTCTAATAGTAGTACAGTCACTCACACCTCTCTGGACAGATTACCTCAGAAACATTTGTAAGTAAAGGATTTGTTATTCTCAAGGGAAGGAATGAAAAGACAGGAGAGGGAGAGAAACCTGTGAGAGAGAGCAAATTAAAAGTCACAGGAAGTCCAAGAAAGTGTGTGTGTGTGTATTTACCTAGTTGTAGTTTTACAGGGCCTGGGCTTTATGCTCGTGTGGCCCCGTCTCCATATCTACACTTATCCAATCTTACTTTAAAAGTATGCACACTCGTTGCAGACACTACTTCTTCATTCAAACTGTTCCACGTCTCAATACATCTTTGTGGGAAACTATATTTTTTAACATCTCTCAGACATCTTCCCTTTCTCAGCTCTTTACTATGCGATCTTGTGCTTCGAATGTCATATTCTTCTCTCAGGATCAGTTTCTCATTATCCACTTGGTCCATTCCGTTGATCAATTTATAAACTTGTATCAGATCCCCTCTCTCCCTTTTTTGTTCCAGGGTTGGTAGATCCATAGCCTTTAGTCTCTCCTCATATGTCATCCCTTCAAATTCTGGAACCATTCTTGTAGCCATTTTTGTAGTCTCTCCAACTTCCTTATGTGTTTCTTTTATGAGGGTCCACACTACTCCTGCATATTCCAATCTGGGTCTTATTATAGTACTTATCAATTTCTTCATCATTTCTTTGTCCATGTAGTGAAATGCTACTCCAATATTCCTTAGCAAATTATATGTTTCTCTAAAAATTCTATCAATATGGCTTACTGGTTGATTGTTTTCTTTCATCGTCACTCCTAAGTCCTTTTCCTTTTTTACTTTCTCCAGTTCTACTCCATCTCCCATCTTATAGATTCCCACAGGTCGTCTTTCACTCTTTCCCATTTCCATGACATGGCTTTTGTTCACATTGAATTCCATTTCCCACTTTTTACTCCATTCCCAGATCTTATTTAGGTCTTCTTGCAGTATTTCACAATCCTCATTTTGCTTTATAACTCTGCACAGTTTCGTATAATCTGCAAACAGATTTATGTAGCTGTTCACTCCTTCTGGCATATCGTTAATATAAATGAGGAAAAGTATTGGTGCCAATACTGATCCCTGTGGCACTCCGCTTTCTACTGCTCTCCACTTGGACTTCATATCTTTAACTACCGTCCTTATTTCTCTCCCCCTCAAATAATTTTCTATCCATCTCAATGTGCTTCCTTTTAAGCCACCCTTCTCCTCTAACGGAGACCCGCCAAGAACGCATCCCCCCTATTTCCATTATTTCCTATGGATTTTGTGTATGTTAAAACCTAGAGATAGGTGTGTGTTTATGTAGCACTTCAATTTAATATACACAAATTTCCTGTTGTGCTGAATTGGGTGTGAGAACATGACATCTCCCTAAGTAGCATGGAGCTTCTCCTTTTACCAGAGAGAGATTCGATACTGACCCCAGTTCATCAACGGCAGCTCAGAGCGAAAATTCGTTAAGTGGATGTAATTTTCCCATAGGAAATAATGGAAATAGTGGGGGATGCGTTTTGGCGGGTCCCCAACATACCACATGGGTTAAAAAAAAAAATTATATATATGTTTGGCAGCATATTGGGCCACCGGTGTACCACTACTTTTATGATGTCATATGAGTACTTGTTAGTTAGAGAAGCTACATACAAATTCTCTCACATTCTCGCCTTTATGTTCACAAAACAACATTTCTATTAGCTTTTTACAAACCTTGCCCCCAAGAAAGGATTGTTTTGTAATGCATAAAGTTGTCCTGGTACCGCTGGCACCATCAATATGTTCTGGTGTAGTTGAAGAGAAACACTGGAGAAACTTCCTGTGTTTATTGTAGGTTACAAAATGTACTGGAGGCTTGGTAGCTTGGTAGCGAGTAGCCGTGAGGGAGGCTTGAGAAGTAGCCGGCGGCCAGAGAGACTTGTAGTCAGAGCGGCTAGATGAAGCTTGTAGCGAGCGTGATGATGTAGAATTACAGTCTACACACTGGAGTGTGACTGTAGACAGTAGACTGTAGAGGTAGACTGGCTGTGCAGGACAGGAGGACCAGTCAAAGAAGGAAAGCAGGTGGATTGCCAAACGGAGCGGGAGCCTGTTCCTTAAGCTGCGTTAGGAACCAGACTGAGCGTGGCGTCCCTTGGGGTAACGGAACAATACACAGCCCCAGTACACCATATACAGAACATTACATTACTCCGCGTTAACAAAGTAGTCTGTCTATGATAAAGTGAAATCTTACATGGAATACCAAAAATAAAGCAGAGATGAGATGAGTCACAGACAAAGCGGGAGACTTGCGGCGACTCGGCCACTTCTTCTTCTTGTGACCCTTTTAGCCTGCATGTTGTCTTTCCCCATGATATTTGTGTCCACTCCTCTATTGCCTGCTATAATGGATATCATATCTTAGTATTCATATACGCTCATGCCACGAGGATAACCTCGACTCCATGGCACAGAGTGATAGTGAATTATTATTGAAATACCGCAGTATTTCATTAGTAATTCACTATCACTCAGTGCCACGAAGTCAAGATTATCCTCGTGGCATGAGCGTATATGAATACTAAGATATGATGTCCATTATAGCAGGCAATAGAGGAGTGAAAACATAAACATCATGATGAAAGTAACACGCAAGCAAAAGGGTCTCAAGAAGAAGAAGCGGCTGAGTGGCCGTGAGTCTCCCGCTTCATCTGTGGCTCATCTCATCTCTGCTTTATTTTTTAGTATTCCATGTAAGATTTCACTTTATGCATTACAAAACAATCCTTTCTTGGGAGCAAGGTTTGTAAAAAGCTAATAGAAATGTTGTTTTGTGAACATAAATGCATATATAAGACAGTAACAACACCTCCAGAGGTGGATTTCCCAGCAACCTCAGAGCAACCTGATAGCAACCTTGTCACCGTCCCTCCAAGTGTTCATGGATGACATTTCGCTGCAAGAGGTTGCTTGTACGTTGTTAAAGAATCTTGGATCCAGCTCCAGGAGCGCTAGAGACAGAGCCGGGGAGCCAGCCAATCACAGCGAAACTACTGCGTTCGGTTCCTCACCCGCAAATTCAAACCCAGAAAATTCGCTAAAACGGATGTGGTTGTATGTTACGCAGACTTTTTGGTCTAACTTTATATAGTACGTTAAACCGGAAATTCGTTAAACGAACGTTCGTTTAGCGGAGTATTACTATACACAGCTGTAAGAAGAAAACAAGTAATAATGATACAACTTTCAAAATACAACTAAATGATTATACAACAAAATTGAATACAGTACTCAGTATGAACAAGAACACATAACACGTAACATACCTGCTTACAGTCACAGTCACCTTCACCTGAAGGCTGAAGGTAAGAGCAGTAGCCACAATCATTTGAGGGCGTGTGCTACTGACGCTTGGCACGTTAACACCCTAATACCTCACCTACTAAAAATTGTGTTACGGTTTGTGCCTTGATTTTCTTTATTTTATTGTCTATAATATGTTATTATTATTATTATGTTTATGCAAAGCGAATTTAAATGTAGAATAAGGAGTAATGTCTTTGCCACAGCGCAAGGCTATGCGCTATTTTTGTTGCCCCCGTTGCATTGTGAGAGCCCGCGCTCCTTTTGTTGCTCTCTTCCTCAGCGGGCGCCTCCTGGAATGGATTTGTTTTGGTGGTATTGGAGAAATTTTGTGGTGATGTCGTGGGTATAAAGTGTGTTGGTTATTTGTGCTCCAGTCCTAAAGGTTGGTGGTGTTATCTGGGAGATTTTTGTGGTGTTTATAAGGTCTGGCAAGACCAGCTGTGGTGAAAACAAGTGGTGATGTGGAGTGGCTCTTGAGCGGGAAGGACCGCATAGTGGGAGTGGTGACTATAAGTGGATCTTGGAGACTTTTCATGGGTTGTGTGGTGTTTTCTTGTTGGTGACTAGTCTTTAGGAGGTCGTGGCGTCAACTGAGGGAGAGCACGGGTGAGGTGTGAGGTGGAGCGTGATTTTGGGGATATTTTGTTTTGCTCATACTGTGTTGAATTAGGAGTAGATGGGATGTTACTACGGCATTTCTTGATATGTGGAGTTAAAGATTAATTTTGAGAGTATTGATTGATTGCAATCCATGTGGCCAGCTGTGGCCTTGGATCTTATCTCAGTTGAGATTTGTGGGGACCACTGATCTGGAGTAGTGTCGTCCCCTGGGTTAATTCTTATGAAATTAATATTTTTCCATGATTTATATGTGTACCATTGATATTTTATTTTTGTATTATTTCATGCATTGCCTATATTTTCTTTATGTAATATACCTATGTTTATTTATGTCTTGCTTTTGAATTATTCCAATTATTCACGTAACTGATCATAACACCAGAGTGAAGCCTTGGGAGACTGTTGGAGGTAAGCAGAGTTATAATAGTGTTGTGCAGTGAGTAGAGGCCACGGACGGCTGGGGAGGGTGAGATTTTCTCTTAATATCCAGACCCTTAAAACTCCTGAGACAGGGATAACGTAATCTCGTCTTTGGGAGCAAACCGACCGTGAGTGAAAGCCTTGACTTAAATATATATATATATATATATATATATATATATATATATATATATATATATATATATATATATATATATATATATATATATATATATATATATATATATATATATATATATATATATATATATATATATATATATATATATATATATATATATATATATATATATATATATATATATATATATATATATATATATATATATATATATATATATATATATATATATATATATATATATATATATATATATATATATATATATATATATATATATATATATATGTAATCTCTGTTATAGATATCACAGAGAGGTCTGTATCAGCTTTCCACTGTCTTTCTTTCTTTCCTCATCTTTGTTTGTCTTCCATTCCTAGAAATCTTATTCCCAGTGGCAATTATTTCACAGTCTGAAACTAACTGAGGTATGGTAAGGTGATTAAAATCTCTTGTCTTCCTTATCTGAATCCTCATCTGTTTCTGCTGTATGTTGAAAAGGGAAAATATGTTTTTTTTCCTATATCTTTGCCTCTAATACCATCATTTGAATCTTTAGATTCCTGCTCCTCATTGCCTGGCATTTCCACTAACTGTGAAGCTTCATTAATAATCAGACATAGAATACAGAGAAATACTATATATAAAGCATTTAACAGTTCAACCATTATATTGACAAGCTTATCATCAAATAATACACAAAAATAATTACTTTAACCACTAGTCAGTAACATAAAAGCTATAAAAACATAAATTCTTCTTCAGCTGTTGATAAGTATCAAAGCAAGTATATATAATGCCCAGTGTCTCCTATAGCAGACAGGCTATGTAAATGAAAAAAATGCATTAAAGAAACTCGCATAAAATGAGTTACCTGTATATAGAAAGGTATAGTTTAATTTTCTGACACTATTTCAAAGTCCAAACAATAGTGATCATGTTGATATGATGATAAGCTCTGATAATAGTATCCTGATGAAGTGCTAGATGCACAAAGTGTGGCATGTAATAATGTTGAGCAAACTATTAACCTCTTCATTACTGGGACTTAGCCCCCCCTCCCCTCCCCATAACAGCCATCCCCAGATTTTTCTACCCCTGCAACTAGAAAATAGGGAAGTTTATCATTAACCTCTTCACTCTAGACCAGTGTTATTCACTAATTTTTGCAAGGGAGCCACTTCAGTTAAACACATTCATTGAAAGAGCCACACCTACTGCATGCTAGTGTAAAGCCCGCCTCACACTGGCTGTGATGCTACGCCACGCACGCTATGCTGCGGACAGATGTGCGTGATGCCTGCTATGTCAATCCTCACACAGGAAGCGATGCCGCCAAGCCACATTTGAATTCTGGAAGCAACTATCACTCGTCATAGGATCTCCGGCTCAACACCAGCCTTCTACTACTGCAGTGAACGACACTACTACTCCGTGGTCTCTCGAAGAGGAAGATGAGGAAGAGTTATTAATGCTGACATTAGCATTGAAAAAGAAAAGAAAAAAAGTGGGTTCATGAACTAAATTTGGGAAGGGAAAAGTATGGTGAATATCATCATCTCATCAAGGAGCTGGAGAATGACGAAGAAATATTTCGTCAGTATTTTCGGCTATCTCCATCTCAGTTTAGTGAAACGCTGAAACTAATTGAAAATGACATAAGAAAACAAGACACAACTTACAGGAAATCTATCACAGCGAGGGAACGATTGGCCATCACCTTGAGGTAAATAAAACTAATTTTATTTTCAAAAGTTCATTGACACTGTTGAGTTAATAAATAAAATATATATATATATATATATATATATATATATATATATATATATATATATATATATATATATATATATATATATTTATTTATTTATTTATTTATTTATTTATTCGCAGGACAACACATTTTCAACTGGGGATTGTTGAGGTTGAGGGCATGGTGTATAAATTGGTGTGTATACAGAGTCAACTGGGGATTGCTGCGGTGATGGTGTATGGTGTGTTGATGTATGTTGTGTTGGTAATGGTGTGTAGGGAAATGTGGTGTGAGTGTGGAGTTGTGTTAGATTTTGATCTTTTCCTCTGCCCAAATGATTATTTCTATAATGTCTCTTTTCACTTGATTTTGCATGTAGCGAGACAATTTTCTTGTTGACTGGCATGCACTGATAAAGAAATGCTCCAAGTCATCCTTTTCTGCAAACCGTTTCTTATTTTCAAAGTAAGTGATTACTTTCTCAACCTCGCTAGGAGACCTTGATTTGAGTTTGCTTGTCTTTTTCTGAGTAGATCCTTCCTCTGTATGAATGGCAGGGGTGGGATGTTGGTTATCTGGTTCCACCACCTGTGTTGCCACATCAGCATCAGCATCATCATTGATGTCCTCCTCAATATTAGTGCTGGTCCTAAGAGAGAGAGAGAGAGAGAGAGATATATATATATATATATATATATATATATATATATATATATATATATATATATATATATATATATATATATTTATTACAATGGTTATACTTATTTTTGTACATTATTTTGGTGTAATCTACCTATTTCCCCCATAATTACATAAATATTTCAAATTACTCTCGTTGATTCATGAATGGAATTAAAAACTCCATTTGGTGTTCATAACGCCAAGGTTTTATTTTCTTGGCGGCCTGACCACTTGAAGTCTTCCTCCGAGCAAGGGCCTGCCGAAAACAGTCTTGCAGCTTCTTCCACTCATGTCTGATATATTTACCTGCAGAGAAAACAAAATATAAATTGGTAATTTTCCCTACTGTGTGTGTGTGTGTGTGTGTGTGTGTGGGTAATTCACCACTGCCTGCTGGTCACCCAGCCAGTCTTCCCCATTACGGAGCAAGCTCAGGGCTCATAGACCGATTTTCGGGTAGGCCTGAGACCACAACACACTCCACACACCAGGAAAGTGAAGCCACAACCCCTCGAGTTACATCCCGTACCTATTTACTGCTAAGTGAACAGGGGCTACACATTAAGAGGCTTGCCCATTTGCCTCGCCGCACTGTGTGTGTGTGTGTGTGTGTGTGTGTGTGTGTGTGTGTGTGTGTGTGTGTGTGTGTGTGTCATATATATATATATATATATATATATATATATATATATATATATATATATATATATATATATATATATATATGTATATAAATATATAATTTTTCAGGTACTTGTCGACTGGGGACACCTTCCAAACAATTGGATTCAGTTACAGGATAGGAGCCACAACAGTTTCAGAAATTGTGAATGAAGTGTGTGATGCTATATGGAAAAACATGCAGCCTATCTTCGTGCCAGAACCAAACATGAACACTTGGATCAACATTGAGAAGGATTTCAACTCCAAATGGAATTTTCCCAATTGTATAGGTGCCATAAATGGTAAGCATGTGAACATTAGGGCACCACCAAACTCGGGATCACAGTTTTTCAACTATAAAAAAATTTTCTCTGTTGTTATTTTGGCCTTAGTGGATGCAAATTACAAATTTACCATCATAGACACAGGCTCCTATGGTAAAAATAGTGATGGTGCAATATTCAATCATAGTTTAATGGGTAAAAGGTTGATGAATAATTCCTTAGGTGTCCCTGCAGACCAGGCTGTAATGAATACCACATCGCCTCATGTCATTGTTGGCGATGAAGCATTCCCATTAAAAAGAAACCTGATGAGACCATTTCCAAGAGAGAACTTGAATTTTTCAAAGAGAATCTTCAATTACAGGCTTAGTAGATGTAGAAGGGTTGCTGAAAATGCATTTAGTATATACACTCAACAGTGGAGGGTATTCCAAAAACCATTCCAGTGCAAAGTAGAACTGACTGATAAAATCATTAAAGCAACAGCAGTGCTACACAACTTTCTAAGATCAAGTATTAATGAACACACTAGTACCTCTGAAATTACACCAGAATCTGCATCAGATAATGATAGTAGCAATGCTTTCTCTAGAATGAGAAAGGTAGGTAATAACTCCACCCGTGAGGCATTTGAAGTACGAAACAAATTCATGGAATATTTTTTATCAGAGGAAGGTAGTGTTCCCTGGCAGGCAGATATGGTGGTCAATCGTCGATAGAGAGAGAGAGAGAGAGAGAGAGAGAGAGAGAGAATATCATTTAATGGAAGTTACATACTACTTTTATGATCTAAAGTCACAACATTAAATGTAGCCTCATTTCATAGACAAATGATATTCCAACATTATATCATACATATTGTATTGTATCAATTAGGAAATAAAATCTACTCACTATCCATTTGTAGTGTCTGCACTATATCTTCCCAACAACTGTCCTTCCTTCCTATGTCCCTGTACCATTCGGAGCTCATATCATACAGGCATGGGTATTTCCGTACTTCTTCAATGAGTTTCTCCATTATCTTTCACTGCTTCACTGGACTTCACTGCAAAATACCCCCCACCACGACAGCAACAGATGGACTGTCAGTGTCACGCACTGAGTGGGAGTAGGGGAGAGGAGCCCTGCTGTGGGTGGTAGGGGAGTGAGTCAAGTGCACATGCGCAAGTGAAGCTATGTTTCAAAAATCGCGGGCTGGGCGATCAGCAGAGCGATGCCCGCTATGTGGCTGGCATCGCTAGCATACACAGGCAGTGTGAGCACTCTCATTGAAAAGTACAGAATCGATTGAAAGCGATGTGGCTTCCACCGAGCGCGTGGCGTGCATGGCGTAGCATCGCAGGCTTAACTCAACTAAATTAAGTAGTACTGGACTGCTAGTGTAATATAATAAATAAGAAAAATTAGACATGGTAATATTGGCCTATATATCTTATTATTAATAGCAAAATAAAGACCAAACTTACTTAATACTGTGATGAGTGGAAGTGTGCTTTAGTTTTTTATTAATTTATTTATTTATTTTTCGAGAGCCACAAATTGAGTTATCGTGAGCTGCCAGCTCTCTCTCTCTCTCTCTCTCTCTCTCTCTCTCTCTCTCTCTCTCTCTCTCTCTCTCTCTCTCTCTCTCTCTCTCTCTCTCTCTCTCTCTCTCTCTCTCTCTCTCTCTCTCTCTCTCTCTCTCTCTCTCTCTCTCTCTCTCTCAAGAAATAAGAATGATAAACATAAGTTATTTTTCATAATAGGTTGGTACATACATTATAAAATAAACCTATGCAAATTTTAGACAAAAAGAATTATAGTTTTCCTACTCTTGGCCATTTTCTAAAGATGACAAACAACAGAAAATATTCACTTATACGGTAAACTAATCATAATGAATCTTATATGTACGTATTGGTTCCAAAAAATTATAATAAACTTATTGTTTGCAGGGCGCATCAGTACCTATCCTGATACAAGATTTCTTTTTTTTCGTTTGCGAAAGGGGAAGACTAGCCAAGGGCAACAAAAGACTAAGAAAAAAAGGCCCACTTGAGATGCAAGTTCCCTAAAAGATAAGTAAAGAATTAGCCAAAAGATGGACAAATATCTTCAAACTTCCCTTTTAAAAGAAGTCAAGTCGTAGGAAGATGGAAATACAGAAGCAGGCAGATAATTTGAAAGTTTATCAGAGAAAGGTATGAATGATTGAGAATACTGGTTAACTATTGTATTAGAGAGTTGGACAGAATAGGGATGAGTAGAAGAAGAAAACCTTGTGTAGCAAGGCTGCAGGAGGAGGGGAGGCATGCAGTTAACAAGATTAGTAGAACAGTTAGCATGAAAATAGCAATAAAAGATAGAAAGAGATACAACATTTCAGCAGTGAGAAAGAGGCTGAAGACAGTCAGTCAGAGGAGGGGAATTGATAAGATGAAAAGCTTTTGATTTCACCTTATCTAATAAAACTGTGTGAGTGGAACCCTCTCAAAGATGTGAAGAGTACTCCATACAAGAACAGATAAGGCTTTTGTACAGAGTTAGCAGTTGGAGGGGCAAGAAAAACTGACAAAGACGCCTCAGAATGCCTAACTTCATAGAAGCTGTTTAACAAGTGATGAGATGTGAGATCTCCTGTTAAGATTATGAGTAAAGGACAGACCGAGGATATTCAGTGTAGAAGAGGGAAACAGTTGAATGTCATTGAAGAAGAGGGGATAGTTGTCTACATAGAAGGTTGTGTCGAGTTGATAGATGGTGGAATTGAGTTTTTGAGGCATTGAGCACTACAAAGTTTTCTCTACCCCAGTCAGAAATATTAGAAAGATCAGAAGTCGGGCATTCTGTGGTGTCCCTGCGCAATCTGTTGACTTCTTGAAGGGTTGGTTGTCTCTGAAAAGATGTGGAAAGATGTAGGGTGGTATCATCAGTGTAGGAGTGGATAAGGCAAGAAGTTTAGTTAATATCATTAATGAATAGTAGAAAGAAAGTGGATGACAGGACATAACCTTGAGGAACACCACTATTAATAGATTTAGGAAAAAAAACAGTGGCTGTCTACCACTGTTGCAATAGAATGATCAGAAAGGAAACTTGAGATAAAATTTTAGAGAGAAAGATGGAAACAGTAGGAGGGCAGTTTTGAAATTAAAGCTTTATGCCAAACTCTATCAAAAGCTTTTGGTATGTGTAACATGACAGCAAAAGATTCACCGAAATCTCTAAAAGAGGATGACAAAGACTCAGTAAGGAATGCCAGAAGATTACCAGTAGAGCGACCTTGATGGAAACCATTCTAATGATCAGATAGAAGATTGTGAAGTGACATATTTAAGGATCTTCCTATTGAGGATAGATTAAAATCCTTTAGACAAGCAAGAGATTAAAGCTATAGGATGGTAGTTTGAGGGATTTGAATGGTCACCCTTTTTTAGGAACAGCAAGAAGGAAAGGTAGAAGTCGATAGACATAGTTTAAAGAGTTTGGTCGGGCAAGTATAGAAGCACATTTTTTGAGAATGATAGGAGGGACCCCATCAAGTCCATAAGCCTTCTGAGGGTTTAGGCCAGTGAGGGCATGGAAAACATTATTATGAACAACTTTGATTGAAGGCATGAAATAGTCAGAGGGAGGAGGAGAGGGAGGGATAAGCCCAGAATCATCCAAAGTGGAGTTGAGAGCAAAGGTTTGAGAGAAGAGTTCAGCTTTAGAGACAGATGTGATGGCAGTGGTGCCATCAGAATGAAATAAAGTAATTAAAGATGAAGAAGTGAAGTTATTGGAGATGTTTCTAGCCAGATGCCAGAAGTCACGAGAAGAGTTAGAGTTTGAAAGATTTTGAAATTTTCTATTTATGAAGGAGTGTTTGGCAAGTTGAACAACAGACTTGACATGATTCTAGGCAGAAATATAAAGTGCATGAGGTTCAGGAGATGGAAGGCTTAAGTGCCTTTTGTGGGCAAGCTCTCTATCATGTATAGCACAAGAACAGGCTGTGTTAAACCAAGGTTTAGAAGGTTTAGGTTGAGAAAAAGAATGAGGAATATACACCTCCATGCCAGACAATATCACCTCTGCTATGTGTTCAGCACACAGAGATGTGTTTCTAACACACAAATAATAATCTCTCCTGGGAAAATAAACATAAATACCTCCTGAGGTCCCCCCAACTGGCAGAAGCAAAATGCCAGAGGCACCTTTCCTTTTGGGGCATCCTGAGGAGGAATTGGAAAAATAGAGCAAGATACAGAAATGATATTGTGATCGGAGGAGCCCAATGGAGATAGGGTAACAGCATAAGCAGGATTAGAGGTAAGGAAAAGATCAAGAATGTTGGACATATCTCCAAGACAGTCAGGGATGAGTAGGGTGTTGCACTAGTTGCTCGAGGTTGGATTTGATGAAGTAGAGGAAGATGAAATTGACAAGTCTTATGTTGAATTAATCAATGAAGATTTACTGGAGTTGGAAAGAATACGAATGAAGGAACGAGAAGCAGAAGCATCACAAGCTCAACAACAACAGCATATGCTCTCACTCAAGGTGCTATCAGAGGCTGTTGGTAAATTAAGAGAAGCCCTTGATTTCATTGAGGAAAATGATCCAGATGTACGAAAAAGCTCCTCAGTCTCTTGCAGTGTTGGTAGATTTTGGGTGTTATCAAGAGATGTGAGAAAAACAACAAAAGTTTGTCCAGATGACAATGACTTCATTCTTAAAAGGAAAGTGGAAGAGGAATATCAGTCAGAAGAGAAACCACGTGGGGATGGGTAGCCAGAGAAGGAATTACGAGAGGGAGAAGAGTTTGAATCAGAGTGGCAGACAATAAAGGTACAAACAAATTGAATCAGAGTGGCAGACAATAAAGATACAAACAAATATATCTCTTGTTTCATATACAGTTTTTTGTTTACATGACCTTTTCATGGACACAATACTCACATAAAATGAGAGTTACCTGTGTCTGGTCTACAGGTAACACAATCCATAGATTCAACTAAATATTTTAGTATGTTTAGTATGTTTTTGCTAATCAACAAATATATCTATCAATAACATACAAGTAGAATTCTTGTGATATTTAGTATTCTTATTAAATACATGAAATTATTATCAAATCACAATGTATGAACAGATTACGAGTGAAGGAACAAGAAATAGAGGCATCACAAGCTCAACATCAACAACAACAACAACAACGTGTGCTTTCATTTAAGGTGCTGTCGGAGGCTATGGGTAAATTAAGAGAAGCTCTTGATTTGATTGAGGAAAATGACCCAAATGTACAAAGAAGCTTCTCAGTCTCTCGCAAAGTGTTGGCAGATTTTGGGTGTTATCAAGAAATATTGCATGAAAAACAGAAAACTGTCTTCATGAGGAAAGGGGAAGAGGAAGAAGAGCAGTCATAAGAGGAACCACAAGAGAATTGGCAGCCAAATGAGAATCACAAGAGGGAGAGGAATTTGAATCAATGACAGGCAATAAGGTACAAACAAACATATCTCTTATTTTATTTATATTTTGTTTTACACAACCTCCTGAAGGACACAGTACTCGCTTAAGTAGAGTTACCTGTATTTGCTATATGGCAAAATTATGTTGAATTAAGATAACTTTAGAAGCCATTTTATATGCATATGAAGTGGTTCACTGTTCATTATACATATATGTAAACATAAAAGTCAGATAAACTACATGTCTCCCGTTACGCAGTCTAGCATGAGGAAGATTGGCACACAAAGAAATTTAGACAAAGAAGCCAGTGTTCTCAAACATTATGTTGTAAAGTCATTTAGAGGCAAAAATTCCATGTACAGTCTTTCCTTTCCTGAACATGCATGGACAAAGAGCAAATGATTTCAATCCCAACCACTTCTTCTTTGTCTTGATATATTGTCTATAGTGTTGTCTGCCTTTGAATAAAAACAATGATTTATCAGCTGCAAAGCTGTTACCAGCTGAGAAATGTTTGGTATTTTCCTGCAATGTGCTGAAGAATGTAGCAGTCCTGGTAAGTGGTTTCTTATGTTTAGCATCATCAGGTTGTGAGTGCCTGATCAAACACTGAATTTTAGAGAGAACTGATTTCTACTCATGATGGCCAAGTTGAAGACTGGGGCTCTAGAGCAGTCAGAGTACTAAAGTAGTATTCCAATGATCTGAAATCATTGATAGTTTAGTGACACTCATCAGCATTTAAAAAGTAAAGATGTGCTTTTAATTTTCCTTCACATCACATGAGCACATCACAACTGGCCAGGCCAGCAGTGAAGGCCACATTGCTGAGGTGCCAAAAGCAGTTTTTTTTTTCTTTACTGTAGTATATTCTATCTGATATAGATGAAAGTATGTATACAGAAACATAATACAGTGGTACCTTAAGATACAAGTTTAATTCATATCTCAAATTGTACATATCTCAAAACAAATTTCTTCATTGAAATGCATTGAGATGCTATTAATCCATTCCAGTCTTCCAAAAAAAGCATCCCAATTTTTTTACAGTTTTTAGGTAAGAAAAAGGTACCATATTTGATTCATAAGATGCATGGGGTTATAAGACACCCACAGTTTTGGCCAGGGGTGTGGAGTCGGAGTCGGAATTGGAGTCAGAGTCGGTAAAAATATGAGCGACTCCGACTCCTTTACGTGATAAATTTTCGAGTAAAGATTCTACTACTTCATGGAGATTGGAGATTCCTACAAATTGGGAGAAATTGACTTTGTGGAGGATGTGTCCAATCAAGCACTACATATAAAGATAATTTTTATTAATTTATGACAATTATATAATCGTAAAGTACACTTTTATTATGGATTTGACTCGAAAATATGTAAGTATTGATTCTCTTAACTTTCGTCTTTTTTGGGTGTGGCAACTAGCGGGCTTTTTGCTTAATCTTTTCCCTTGGTCACCATCCCTCATGTAAAAAAAAATAGACTATATCGCTGTACTGTAAAAAAAAAACAAAAAACGGAGTTGGAGTTGGAGTTGGACTTTTGAAAATCCGACTCCACACACCTGGTTTTGGCAGACATTGAAATGAAAGAGAGAAATGAGCATATTTAAACCTCGAATGTGAAGTGAAGGATTTCACTTGACACTTGAAGAGTTTCACATGCATTTAGATCATTATTATTAGATCCCAATATTTTGCATTTCAAAAGTAATGTTTGCTAGTAGCCTATTTACCATTCATGTTGTGTGATGTAAACATGTACCTGGCATATGGTGTTGGCAGTAACTGAGAGACTACAAGGGTAATAATGATAATTTTTTTTATCATAATTTTTTTTACATGTAAGAATGTAAAAAGATAGGTGGAATTTTAATTGTATGAATTCTGTTTTACCTCAAGGATTAACAACATTACACTATAAAGAATGCAGTGAAGCTTTGCCATGTCAAGATCAAGATCACCGACCCCGTGTTTGTTGTGGTACATGTAATGCATGGTGCTTGGCCATTTAGGCAAATTCTTCCTGACTGGTGTCATTCTATGTGAATTATCAGTAAGTTTGACCTATAATATATTGTTATTTTGATAGAAATAGCTGTTTTGTGGTGTAGTACCAGTCATCACTTTGTTTACATGTGCAAAGATGTCTGGGGTTTGATTATAGAGCCTGTAACTGGCCATCCTATGAGGATTCCCGCCCTTCATAGTGCTCAAACGGGAGCAAAGGCCTGCCATATCTGGTCCATTAAGAGCTATCAAGCAGAGTCTCCTCACAATGATGTGCTATGCCCAAACCTAGTTATAATAACTAAGCAATATGACTTCTCCTAAGGATAAGCAACAGAGTGAGTACCTTTCTCTGATTTATTGACAAGAGCATCACAATGGTCGATAGTAATATTGAGTATTAATATTATTATCTTCCTTGTCAATCTTTTCAATGGCATTTACTATTTTATACATTGTTATTATGCCTCCTCATTCTCTTCTATCTTTTAAGGTTGGCAGTCCCATTTCCTTCAGCTGTTCCTCGTATGTTAGGTCCTTTAGTTCCTGCACCATCTTTGTACCTATCTTCTGGATCCATTCTAATCTTCTTATATCTTTTTTGAAGCTCGGTGACCACATCACTGCTGCATTTTCAAACTTTGGACGTATTGTGCTTGTAATAATTTTTTTTCATCATATCTTTGTCCATGTATTGAAATGCCACTGTAATATTAGTCAACTTTTTATATGCTAATCTAAATGACTCATTAATGTGTCTTTTGGGGTTCAGATTTTCTTGTATAGCCACTCTCAGATCTTTTTCCTCTTTACTCATCATTGTATGTTCCTCTACCAATAGATAGTTTCGTACCAGTCTTCTCTTACTTTTTCTCTATTCCATTATGTGAGGCTGTTATTGCAAGAGGGGAATAACCTTAAAAAATGGTGAAATCGAGTTACGGGTGTAAAAAGGTCCTAAGCACATCAGCCATACCAAAATCGACCATTTGGTGGGTGTTATGAAGGTCTAAAGTCGAGCAAAATTCACATAAAAAAATTGAGACTAACATTGGAAGTGAGTGCAAGCTGGGGATAACCTGCAGTTGGTGGTAGTGGTGCACGAGCCAATGAACTGCGAGCGTCTCGCCACGCCCCCGCGCTCGGCCAATCACAACCTCTGTTTACTTGCAGGGAGGACCACGTGCGGAAAACAACATGGCTTTTAATCCTGCCTGATCTTTCTCCACAGACCCACACCATGTACCTTGCTTACGCACGTACTACGCTACATCTCTGGTTTTTTTTCCACTATCAAGAGTGATGTCTTCCTCCAGCAATGAGAGCAGCCCTGCTTCTACTGGCCTAGGCTCTAAAGAAGAGGCAAGGAAGAGAAGAAGGCGTGACGTTGCTACATGGAAGAGAAACATGCAGAAGAAACATAGAGACACTGGAGAAGAGTACACCAGTACCACGACCGGTGCCATTGTTCCTGCACGCCAAGTTGGACCGCCATGTACGTGCCCTAATAAATGCTATGATATTGTAGGGCGTGACAATATCAATCAAGTCTTCGAGAACTATTGGAAAATAGGCTCGCATGATGGACAGTCTGCCTACCTTGCTGCACACGTGTCTGGGAAACCTGTTGCTCGGAAGTATGCAGGTGATGATTCACGCCGAAAAGTCACATATGAATATTCTGTAGAGGTGAATGGTGAGCAGAAACTGGTGTGCAAGGTATCGTTTATCAACATCCACGGTATCAGCAAGAAGAGGGTAGAGAATGTGGTGGCGAAAGTGGGTAAGACAGGTGTCTCACCTCATGATGAACGTGGCAAGGCACCGTCTATCAAGAAGACACCTGACGACGTGAGGCAGCAGATCCACAGCCACATTCTCTCTCTGCCTACCTGTGCTTCACACTACTCCCGTGCGAAAAGCAAGAACTGTGTCTACCTGCCACCTGGGTTCACCCATAGGAAGTGTTACGAGCTGTATGAGAAGGATTGTGCCGACAAGGGTATACCTGCCGATAAGGTCGTGTCCTTCATCAAGTACAGGTTTGAGTTCATGACCTACAACATCGGTACAAGCCCCCCCCAACATCGACACGTGCAGCTTCTGTGATAAGACCAAACTCGACATCGACCAGGCGAAGATGGAGAAGGATGATTCAAAGCTGCAGGAGCTGAACACTACCCTGAGGCTGCACAATCTAAGGGCGAACGTGGCACAGGACCTCATGCAAACATATGCTGAGGACAACGATGTGAACAGGATGGTCATCACAATGGATCTGCAGCAGACCCTCGTAACGCCAAGTCTCCACACCAATGTCGCCTACTATAAAAGGAAGTTGTGGACATACAACTTCAAGATCCACAACCTGAAGACCACAAAGGCGTACTTTTACGTGTGGAATGAGACGGTGGCGAAGCGAGGATCGAGCGAGATAGGGAGCTGTCTCATTAACTTTATCAACCATTTTGTCCCTGCTAACATCACCAAGTTGGTCCTCTTCAGTGATAACTGTGGAGGTCAAAACAAGAACATAAACCTCTCCCTACTGCTGCTTCGATTCATCCACTCTGGCAGATTCAAGACAGTGATGCAGTACTACCTCATCCCGGGACACTCTATGTTAGCTTGTGACAGGGATTTTGGCAACCTGGCCACATACATACGTGGTCAGAAGGTCTACACCACCCCTCACTACGTGGCGCTGATGACAGAGTGTCGGTCTGCCAACCCCATCACCGTCGTCGAGATGACCTCTTCTGACTTCTTCGACCTGCAGCCCCTTCAGTCTGTCGTCACGAAGACCCACCTGGCCAAGTCTAAGTACAAGGAAGGCCACATGTTCCTGTACGAAGAAACCTATAAACAGGGGATGAAGATCTGGCAAACCTATGGGCACGATTTGAACACTCCAACCCCGTTCAAGCTCCAGAAGGGGAAAGGTGTTGCCTATGACCCGCAAACAGCCCAAGTACCCTGATGGAGTGAAGCTGAAGCCCGAAAAGCTGGAGGACCTTAATAACCTGCTCATGTACATCCCCCACAGGTACAGGTTGTGGTACACTGACCTGTTTGTACATCAGGGGACGCTGGCCGCTAGGAATGTCAAGGAAGACCCGGATGATCCTGAGGCAGCTGAAGACGACATTCTGGACTTCGTGTGAAGCGTCTCATTAAAGTGTCACAGTAGATACTGTGACCACCAATCATGTTTATGAGTGGAGGATGGGTAATAGGATTTTCCAATCAACCTGCCTTACTTGGTTGATTAGGGAATCTTATTGGGTTGGTAAATCTGCTAAGGGCATTGTCAGGATCATAAAAGATTGTTCCTGATAGTGAACTTAACTGTCTCAAGCCAGTGTAAAAGATGAGTCAACTCAAATGATCATACTAATTTTTTCACTAATTTTTCAGGTTAATAGTACTCAGCTTTTATTGAAAAAAACAACTTTTTATTATGTAATGCAGTCAGGTAACGTAGTCTTCGTAACATACTACTCGTTTTATCATAAAGTAACGTAATTTCATTGATAACTCATAAATTCTTGGAAAATAGGTGCTGGAGGTAGCAAAACAATTTTTTTTTCACAAAAAAATTTTTTTGATTACAAAATTTTCTTGGATTTTTTTTTTGTATTGGTATTATACATTACATCATAAGACCCTAAAAAACACACAAAAAACCTAACCTACGCTGGGTAACTTTTTTGGCTGGTAAGTGCAGGTATAATAGTTTTTTTTTTTTTTTTTTTTTTTTTTTTTAGGAGACGGAGATGAAAATAAGGTGACAAAACAGAACTCTTCGAGACCTTTATTTTGATGTATGATAATAGCATAGTATGCCCTTCCTTCCATGCATAACAAGTGGCTAACTTTAAAGCGTATTTTCTCGAAAGTAGGGTCATGAGGGTTATCCCCCTCTTGCAATAATAGCCTCATGTGACACTTCTTAGTATTGAACTCTAACTAACTTCCACTTCTTGCTCCTCTTGTAAACTTTGTTTATATCGTCCTGCAGCAGCAAACAGTCTTCTCAAGTTTTGATTACTCTTAGCAGCTTTGCATCATCAGCAAGCAAATTAATATAATGGTTACACCATTTGTATGTCATTTACATATACAGGCAACCCCCACTTAACGAAGGTTCACACAACGAAATTTTGCTACAACGAAGGTTTCCTTTTACTACCATCTGCCTGTTTAACGAACACCAAACTCGCTTTAACGAAATTTTATCCAGGTATTTTTTCCAAGTTTGAAAGCCCCGCTGTATCACGCAAGCCGACAGGCTTTTGAATACACCAGCACCTCTCATGGACAAAACGCGCACCACTCACTCCTCTATAGTTTTTCCACTCTATGAAGTCCGTTCAGGGTGGGGTAGGTATGGTTGTTTACAACTAGCCATGCTGCCAAATCAACCTTCGTACATGCGTCTCTCTTATTTATCATTCATGTGCTGTTTGAAAGTGATATTTTATGTATTGCGTGTATAGTAAAGGAAGTTACATAGTACAATGAGTGTCTATATTTATGATGATAACGACGATTTATATAAATTCTATGGCATGTGGCAGAGTTTTTTTCCCATGTTGCCATGTTAGTGGTGGTGGTGGTGGTGGTGTCCCCTTTCATCTCTGCTGGGTCAAGTCAGGCCAGGCCAGAGTTGCCAGGTTAGCGGGTTTCCTGCCAATATATATATATATATATATATATATATATATATATATATATATATATATATATATATATATATATACAGTTAAGTCCCGGGTTACGTCTGTCTCGAGTTACGTCAAACTCATAGTTACGTCAGTCCACTATAAGGCAATTTAAGATTAAAAAATTAAAAATTTATAAATCATAAAGTGCGGGATTTATTGTTATTGTTGGTGGTTGCCTGCCACACCGCCCGCCTCACGCTTGAATACAATAACACCTTGCCTCAGTTCCACTACACCATAGCCCCTGGCAAGAGTGTTATCCTACTTCTGCATTTACTGACTCAAGTTCTTAGTATCTTGCTCAATGTCACCAAAGAGGAAACTTCTTAGTGACAGCAGTGATGCTAAGAAAAGGAAAACCATTATGCTACAAGAAAAAGAGGACATAATTAAAAGACATGAGAAGGGAGGCAGCAGCTGTGTGTGTGAGGGAGGGAAGAAGAAAATGGGAAGCCCGTTACCATAACAACGGGGAGGTTGACGACCTTGAGGGCTCGCACACCCATCACAACAATAACAACTCCGGAGCCTTCACCTGGGCCACACGACACTCGCAGCTCACTTGCACCGTCTGCGCCTGTCTGCTGATCCCTATTGCCCTTTCCTATTGCATTTCCTGCCCTGCTGCCCACGCTTCTACTCCCACCGCACTGCACTACGCTCCCAGCTGTGCGCCCTGGGCATCACAACATTCGACCTGCCCACCCTCCTGGCGGCCTCAGGCGTCCACTCCTCTCGGCAACCTGCAGTCCTTCGCGTTCGTGGCCCTAATCAACAACAAAAACAAGCTTGTGTTTCATATTCCTATATAGTTGTAAATAATATAACAATATAACCTTTGATTTACCTGAATGACCATAAACAATGATTGGTTGAAAACTCGATAATATATATATATATATATATATATATATATATATATATATATATATATATATATATATATATATATATATACACACACACACACACACACACACACACACACACACACACACACACACACACACAAAAGGGGTTTTCTGAAAGTTTGAGAGAAAATGGACCAAAAATTATACGGAGTATTATTTATTATTATTCATTTCGACTTTTTTCCACACTACCTAAATAATAATAATAATAATAATAATAATTAGAAAGAGAGAGATTAACAGATGGGTGGTGGGTCGGTACTTAATCTGATAATTGGGAGTCGAACTGGCAACGTCGCACTCATGGGAATTCCAGAATGTGCCCTGCCCTGAACGGACTTCATAGAGTGGACGCACTATAGTTCAAAACAATAACAGCGTCAGCAGTAGCTCATCTTCCCTCGCTCTACATGCCACCAAAACACCCTGCAATATCGCCTAGCGTTGCTAAGAAGACCAGGAAGTCTCTTACTCTTGAAGTGAAGCGAGATATTATTCACAAACACGAGAGGCGAGAAAACTAAGCATTGCTTCCCACCATGGCTTGACTCCATCTACTGTCTACCATTTTCAAGTCAGCAGACTCTATTAAGAAAGCTGGCGAGATCATATCTTCCTTGCAAGCTAAACGAACCACCGGAACTCATGACTCTGCAATGGATAAAATGGAAAGCCTTGTGGAAATGTGGTACATAAGTTTTGTATGCGGTACAATGATGCGCCCTTTGTTTACATTCCACAGGTTACCAGCTAGCGTCTTTTCCGCTCCACTATCCCTCCCTTCATAAATTTAAGGTCATCAACATTATAAAGTTACTTACATACATACATTAGTGTACATTATAATGACTTAGTCTTAAATTGAACTGCTTAAATGTTTAACTTCATAATTTTTACTTTCATTAAACCTTTTACTGTACTATGATGCACTCTTGCTTTGTTTACTCTCAATGGAAGCTCAAGTCAGGGGTTAAACTTCTTATAATTGGTTCGTTTAACGAAAATTTGCTTAATGAAGGGTTTTTCAGGAACGTAAAATGAAGGGTTTTTCAGGAACGTAAAATGAAGGGTTTTTCAGGAACGTAACCCCTTCGTTAAGCAGGGGTTGGCTGTATATTGTGGCATCATATCACCTCATTGCTTACTAATTTCACTTCACTTGCAAACCAGATATTGTTTTGCATCTCTTTCAACTCATACGAAAACAGATCGATACATTATGCACTTTATTATATCAAGAGATATTGTGTTGCCATTAGAAATATATATAGGAGTACCATTCACAAGATATCGTCATATCAATAGGTATGAAAAATAAACATAAGTAACAAAAACTGCAGTACGTGATAAGACATTGGCCAGAAACTTAAATTAAGTATTGCATTGAAAGACTCACAAAACATCATCTTTGGAAACACATAACAATACCTTTGTGCTTCACCCCAGAAAACAAAAAAAGACACTTTTGTGGTCTATCTTCGAGACACACAAGAAAGAACAGGTTCTTATGATCACTACAGACAGAGCCACGTCTACATCACACCTTGCAATAGGGTGAGAAGCACTGCTACCCTTTACAATTACTACTTGGTACTAATTTACTGTCATGGCCTGGCAGCAAGACACATTGTGTCATCCACCGCGATGCACATTTGATATCTGACTAGCCAGTATGCTCACTACACTCCCTCACTAAGAAGATGGCGTCTCCTAACAAGGAATGTTATCTTCATTCACTCATTCACTGCCAGTGTTTAGAGGAAAGTAGGAGAAAGAAAAAACAAAAAAATCTAAATTTATCCATAGTGAACTCCAACATAGAGTGAACACATTGGTAATTTGGTCCTTAAGGCATAAACAATCATGATGGATGACAGGAATGATGAGTGATGAGCAGAGGACTCGTGTTCCAAGAAGTTACTTTCCTCTCTTGGTCTACATTCTCCTCTTTTAAATGCTATATACATATCACTGTTTTCTGCTGGTGTAGATAAGGCGTTGCTAAAAACCTTACCCACTACACATCTACAGCTGTCTACAAAAATCTACAAATTTATCCACCCAATCTACAAATGGTCAATGAAATACACTACACCAGTGATGAAGATTTGTGGCCAACCTTCAGAACTTCATTGGTATGTGTCCAAGAATTACCCTCCTCCTCCTCCTCCTCCTCCTCCTCCTCCTCCTCCTCCTCCTCCTCCTCCTCCTCCTCCTCTTGTTCCTTTGGCTACACTGGCAGTAGCAGCAGCAGTCTCGTGTCTGTTGTATGTCTTGCACGCTCACTTCAAACATTTCCCTCACTTCTTTGGTGTTAGTAGTACTGAATCCTGGAACAAGAGATGGATGTCAACAGTAAAAAGTCCTGAAAAAAAAATAACAAGAAATAGTTCAAAACCATTTAAAATGTGACATGTGGAGATAGAAGTGTAATATGCAAACCACAATATTCACATCATGGTCACTCAACACTTTATTCTGGACTTGCTTCGCTGTAGTCATACTCTTGTGGGACGAATATAATGCCGTCCTGTTCAATGGTGCATGCAGTCACTCGCTCCCGTCCTCCTCAGTACCTGTTGTCTTGTGATACACTGGCTGGGTTAGGGAAGCTTGCGTGGATGATAACACGTCAACGCATCTTCATTAACTTGACAAACATATATACAGTGAAAATGTTGCAGGTAAGATGAAAAAAAAAAAGGTATGAAGTATGAGTCAGCTAACTATACAGTACGTATTGGAATATTCTCAATGTGCAAGAACAATTTAGAAGTGTTTAAAGTTTGGTAGAATTTCATGCACAACTTAATTATGCCATCTTTGCCACAGCACAGCCACAACAAATCCACAGCAAGATCCCACAGCATAAAGGAGTTAAAAAAACTATTTACTTGTCTTACCCAAACAGCTAGGCAAAGAACCCCAAGGGAGCCAAGCACAAAACCCAGCATCATGCCAGCTTGGGGACTTGACACTTCAGTGACAGTCTTCTCCTGACCATTGCTGCTGCTGGGCGGATCGAACACTGCTGAGGGGATGGATCCTCAGGGAGAGGATCTGGGCGACTTCACACACTTGTCAACATCTGAGGGTGGAGAATTACTCTCTCAGAAACACAGATTTATTAGAACTTAAGGATAGAAGTTAAAAAAGAGGGGGTAACGAGAGATTTACACGCATTTCAGGAACACATATTCAGCGATACATTAAAAAAAAAAACTACAAAAACTATATCACTAATAAATGCATATGGCAAGATGAAATTATACTTAATTATAAAGAACAACCTATCTGCAAATCGCTGATCTTAATCATACTTGTGAGACAAAATGCATGTTCATGTATGCCAAGAATAACAAAAATACCCTTGAATACCACAATAACCTCTTTAGGCTGCTAAATGTAGAGGTGAAGGGCTGAAAAGTTTAAGAAGACAGACCATAGTAGAGTGACAGTGACAGTCCAGGTAGGCCTAACCTTCACAGTTGAACTTCCTGACGAGTCTTTATCCTGGCCGGCACTGGCAGTAGTATGACTGGAGTGTTGGCGCACAGGGGCTCACACCCGACATTCTTCTCCAGGCACTCGTTAATGCCACATAACTGCACAAACTCATCCTGGCACAAGGAAAGCATTTGCATCAGTCAAGTTGTGATTTTTTATACTATATACAAACCTGCAACTTTTATATGAAACAATGGAGTTCAGGCATGAGTTAAGCCTTGGGTGCCCGAGTGACAAAAGCAAGGACTTCTCCTCACCTCTCCGTTACTGTAGTCATTGATGTCATCATACATGCGCTGCTTCGGGATGCCATTGACACCGCCGTAGGAGAACTGACTGTCTGAGGCACATGTGTTGTTGCTCTTCAGTGCGGGAATGGTCTGCAGGTCTGCCAGTATTGCATTGTGTGAGTGAGATGCTGGCTTTGTATTTTAACACCACTATTATTCATTAAGATAAATTTAGATGGACTAGATGGTGTTTTAAGAGAGAGAAACCCTAGCAGTAAGTTACCAACCCCTCATAATGCTCCAAACACACTCAAAATATCCAAATACTGAAACACACCTCCAAACCACACTCAAAATACATAAAATAGTATGCCTAAAGGATCTAACACACACTGAAAACAAACGAAACACAACCAAAACATACTTATAACACACAAAACACTGACTGAACACATTCAAAACACCCCAAATATACCCCAAACCAACATAATGCATTATAAAGAACGTTAGGATTAAAAGGGACACTTAACTAAACATTACACCTAGGCTCCTTTTCCTATTCCGTCTCTATTTCTCATTTCTTCTACGTCCCCTTTCTTTGTTTCTCCTTTTTGCTTATTTTGCTTCCATCTACACGTCTGAGCTTAGAACACATCAAAACACTACATATTAGACAAAATATTGAGGAAATGGAGGGTGATTTAAGTATTGTGGCTTGGCTGCTGCTCCTCTTCCTCCTCCTTTTCTCCTTCCTTCCTCATTATCCTCCTTTATTTCTCCTTTCTTCCTCCTTCTGCTACTATTATCTACACACCTGAACCTAGAAATACAGCAACCCCCGCTTAACGAAGGGGTTACGTTCCTAAAAAAACCTTCATTAAGCGAAATTTTGTTAAGCGAACCGATTATAACAAGCTTAACCCCTGACTTGAAATTTCATTGAGAGTAAACAAAGCGAGAGTGCATCATAGTACAGTGAAAGGTTTAATGAAAGTAAAAACTAAAAAGTTAAACATTTAGGCAGTTTGATTTTAGTCATTATAATGTACACTAATGTATGTATGTATGTAACTTTATAATGTTGATGATCTTAAATTTATGAAGGGAGGGAGAGTGAAACAGGAAAGACACTAACCGGCAACTTGTGGAATGTAAAATAAAAAAGGGCGCATCATTGTACCGCATACAAAACTTATGTACCACATTTCCACAAGGCTTTCCATTTTATCCATTGTAGAGTCACGAATTTAGGTGGTTCTTTTAGCTTGCAAGGAAGATACGGTCTCACCAGCCTTCTTAATAGGTCTGCTGACTTGAAAATAGTAGAGACAGTAGATGGAGTCAAGATGGTGGCGAGCAATGCTATTAGTTTTCTCACCTCTCTTGTGTCTGTGAATAATATCCAGCTTCACTTCGAGAGTAAGAGACTTCCTGGTCTTAGCAACGCTAGGCGACATTGCAGGGCGTTTTAGTGGTAAGTTGAGCAAGGGAAGATGAGCTGTTGCTGACGCTGTTATTGTTTTGAACAGGGGGAGTGAGTGGTGTGCGTTTTGTCCACGAGAGGTGCTGGTGTATTCAAAAGCCTGTTGGCTTGAGTGATATGGTAGGGCTTTCAAACTTGGAAAAAATTACCTGGATTAAGCTTCGTTAAAGCGAGTTTTGTGTTCGTTAAACAAGCAGATGGTAGTAAAATGAAACCTTCGTTGTAGCAAAATTTCGTTGTGTGAACCTTCGTTAAGCGGGGTTTGCCTGTACACGAAAACACGTAGAAAATCACTAGATCTTAAGCAAAATATTGACGAACTGAAGGGTTTTGGAAAAGAGGCGCCAGCCTGGGGCTATGATGAGTCACCACCTAGGCTGTGGTCATCTCAGAGAACGGGAACGAGGATGACTCGGCTAAATTATGTAAATTTAATTTCAAAAAATTAATTTTTGAAAAAATTGACCCACGGCCGAATGCATGATATTTTATGACGTGATAAACATTTAAACTCGTTTTCAAAATATTAAAATATCTCCAGCTTAACTAGTTTTTAAAAAGTATCTAAATTAATTACTTTAAAAGTATAAAATCTTTTCACCAATAACTTTGCTAAAACGTCCTGTAAAGTCAAGTTCTTTTCACTTGGCGAGTATTGTAATACATTTCACGGAGTCTGAGCTAACTTTTAAGGCATTCTACAGCAATAAACAGAAACGTGTGCAAATAAAATAAAGAAAAATAAGAGCTTTTTACAACAGCACCAAACACCATTTCAAAGTCCACATATTTCACTCAATAGATTGATTTCACACTTAAAAGAGCATAGGCGATTCTTTGATACCATAAAGGCCCACTTATACCTTGAAATAAAAAAAAACTCAAAATGGGAAATGGAAAATTTTGACCGTTACAAAGCCTTTGACATACGCCATAAAACACTACTAAACGCCAGATATTTACCAAACACAGGTGCGGAACACACTTCAAACACAACGAAACATTTATAGAAACCATAAAAACATACCATGCAAACGTAATATTATCGTTAGGAAATATTAAAAAAAAAAAAGCATTTGACCCTGCAGGCTGCCATGGGATGGTGATGACTAGGAGACCAGGGGGAGAGGTGGCCTGGAGGCAACACTGGGAACAGAGCCAGCAGATATCCAAATATTGTCTTTATCATCTCACCACACCAAAATTAAGCCACATAGGGAACTTTTAACCACAGGATATGAAATGCTAGACTAGTAGCTCCATTCTGACACATGCCTGGGTTATATTAAGTGAAGGAAGCAAATATCAGCGGATCCTTGCTCTTATAATATACCTATCACCTTTTAATATATGAATACAATTTTCATTCTCTTATATAAAGGAAATCTAAAAATAAGTGAATGACCTTATAAATACCTTTAATAGACGAAGATGAGGCAGTGTGGAAGGTTATGGTGAAGGCTTGCACTGCTTGTCTTGCCACTTGGTGCATGGTGCTTGGTGCTAGGCGCTGCTTGAAAACTGTTGGTAATATAGCAACAATTCACTTCACTTCACTTTTGTGTGTGTGTGTGTGTGTAATTCATCACAGTCGTCTGCTGGTCACCCAGCTAGTCTTCCCCATTATGGAGCAAGTTCAGAGCTCATAGACCGATCTTCGGGTAGGACTGAGACAAAACACACTCCACACACCGGGAAAGCGAACAGAGGCTACACGTTAAGAGGCTTGCCCATTTGCCTCGCCGCTTCCTGGGACTTGAACGCGGACCCTCTCGATTGTGAGTCGAGCGTGCTAACCACTAGACTACGCGGTGTCTCTCCATCTTTTTCTGGTCATTCATGCACTATATAAAACTATATAAAACAGAGTTCAATATGATATCTTCCAGCAGTACACCTCTCCGTCATCTCTTGTGTTTCTTGTTAATACAGGCAACAATTATAATGCTATAAAGTGCTTATACCTTTTTTCGAATTGTGGTGCGCACCATGTTATTGTACCACACACAGCCACTCACGACCCCTGCTTATGGCCAAACAACCTCCAGCTACCATCGTCAAGAGTGTGGACACCTTCGCGAGCAGAGTGTGCACACTTTGCTGGGTAAGGGCACATACACACAGCCTGCCAGGCACAGCTCGACCGTGTGGACGTGGCATAACACCTACAGTACATAACCATCCGACGCATTATAACTACCATACGCCTAATTAACTACCTTAACTACCCTCCACCAGCTTATTGTCCACATGACTCCCTCAATGCACGACACTTTCCCATCACCGTCCCATCACTAATGATACTGTGGCACCATAAATTAGCTACCCTTCACTATCCACTCACTCCCACATGTCACGTCGCCCCTTCAGTACATTATTATACAGCTTTCTAGTCAATTGTCCTCTCCATTACCTCCCCATTACTGTCCCATCACGTCCCTACATTCCACTCTACTAGACTCACCTTATTCACTGAGCAGGTGGAGCGGTTACCGTGTTCCCAGGTCTCGTGTCTAGTGATGAAATGGACGTTTGCTGGTCACTGATGGTGGTGGTGGTGGTGTTGGTGGGCAGTGTTGCCAAATGAAAATGTTATATGTTGCCAGATCTGCCTTCAAAAGTTGCTAAAAAGTCGCTAAATCATTGTTGTATATGCTACAAACGTTCTTGACTTACACATAGGCTAATCAGTATAGGGCCCCGTTGACTCTAACACAGACCGTTTATCTCTCTCAGTGACGCAAAGCAAACCTGTCTAACTGCCCCCTATTGTCCTGCCTCTCCAACCCCCCCACTGATGTTTCCCACCCTCTCATCACTCGCTTTTCAAAGTTTACATGTGTTGACAGAAGTATCAAGCTTTTAATTGTCTCGTCTTTATTCATTAATTGATGTTTGCCTGACTACAAAATTAATATACAACAATTATTTGCCCACTACAGGTGACCCTTGTGTCAGTCAACTCCCTTGTCGCCAAATTTGTCGCTAAATATTTGCTGAAGTAGCTAAATTTGCGACATGTCTCACACTGCTCTGATAAATAAAATCACCAAATAGTCACCACAGTGAATATGGAAACGCGTCATGGTACACAAAGGGTACCATTGCCTCCAGAGTCTCTCCATAGTGTGTGTGTGTGTGTGTGTGTGTGTGTGTGTGTGTGTGTAATTCACCTCGGTCGTCTGGTTGTTACCCAGCCAGTCTTCCCCATTACGGAGCGAGCTCAGAGGTCACAGACCGATCTTCGGCTAGGACTGAGACCACAACACACTCCACATGCCAGGAAAGCGAGGCCACAACCCCTCGAGTTACATACCGTACCTATTTATTGCTAGGTGAACAGGGGCCACACAGTAAGAGGCTTGCCCATTTGCCTCTCCGCTTCCCGGGACTCGAACCAGGCCCTCTCGATTGTGAGTCGAGCATGCTAACCACTACACGACGCGGTGTGTGTAATTCACTGTTTGATCTGCTGCAGTCTCTGACGAGACAGCCAGACGTTACCCTACGGAACGAGCTCAGAGCTCATTATTTCCGATCTTGGGATAGGTCTGAGACCAGGCACACACCACACACCGGGACAACAAGGTCACAACTCCTCGATATACATCCCGTACCTACTCACTGCTAGGTGAACAGGGGCTACACGTGAAAGGAGACACACCCAAATATCTCCACCCGGCCGGGGAATCGAACCCCAGTCATCTGGCTTGTGAAGCCAGCGCTCTAACCACTGACACGACTACGGTGATGGTCGTACTAGTAGTAGTAGTAGTAGTAGTAGTAGTAGTAGTAGTTGTAAAGCTGTATTAGTAGTAGTAGTAGTAGTAGTAGTAGTAGTAGTAGTATTAGTAGTAGCAGTAGTAATAGCAGTACTAGTAGTAGTAGTAGTAGTAGTAGTAGTAGTAGTAGTAGTAATAGCATTATTATTATTATTAGTAGTAGTAGTAGTAGTAGTAGTAGTAGTAGTAGTAAAAGTAGTAGTAGTACTAGTAGTAGTAGTATTAACCATGCAAATAGACTAACAACACACACACACACACACACACACACACACACACACACACACACATTGGAATATGCAGGAGTTGTGTGGACCCCCATTAAAAGAAACACATAAAGAAATTGGAGAGACTACAAAAAATGGCTACAAGAATGGTTCCAGAATTTAAAGGGATGACATATGAGAGACTAAAAGCAATGGATCTTCCAACCCTGGAACAGAGAAGAGAGAGAGGGGATCTCATACAAGTTTATAAATTGATCAACGGAATGGATCAAGTAGATAATGAGAAACTGATCCTGAGAGAAGAATATGACATTCGAAGCACAAGATCGCATAGTAAGAAACTGAGGAAGGGAAGATGTCTGAGAGATGTTAAAAAATATTGTTTCCCGCAAAGATGTGTTGAGACTTGGAACAGTTTGAGTGAGGAAGTGGTGTCAGCAAAGAGTGTACATAGTTTTAAAGAAAAATTGGATAAGTGTAGATATGGAGACGGGGCCACACGAGCATAAAGCCCAGGCCCTGTAAAACTACAACTAGGTACGACTTGGTAAATACACACACACACACACACACACACACACACACACACACACACACACACACACACACACACACACACACACACACACACACACAGAAACACATACACACACACTCATAAAAAAGGAAGCACATTGAGATGGATAGGAAATTATTTGAGGTGGAGTGAAATAAGGACGCTAGTTAAAGATATGAAGTCCAAGTGGAGAGCAGTAGGAAGCGGAGTGCCACAGGCACCAGTACTTTTCCTCATTTATATTAACGACATGCCAGAAGGAGTGAACAGCTACATAAATCTGTTTGCAGATGATACGAAACTGTGCAGAGTTATAAAGCAAAAAGAGGATTGTGAAATACTGCAAGAAGACCTAAATAAGATCTGGGAATGGAGTTTCATGAAAAGTGGGAAATGGAATTCAATGTGAACAAAAGCCATGTCATGGAAATGGGAAAGAGTGAAAGACGACCTGTGGCAATCTATAAGATGGGAGATGGAATAGAACTGGAGAAAGTAAAAAAGGAAAAGTACTTAGGAGTGACAATGGAAGAAAACAATCAACCAGTAAGCCATATTGATAGAATTTCAGAGAGACATGATATGCTAAGGAATATTGGAGTAGCATTTCACTACATGGACAAAGAAATGATGAAAAAATTGATAAGTACTAAAATAAGACCCAGATTGGAATATGCAGGAGTTGTGTGTACCCTCCATTAAAAGAAACATATAAAGAAATTGGAGAGACTACAAAAAATGGCTACAAAAATGGTTCCAGAATTTAAAAGGATGACATAGGAGAGACTAAAAGCTATGGATCTACCAACCCTGGAACAGAGAAGAGAGAGAGGGGATCTGATACAAGTTTATAAATTGATCAACGGAATGGATCAAGTGGATAATGAGAAACTGATCCTGAGAGAAGAATATGACATTCGAAGCACAAGATCGCATAGTAAAAAACTGAGGAAGGGAAGATGTCTGAGAGATGTTAAAAAATATAGTTTCCCGCAAAGATGTGTTGAGACTTGGAACAGTTTGAGTGAGGAAGTGGTGTCAGCAAAGAGTGTGCATAGTTTTAAAGAAAAATTGGATAAGTGTAGATATGGAGACGGGGCCACACGAGCATAAAGCCCAGGCCCTGTAGTCGGGTCAATATATGAAAAATATGGGCTGTACCCCCAACAAATTGGAACAAAGGGATTTTTTTTTTATTTTAAAGGCATTAGTAGGTCATAGTCAGCTCCAGAAAAAAAGTCTCCCGAAATCGGACCACGGGAACATGGTTAATTAGCATAATGAAGTCAAGATGGCGGACACCTGGAATTTCGATACACTACAAACTTTTTTCTGGATCACTTTAGACCATGTAAATGTATTACCAATAGATAGAAATATGATATCAACTAACCAAACAAGCATATTGAAATCTATCACTGCGTGTGGGGAATCATCACGCGTGGGGAAATGATATTGAAGAATCGTTCCGTGGTAATGTGAGACGCATGGTGTAGCCCCACGGATGTGTGTCGACGCCGAGCTTATATGTTTTGCTTAATTTCTCTCCTCACGCCACCACAGGTAAGTTTCTAACACAGCAACATGATATTATGATATAATGAATATATACATGTCATATCTACCATGAAAAAAGCTTTGTTGTTATAATAGTAATAATAATAATAATAATAATAATAATAATAAAACAGTAAAACGCCTTAGAAGGCAAATGGCGAGCGAACTCAGCGAAGCTAATAGAGAGAGAGAGAGAGAGAGAGAGAGAGAGAGAGAGAGAGAGAGAGAGAGAGAGAGAGAGAGAGAGAGATTTTATTTCCATTAGATAAGGATTAATTGGAGATCGATAAACATTTGTTTTTATTTATACAATTATGGAGTGTCCCCTGTTAATGTACATACTGCAGGATATGATTACTCAAGTAATTCTAAGTCGAAAATGTTATATGGTCTTATGCTTTTAACGCCATGATTTAGGAGTTTTTTTTTTTTTTTATATACCATGTGGGCTTTTCACGGGAATTTATGGGCTAAAGGGGATACTTTTTAGGGTACCTCCTATCTCAAAGCCCACCCGCTAAGAAACCGTTGCCCTGAGTGAGGAAGCCCAACCTGCACTCAGACCGTGGACAGGATTCGAACCCGTGCGCTTGGAGACCCCTCGAACCCCAAAGCACGCATGGTTCTACTATACCACGGCGGCCCCGTAGGCTATTCAAATTTCTTTGCAAAAATAGATTTCATGCTGAGGTCAAATAACGTTACTTCTACTTAATAGTAATGTAAAAAAAAATTAATATATATATATATATATATATATATATATATATATATATATATATATATATATATATATATATATATATATATATATATATATATATATATATATATATATATATATATATATATATATATATATATATATATATATATATATATATATATATATATATATATATATATATATATATATATATATATATATATATATATATATATATATATATATATATATATATATATATATATATATATATATATATATATATATATATTATCAGAGGATATACTATCATGCTATTGAAGCTACTCATAGATATATATCTCATAAATCAGTATTTTTTTCGAACATTATCAAGGAACATTCAACATTTGGTTTATACGATATTTTTCATTTAGAGTAGAGACTTCAATTTTTCTATATGTACGGACTGTACTGCCCTCAGTACTCTGTTATCTTTTGGTTAGTCTGTAAAGAACAATGCTATTAAGACTTATTTTTTACATGTACAAAGTACATGTACAAAGTGTAACTATCCTGACTACGGCACTGTGGTGTTATGTTATAATTATGTTATATTATGGTTTATTAAGAACAATTTTATCAAGACATTTTTCTTTATGTACAGACTCAGTGCTGCGTTGTATGTACGTACCTAACATACAATATACTATGTAACAACTGCCTGGGGGTGCGATACTGGCATGATACTTTGTTGTAAATTACAATAATTGTTTTTTTTTTTTTTTTTTTTTTTGCTGTTTTTTTTTTCAGTTTTGAAGACTCATGAAGTCATTATGACGTCATAGTGACGTCATAGGACATTTTTAATATGTTTATTTGGTTGATTGGTATCATGTTTCTATCTATTGGTAATACATTTATATGGTCTAAACTCTAA
>NC_059297.1:12426910-12429410 GCF_017591435.1 Portunus trituberculatus
TGTCCAGAAGTAAGGCGACCCTGGGATGCACCGGAGGCTGTAAAACTAGACGCCCACACCAGCCCTCTCTGTGGTGCTGTTTTGTCATGTTGTACAGTGTACACTTCTCTATATCGAAGTCTCTCTCTCTCTCTCTCTCTCTCTCTCTCTCTCTCTCTCTCTCTCTCTCTCTCTCTCTCTCTCTCTCTCTCTCTCGTCATGTTTTTTCACCATACATTATAATCTTTGCTATTGGGTTGCGTACTTTTTATTATCATTATTGGTGTAAGTTTCAGAATCTTTGTATTTTTATTATTGTGCGATTTTAAACTGTTATGGTTGTAGCGCAGCCTAAATGCAATAAGTTAATCTGTGTGTGTGTGTGTGTGTGTGTGTGTGTGTGTGTGTGTGTGTGTGTGTGTATGTGTGTATGTGTGCGTGTGCGTAGATGAAGAGTCACACGCATCACAGGTGTAAGGCGATTATATATCATAAAAGTAATGTAGCATGACCTTTACTTTCCGTGCGCTTCCTGTATCCTTATTCACTCATTCATTCTTTTGTTCATTCGTTCATGTATTCACTCGTTTATTCATTCACTGTGCATACATAGCGGCAATGATAATGAAATATAATACCACTTTGTTTGATGATTCGCTTATTTTTTTACGTATAGCAAGACCAGTATGCATATATACATATATATATATATATATATATATATATATATATATATATATATATATATATATATATATATATATATATATATATATATATTTTTTTTTTTTTTTTTATGCAAAAAAAAAAAAAAATGAAGCCAATGGACGGAGCTTATGAGGCTGTGGGCGAAGCTTGCGATCGGCAGATACACCCAAAACATTGGCCGTTCCCGTATTAATCAATAGAAATTTGCAACTTTCTATTTCCATATTATAGGAAAACTAAAAAAGAACTGATAGTCTGACTTATGTAAACTACATTATAGTTTCCTATATATTTCATGTAGACCTATTATTAATGGCGTTAATGCAAAATTGCCGCAATATTGAAATAATACACCAAACGTTTCCTGGAGAAATTGTGGTAAAAAGATTGCTTTTTCTTGCTTTATTACATGACAAGGAACAAACATTGAAGTAAAATTTCAGTGATTAGATGCTTTTTTACATGTATAGTGACATGTAATCACACATCATTCTGAATATGTGCTGGAGAGAGAGAGAGAGAGAGAGAGAGAGAGAGAGAGAGAGAGAGAGAGAGAGAAACTTACAGCATTTTGAGATCACCAGTGCTAAGTATTGCTAAACCAAGAAAAATCAACCTTCAGGCCAACTTTCACCTGATTATGTAGTTTATTTATCTTTTATCTCGATGCACATGTATATTTACTTGTCTACATTTATATGGATGTGTACATTTACATGTGTATATATATATATATATATATATATATATATATATATATATATATATATATATATATATATATATATATATATATATATATATATATATATATATATATATATATATATATATATATATATATATATATATATATATATATATATATATATATATATATATATATATATATATATATCCCGTAGAACCAGACATTCCCCCAAAGACAGCCTCCCACCTCTCATCGAAGTCCATCGAAGCTAAAAACACTATAATTTCACTGTTATGTATTATTTACCGTCTAAACCGTCGTGACGCGGTATGCGACGACCATTTAGACTTTAGAGTCTTTTAAGGTCTCATATATGGTAGGCGGCCTCAAAACATGGACATAAGACGGAAAATAAGGAGCATAACTTGGGCGTTCCTATATGTTTTCAATGGGCGACTGTTAATGCTTTGGGTGTGATGGGGTATGGCCAGCAGCGGACCAATAGCGCGTCGGGTTTACTTTTGTACCGTCATGCCGTCTTCTCCCATTCAATCTCCTTGATATATATATGTATATATATATATATATATATATATATATATATATATATATATATATATATATATATATATATATATATATATATATATATATATATATATATATATATATATATATATATATATATATATATATATATATATATATATATATATGAGTGATAGTGGTCTAGAATAGGTGAGGCTGATGAATTCTTGCGGTCCTCTCTCTCTCTCTCTCTCTCTCTCTCTCTCGCTCGCTCGGTGGTCCATATCCGTAAATGTTGTTTTCAAGGGTGCTTTCATGATGCGAGTGAAAGAGTGTGCTTTGCAATGTGTGGTCTGATGAATTGTTAGCTGCTTAGTTGTGTGTTCCTAAATGTATAGGCGGCTTATTTCTTTTCAGGAGGCAGTAATGGAAGGCAGTGGTGTTTTCAGAGCGCTTTCATGATACAAGCGACAATACATATAAGTTACAATATTACCTTCCAAGTCACTCCCACCTCACAGAAACCCCTTGAAGACTTCTTTTGATTTCTACCAGATTCATTGACGACGCAGAACTGGTACTTTAGCCAATCTG
>NC_059297.1:12434410-12439410 GCF_017591435.1 Portunus trituberculatus
TGCACCATTTTTTTTTTTCCCGCCATTTTCAGCTAGAGGAATGGTTTGATGGGGGAGAGGGAATCTTTTTCTGTACTATCCTGTCTACCTTCTGTATATCCCTTTGTATATCCCTCGTCAACACTATCATAAGTATCACCATTGCTTTTATCTCAAGAATCATGTTATTTTTTTTCTTTATTTTTCATCTTTCATTATTTAGTATCTTCCAGTGTATATTATTGTTGTTGTTGTTGTATTCTTATTTTCTGTAATCATCATCGTCATCACCACCACCACCATCTTTAACATCACCACCATTATTACCATCATCGTCAATTTTAGTCATTTTCGGTGCTTCTTGTGTGTGTGTGTGTGTGTGTGTGTGTGTGTGTGTGTGTGTGTGTGTGTGTGTGTGTGTGTGTGTGTGTGTGTGTCCCTCGATCCCTTCCTTTAAAGATGACCGCTCTCTGTCAGCCCTCCTCCTCCTCCTCCTCCTCCTCCTCCTCCTCCTCCTCCTCCTCCTCCTCCTCCTTTTCTCAGTTCCTCCATTTATCCACATTTCTCGACTGTTTTTCCTCCTTTCCTTCCACTGCAGTTCTTTCTCTTCACCCACTCTGCATCTCTCACCTCCTCCTCCTCCTCCTCCTCCTCCTCCTCCTCCTCCTCCTTTGCTGTCTTTGTCTTAGAACACTGTGATGCCGTTGTTTGCATATGTGTGTGTGTGTGTGTGTGTGTGTGTGTGTGTGTGTGTGTGTGTGTGTGTGTGTTTTTGCTTAGTACCAGTTTATCTTACGTTTTCCTGCTCTCTCTCTCTTTCTCTCTCTCTCTCTCTCTCTCTCTCTCTCTCTCTCTCTCTCTCTCTCTCTCTCTCTCTCTCTCTCTCTCTCTCTCTCATTATCATGTACATACATTCGCTCAAATTGAATTACGTACACACGAACACACACCGTGTATGTTTTTGTGTGCGTAAGAGTGGCGTTGAGAAACCTTATATGGGCTCTCTCTCTCTCTCTCTCTCTCTCTCTCTCTCTCTCTCTCTCTCTCTCTCTCTCTCTCTCTCTCTCTCTCTCTCTCTCAACTGATAGAACATAGCAATATATTTTCTTTTTCTTTTATTCGTGTTTATTTTTTTTCTAGTTAAAAATTTTCCTGGGAAGTTTCCATCGTCCTCTTGTGCCCTTCTTTCTTGTTTCCTTTCCTTTCTGCTCCTTTGCTATTCCTTCTTTGCCTTCCTTTTTTCCTTCCTTCTATATTTGTTTTTAATTTCCTACTTTTTTCTTCGTTTCATCGTTTCTTTCCTTTCTTTTATTCCAAATTTTCCTTTCCTCCTTCCTCCTTTCTTCGCTTTCCTTCCTTCCCTGTCTTTATTCTTCTTTCGTTTTTTTCCCTTTTTGTTGTTTTCCTGCTTCTCTCTCTTCTCTCTCTCTCTCTCTCTCTCTCTCTCTCTCTCTCTCTCTCTCTCTCTCTCTC
The DNA here is from genome assembly GCF_017591435.1 of Portunus trituberculatus. Taxonomy (NCBI): domain Eukaryota; kingdom Metazoa; phylum Arthropoda; class Malacostraca; order Decapoda; family Portunidae; genus Portunus; species Portunus trituberculatus. The sequence continues at coordinate 12,435,863 of NC_059297.1, forward strand.
TCTCTCTCTCTCTCTCTCTCTCTCTCTCTCTCTCTCTCTCTCTCTTCCATCCTTTGTTTTATTTAATTTTATTATTGTTATTTTTGTTCTCGTTATTCTTGGTGGTGGTGGTGGTGGTGACTGTGGTAGTGGTGGTGGTGGGGGTGGTGGTGGTTGTATTCTTCCTCTCTTATTCTTTCCTCCTCCTCCTCCTCCTCCTCCTCCTCCTCCTCCTCCTCCTCCTCCTCCTCCTCCTCTTCCTTTTCCTTTTCCTCTTCCTCTTCCTCTTCCTCTTCCTCTTCCTCTTTCTCCTCCTCCTCCTCCTCTCTCCTCCTCCTCCTCCTCCTCCTCCTCTTTCTCCTCTTCTTCTTCTTCTTCTTCTTCTTCTTCTTCTTCTTCTTCTTCTTCTTCTTCTTCTTCTTCTTCTTCTTCTTCTTCTTCTTCTTCTTCTTCTTCTTCTTCTTCTTCTTCTTCTTTTTGTCTTCCACTAGTTACCCACAAACCATCCATGACAACGGTGACGACACAAGTGGCAATCATAATAATAATAATAATAATAATAATAATAATAATAATAATAATAATAATAATAATAATGTCATAAGAACCGAGGAGAAAAACATGTCAGTCCTCGTCTGGAAAATTTAATCTTTCGCCTTAATTAAAAAGACGAGAGAGAGAGAGAGAGAGAGAGAGAGAGAGAGAGAGAGAGAGAGAGGAAGGGGGGAGAAGCCTCGCCAGGTGATAGGCAGGTGAGAAGACATCAAACACCTAATTTATCAGCACCAGGTGAGCGAGAGAGAGAGAGAGAGAGAGAGAGAGAGAGAGAGAGATAAACAGGCAAAGATAGGCTTATTATCATTATTATTATTATTATTATTATTATTATTATTATTATTATTATTATTCCTTTTTTACTTTTTCCGAAATTCTTAACACATCCATTCTAATCTCTCTCTCTCTCTCTCTCTCTCTCTCTCTCTCTCATAGGGAAAATGAAGAAAATGTGTGTGTGTGTGTGTGTGTGTGTGTGTGTGTGTGTGTGTGTGTGTGTGTGTGTGTGTGTGTGTGTGTGTGTGTGTGTGTGTGTGTGTTTGGAGAAAGGAAATCGAGTTGGTGAAGGTGATTGGCGTAGGGAAGCGTGAAATATTCTTGAGAGAGAGAGAGAGAGAGAGAGAGAGAGAGAGAGAGAGAGAGAGAGAGAGAGAGAGAGAGAGAGATCCACAATTAAATTATCTAAAAATACGATCATGTGTTTATGAAATAATTTACTTCAAAGAAACAAACTATATTCACCTTTATTTATTTTCCTTTCACTCCCTTCCATCCAAACATAATGAAAATACAATGCAAAGAAGAAGATGATGAAGAAGAAGAAGAAGAAGAAAAAGAAAGAGAACAAAATCAAAATCTTTAATCATTCCCAAAATAACTATGGAGCCAAACGCTTCTCTAAAGTCTGTATTGATTTCCGATTTGGTAGACCATTCTTAAATACACTAAACCACCTTCTTTCACTTTATATTTTGCTGTATTAATTCCAACCTTCTCTAACTTCATTACAAGAAGAAGAAAAAAAACGTTTCTTCTATTTACTGTAAATCTTTGCGTTAGTTTCCACTAAGCTACTTTTCATGACGCATCTGAGGTTAGACGGATGTTCCTCTTCTTCAGCAGTGGCAATGTACTGTCTCGATGTGCGTGCGTGCGTGCGTTTGGGGAGGATAGACAGGGGTTGAAAGAGAAGAACAAGAGTAAGAAGTATTAGAGAGAAAAGTGAAAAAGTAGTAGAGTTCTAGACCTTACAGTGCATTCGTTGTCTCGATGTGGGAACTGGTGAGGGGTTTATATAAGGGCCGAGTTTCTGACGTCACGGGAGTTGCCAGTTGCTGTTTTTTCCAGAGAAGCTTAATGGGAGAAGTTAGTGATGGGGAAAAGAGAAGGAAGGAAGGAAGAAATGAGAGGAGGTAAGGATGTTTTAGGGATCAGGGGGCAGAGCAGGATGGGAGATAATGATTTTGTTTCCTGTTTTGTTTTGTTTTGTTTTTCGAGGGAAGAAAATGGTGTTGGATTTGGGAGGGAAAGAATAGCTTATATCTGGTTTCGTCATTTCTTAAGTTAAACTGATTCTCTCTCTCTCTCTCTCTCTCTCTCTCTCTCTCTCTCTCTCTCTCTCTCTCTCTCTCTCTATCTATCTATCTCCTATAAAATACACACACACACACACACACACACACACACGGGGTTCGATTCCCCGGCCGGGTGGAGATATTTCGGTGTGTCTCCTTTCACGTGTAGCCCCTGTTCACCTAGCAGTGAGTAGGTACGGGATGTAAATCGAGGAGTTGTGACCTTGTTGTTCCGGTGTGTGGTGTGTGCCTGGTCTCAGGCCTATCCGAAGATCGGAAATAATGAGCTCTGAGCTCGTTCCGTAGGGTAACGTCTGGCTGTCTCGTCAGAGACTGCAGCAGATCAAACAGTGAACAGTGAATTACACACACACACACACACACACACACACACACACACACACACACACACACACACATGGGCATAATAATAAAAAGGTTGCATATTTTATAAAGGAAGTGCCAAGTGTATCTCTGATGCCTTGATTTTTGCAGCTTTCCTTATTTTTCAATGTATTTGTGTTACTTATCTCTTTATATCTCCTCCTCTTCTTTCTCCTCCTCCTCCTCCTCCTCCTCCTCCTCCTCCTCCTCCTCCTCTCGCAAGAACAACATCTAATAATTAAATTCTTACCAAGAAAACAAAGATGCCTTGATGGCTTCATGCATCTCCCTCTCTCGTGCTCTCCAATGCTCTTACTAGCCACTAATCGGTCGACTTTCTCTCTCTCTCTCTCTCTCTCTCTCTCTCTCTCTCTCTCTCTCTCTCTCTCTCTCTCTCTCTCTCTCTCTCCAATGTTCTTACTAGTCACTAATCTCTCTTTCTCTCCCTCACAGGGTAATTACCTGAAGGTGTGCAAGAACCTCCACAGTGAACAATTGTCCAAGCTTCTCGCCAAAAACCAACAGGAGTGTGATCTCTTGGAGGACATCAGGTGAGTGTGTCTCTATGTGTGTGTGTGTGTGTGTGTGTGTGTGTGTGTAGAAACATATAAGGAAGTTGGAGAGACTACAAAAAAGGGCTACAAGAATGGTTCCAGAATTTGAAGGGATGACATATGAGGAGAGACTAATGACTATGGATCTACCAACCCTGGAAAAGAGAAGGGAGAGAGGGGATCTGATACAAGTTTGTAAATTGATCAACGGAATGGATCAAGTGGATAATGAGAAACTGTTCCTGAGAGAAGAATATGACATTCGAAGCACAAGATCGCATAGTAAAAAACTGAGGAAGGGAAGATGTATGAGAGATGTTAAAAAATATTGTTTCCCGCAAAGATGTGTTGAGACTTGGAACAGTTTGAGTGAAGAAGTGGTGTCAGCAACGAGTGTGCATAGTTTTAAAGAAAAATTGGATAAGTGTAGATATGGAGACGGGGCCACACGAGCGGAAAGCCCTGTAAAACTATACAACTAGGTAAACACACACACACACAC
>NC_059297.1:12441910-12444410 GCF_017591435.1 Portunus trituberculatus
CATTTATCAGTGGTGTGATCAGTGAAGTGTTAGGTGGCTTTCTCTCTCTCTCTCTCTCTCTCTCTCTCTCTCTCTCTCTCTCTCTCTCTCTCTCTCTCTCTCTCTCTCTCTCTCTCTCTCTGACAAGCATGTAATATTGCCCCAGTGAATGTGAGGCCTTTTCACATTGCCAGTGTCGTTTCTTTTACTTGAGTGCGCTGTACTCTGGAACTTTCTTCCTGCTTCTGTTTTGGAGAGGAATATTCCAAGACGCCTTTTTTTTTTTATGTTAGACTTTTGCTTTTTTTTCTGTCATTATGATAATTGTTTTTAATGGCATTTGTATGTGGTAATAGAGAGAGAGAGAGAGAGAGAGAGAGAGAGAGAGAAAATGACTGAATGAATGAATGGAGATTGATGCTTAGATTGATAGGCAGACAGAATGATGGATGAACGGATAGAGTTAGACATAATGACCGTCACCACACAAACCAATGATATCCACCTGAACCGAAAATTAGCACCAAAACATTTGTCTGACAGATAATTATTCCTGGACTTTTTTTTTTACTGGTTCGTATTATTGTTGGAGTCTTGCTTGCAGGTGGCAGATGAAGATGTTCAGGTGGATGGGATGAGAACTATAGAAGATATGTGGGAATCCCTACGTATACGCAACATACCTACCTGTTTCCACATATCATTCTCATTCATACATTTTTCTGATCTATTGATGCTATTTAATGACTCGGAACTATCAGCCTGAGTACCGAGTCTATTCCATTCTTCTTCCACTCTGCTTGAATACCGGTTCCAATGAGAGACAAAGGCATACTATAAAGAAAGACACAACAAATAGACGCCAAGAAGTGACTGGTTATTGAGGAGAATGTTATGGGCTGTTCACTGCGCCATGTTCTGGGCCATACAGATGGGATCTCACAGAGCCCTATATAAGAATCCACGTATGTTAGTGGAGCTGTCAGTATCACAGGGCTTGAAGTAAAGTCCAGGAGACAGTCAACACGTGTATTGTTCTTTAACCGGCTACAGGGGGACAAAACAATCCTGGCTAACTCGCTTGTGTGTGTCCTCTCCTCGGTCTAGGTGCAAACCTTCTGAAGATTGTGGGTAGGTGTGGCTGTCAGATGTATGAGAGCGTAGAATATGTGTATTAGTATAGTGTTAAGTGTTTCCCTGCCTTACTATTTAAGTAATATTCCTACAGAGAAGACGAATAGAAACTTAAGCTGATATTTTATCTTTTTCACACAAGTCACTTACGACATACAGTGTGTTCTTAAAAGTCTTTTCCTCTCTTATCAGAAGTATTTCTAGTGGCCACAGAGATGATTATGTGTGTTATCTTGCATGTTTTGTTTTCATTAATGATGTAGAATAGTTGTTAATTTATCACTATAACTATGGAAACATTTTTGAAAACCCCAATAACTTCCACCACTGTGCTTCTTAAACGTGGTTGAGATAGATCAGAGTGGTAGATAAACGAAATAGACGAGATTGTTGGTGGCGAATCATTAGTGAGCTTAAAAAGGAGACTGAATACATTAATGAATGGGGATTATAAGTGGAAACAGGTCGGTAAGTTTCATGTATAGGGACTATTACACATGTAGACCTTTCGGCTTAGTGCAATGACCCTTGTGAGACACCGTATTGTTTCAGGTGGTTGTTTGTTCGATAATGGAGAAGGTATTGTTATCTCGTAGCCTTAAACTGTGCAATAAATCCTTGTTCTGGCGTGCGTCCTCCCCCCTCTCTCTCTCTCTCTCTCTCTCTCTCTCTCTCTCTCTCTCTCTCTCTCTCTCTCTCTCTCTCTCTCTCTCTCTCTCTCTCTCTCTCTCTCTCTCTCTCCCCCAGGAAGACCAGTAGGTAGCCAGTAGTGCAGCCTGCGCCAATCCCTGTTAAGTGTTCAGTGGCGTGTGGGAGACAGCCCTCATTATGTGATTTGTCGATGATAGGAACTTCGTCTTATGTCTCAAGTAACAGTTTCGAGAGAGGCGAGTGAAGCTAGAATGACTGACTCGGTTTCGTGGATTTGAAGTGTAATGATTGATCAGTTTATTTGATTTGTAGATGTGAAAAGGCGTGTACTATTTACAGGAGACCATCCTTACCATGTCATTTTTTTCAAGTAACATTGTCGATGGAAGTGAGTGCAACTAGAATGATTGAATTGGTTTAAGAAAAAAAAAAGAAACGTTTATGGGTGAATAGATGAGTGGGTGTGTGTTTATGGGTGAGTAGTTGGATGAATAGAGGTTGGTAATTAAGTGGAATGGGTATGGATGGGTATTAATTGGGTAGATGGGTGTGGTTGAGTGGATGGGTAGGTGAAGGATGAGTGGATGAACGTTATGTTATATAGTATGGGTGGTTTCACACTTTCCTTTCACTGAGTCACCGTAGAGACACTCAAGGAGCAGGAGATCTGAGTACACACTAACGAGCTTAAAGTTTCCGTCTAACTGTTGCCTACAAAAGTTAGAGTAGCGCCTGA
>NC_059297.1:12451910-12456910 GCF_017591435.1 Portunus trituberculatus
TTTCAATTTCGTTGTCATACACATGCACAATCTCTCTCTCTCTCTCTCTCTCTCTCTCTCTCTCTCTCTCTCTCTCTGTAATTCTCCCCTTGTAGATATCTTTTTTGTATTTATATAGTTTGTTATTTAGTTAGTATGGCAATAATTGATCAGTTTTTTATTTAATTATTTTTTTATCTATTTATCTTTTTATTTGTTAGTTTTGAACCATTTTTTAAATCTATTTATTCATTTATTTGTTCGTTCATTCGTTTGTTTCATGGACGCAACATAATGATTCCCTTTTATATGGACTCATCAATCAAGACGTTATACAAAATTAAATAAATAAAGGAAACTAATTATTTTTCCCTCTTTCCCTCCGCCAGGCCCTGTGCAAGATAGCAGCCAATTACCAGAACAGAAAGATTGCCTGTGTGCCAGACATAAGACTCGAAGATGGTTCAGATGCGTGGTGAGTATGCATGCAAGACGTACTACCTCTCTCTCTCTCTCTCTCTCTCTCTCTCTCTCTGTCTCTGGTTAACCACTAAGACGTTTAAGAATGTCTATATTTTCTAATTCTCTCCTTTCTGTTTCTTCCATCATTGCCAACGTCATCATTCTTCTTTCTTATCTACGCCACATTGAAAACTTCCAAAAACTTTCCACTGCGCGTTTAAAAATAGCTACCTGTCCTCTTTATTCCCTCCTTTGTGTTCCCTTCTTTCGTCTCTGCCAATTTCTTTTTCCCAGATGCATGCGATATTGAGAGAGAGAGAAAAAAAAAAACTCTAATACTTCCCAGTGAACATAGGTAAAAGGAACTCATGATGTGGCGCTTTGTTTAAGAATGCAGGGCAATGTATATATTATGAGAGAGAGAGAGAGAGAGAGAGAGAGAGAGAGAGAGAGAGAGAGAGAGAGAGAGAGAGAGAGATTGTAAGCCAAATAAGTTAGCGTTCTCTTAAAACACCTATCTCTCTCTCTCTCTCTCTCTCTCTCTCTCTCTCTCTCTCTCTCTCTCTCTCTCTCTCTCTCTCTCTCTCTCTCTCTCTCTCTCTCTCTCTCTCTCTCGTTATATATATATATATATATATATATATATATATATATATATATATATATATATATATATATATATATATATATATATATATATATATATATATATATATATATATATATATATATATATATATATATATATATATATATATATATATATATATATATATATATATATATATATATATATATATATATATATATATATATATATATATATATATATATATATATATATATATATATATATATATATATATATATATATATATATATATATATATATATATATATATATATATATAGAGTGGAACCATGCATGCTTTGGGGTCCGAGGGTCTCAAGCGCACGGGTTCGAATTCTGTCCACGGTCCGAGTGTAGGTTGGGCTTCCTCACTCAGGACAACGGTTTCCTAGCGGGTGAGCTTTGAGATAGGAGGTACCCTAAACAGTATATCCCCTTTAGCCCATAAATTCCCGTGAAAAAGCCCACATGGTATAAATAAAAAATAAAAAAGGGTATGAATGATTTGAGAGTACTCTTGCATTAGGGTTGGACAGAGTAGCGGGTTAGAGAAGACTAATAATGATACTAACTGTAGTAGTAGTAGTAATAATAATAATAATAATAGTAGTAGTAATAGTAGTAGTAGTAGTAATGATAATAATAATAATAATGGTTAATAATAATAATAATAATAATAATAATTGTAACAGTGAAAGAATATATGTAAGGTATTTCGTGTGTTGCATTGCTTAGTTTTGTGATATAAAGTTATCAAGGTGTGTGACCCAAATATCTCCACCCGGCCGGGGAATCGAACCCCGGTCCTCTGGCTTGTGAAGCCAGTGCTCTAACCACTGAGCTACCGGGCCGTGTGTGTGTGTGTGTGTGTGTGTGTGTGTAATTCACTTCACTTCACTTCACTTCGGTCGCCTACTGGTCATCCAGCCAGTTTTCCCCATTACGGAGCGAGCTCAGAGCTCATAGACCGTGTGTGTGTGTGTGTGTGTGTGTGTGTGTGTGTGTGTGTGTGTGTGTGGGCACGCGCGGGCGTGCGGACGTGTGTGTGTTACTTGTTACTTGGGGTGTTTGTTCAAGGCTCCGCTTCACTGCGAGGCAGCGCTCAGCAGAGCCTTTCTTAAAAGCAACTAGCATCTATTATTGTCTTTGATTTCCATGCCGTTAAAATCGTAAGCTTCCTTGAACAAATATGTCTTCAATTTCTTTTTGAAGATATCGATCCTGGCACAACCTTTGATATCACTCGGCAGTGTCTTGTCTATTCTGTGTTTGGCATATAAATAAATCAATATATGTATAGATAGAAGGGTATATAAATAGTTAGATAGATAGATAGATAGTTAGATAGACAAAGCGATTGATGTAGATCGACAGATAAATATATCTAAATATGTGTGTGTGTGTGTGTGTGTGTGTGTGTGTGTGTGTGTGTGTGTGTGTGTGTGTGTGTGTGTGTGTGTGTGTGTGTGTATTTACCTAGTTGTATTTACCTAGTTGTAGTTTTACAGGGCCTGGGCTTTATGCTCGTGTGGCCCCGTCTCCATATCTACACTTATCCAATTTCTCTTTAAAACTATGCACACTCGTTGCTGACACCACTTCCTCACTCAAACTGTTCCAAGTCTCAACACATCTTTGCGGAAACTATATTTTTAACATCTCTCAGACATCTTCCTTCCTCAGTTTCTTACTATGCGATCTTGTGCTTCTAATGTCATATTCTTCTCTCAGGATTAGTTTCTCATTATCCACTTGATCCATTCCGTTAATCAATTTATAAACTTGTATCAGATCCCTCTCTCTTCTCTGTTCCAGGGTTGGTAGATCCATAGCTTTTAGTCTCTCCTCATATGTCATCCCTTTAAATTCTGGAACCATTCTTGTAGCCATTTTTGTAGTCTCTCCAATTTCCTTATGTGTTTCTTTTTATGGGGGTCCACACAACTCCTGCATATTCCAATCTAGATCTTATTTTAGTACTTATCTATTTCTTCATAATTTCTTTGTCCATATAGTGAAATGCTAATCCAATATTCCTTAGCAAATTATGTCTCTCTGAAAATTCTATCAATATGGTTTACCGGTTGATTGTTTTCTTCCATTGTCACTCCTAAGTCCTTTTTCTTTTTTTACTTTTTCTAGTTCTACTCCATCTCCCATCTTATAGATTCCCACTGGTCGTCTTTCACTTTTTACCATTTCCATGACATGGCTTTTGTCCACATTGAATTCCATCTCCCAATTTTTACTCCATTTCCAGATCTTGTTTAAGTCTTCCTGCAGTATTTCACAATCCTCTTTTTGTTTTATGACTGTGTGTGTGTGTGTGTGTGTGTGTGTGTGTGTGTGTGTGTGTGTGTAATTCACCTCGGTCGTCTGTTGGTCACCCAGCCAGTCTTCCCCATTACGGAGAGAGCTCGGAGCTCATAGAACGATCTTCGGGTAGGACTGAGACCACATCAACACATAACACATACCGGGAAAGCGAGGCCACAACCCTTCGAGTTACATCCCGTACCTATTTACTGCTAGGTGAACAGGGGCCATACATTAAGAGGCTTACCCATTTGCCTCGCCGCATCGGGACTCGAACCCGGCCCTCTCGATTGTGAGTCAAGTATGCTAACCACTACACTACGCGGTGTGTGTATTTACCTAGTTGTAGTGTGTGTGTGTGTGTGTGTGTGTGTGTGTGTGTGTGTGTGTGTGTGTGTGTGTGTGTGACCTAGAGAGAGAGAGAGAGAGAGAGAGAGAGAGAGAGAGAGAGAGAGAGAGAGAGAGAGAGAGAGAGAGACAGAGAGAGATGGATAAAAAGACAGAAATAGACAGACAGACAGGACAGTATTATCATCATCACCATCCTTAAATGTTGCTTCTTCTTCATACAACTACAATTTCTCTTTGTGCCTTGTTCTTGTTGTTATGTTATTGTTGTCATTATTGTTTACGATTTGTGGAAAACTACAAATAGTTTAGACAAACCATGAAGTTCAGTATCGAAAGACATAAATCAAGCAGGAAATGAGTGGAAGATGCTGAGAAGGGATTAATAGATAAGTAAATAAATTGAATAGAATATGTCTGGCATCAAATATGAAAGACAGAGAGCAATGTTTAAACTCCGCCTTGGTTTCACTTTCATGGTGGTAATAGGTACAGACCAGGCACGTACAGTAAGTGCTAAGGATACGAGTCAGGGAGGATAGAACTTAACATACCGAGACATACATTATTCACCCTCTAGTATATAACGTCTTGATTAATCTAATCTGGACACCGGCATATAAATGACATAGATTAAGAAGATTCATAAAGAGGAAAAGATAGGCTTAAGGACAGAGAAGTGAAAAATAGCGCTGATAGGAGAGGGAAGAAAATTACATATAAAGGACAAATGTGGAAAAAAAATGTGATAGGAAAAAAAATAGCATTGAGAACACGCCGCCGTGGTACAGTGGAACCATGCGTGCTTTGGGGTCCGAGGGGTCTCCAAGCGCACGGGTTCGAATCCTGTCCACGGTCTGAGTGTAGGTTAGGCTTTCTAACTCGGGGCAACGATTTCCTAGCGGGTGGGCTTTGAGATACGAGGTACCCCAAAAAAGTATCCCCTTTAGCCCATAAACTCCCGTGAAAAGCCCACATGGTATAAAAAAAAAATATATATGTATCTACAAAAAAAAAAAAAAAAAAAAAAAAAATATATATATATATATATATATATATATATATATATATATATATAAACGAATTAACGAATAAAAAGGAGAGATAAATAAACAGGTTCAAAATTAACAAAAAAAAAGATGAATTAATATAAAAGCTAATTGAATAACTAACTACTCAATTCCTACCAAAAATGACTAAATAACGAACTACATAAGTACATAAAGATACCTACAAGAGGAGAATTATAAAGAAAAATCCCTAG
>NC_059297.1:12461910-12466910 GCF_017591435.1 Portunus trituberculatus
ATATGGCAAGTAGTTTGAAAAGACAAGATCTCCAGGCTGAGGACCTTTCAGGACACCTCACACCCAGCCATTCAGTAAGTGAAGCAAAGGAGAGGAAGTCCACCATATCTCCTTTCCTGATGTAGAATGAGAATAAACATGTATATTTTTGTAAGGAGAAGGGGTGATGGCTTAGGGGAGGAAAAGACATGAAAAAAGACCCATTCTTTGTTAGAGGTGACCATCATAACCATACTTGGATGGGATAACAAAAAAAAAAAAAAAAAAATCATTGTAGTAAATGTATATCTTAAAAAGATTAGGAAAAAATCAATGTTTATCTTGTCCTTTCACTAATGAAAAGTGCTGTTTTAAGTAAGATAACTACACTTGATTTTGAACATTTAAAACTTCATGGAACATGTTCATGTCCCCAAATATTGATTGTATTGATTTCAATCAAAATATAACAATATAGATAAATCAGTAACAAAGGGGAGAATGATTATTGGATAATTAATAACTTAGTATAAATTTGCAGTAAATTATTGTGATTATTTATCACTGTAATGTGCACCCACGATTATAGACAATAAGATTAAATTGAATTGAATAGATAAATCAGTAAATAGTAGAAGGAATAGATATAAGTAAGTGAAATCTATACATATAAAAGATAGATTGAAATATGTAAATAGAATAGATTGACAAACAGATAAATGAATAGATTACCATAATTAATGTTAATTGAATAGTTTGACCATTATTCTTTTTAGCACTTTTTTCTTTCATTTTTGCTCCATTCCTTTCCTTTCTTTCCTCCCCATGTGATGTATTGCCCATGAAGATAACACACACAATACATACCCTCATGAGGAATAGCATAAGAATTACCCCAAATAGATTGTCTTATCTCTCAGATATTCTCTCTTGTTTCTTTTCTTAGTGAACAGTATTATGAGTTTTTCTTTTAATCTTTTTTTTTTTTTTTTGCTCAAGGATACATAGATAAGTGAAAATGAGCTTAGAATATTGAAAGTTGCTACAAAAAAATGGCCATTACTAAGCTAAAGAATACACCGGCTATACCTCTTCATTTATTTCCTTGCTAATAGAAATATTTACTTTTACAATTATATTATCTGTTCATATTTTTTAAAAGGCTGAATCAAGCTTGTTATGTCTTGTTGCTAAATTTGATATGAATATTTTCAATTTCTACTGTGTTGTTTTGTTATTTCTTTAACTTGCAATAAGAAAATATCTGATTGCTTTTATATGCAATTTGACTATAAATGTCGTATTAAAGGAAAATTATTCAAAGAACATAAGAAAATAAAGGGATTCCAAGAAGCCATCAGGCACTCTTGTGGCACTCCCTCTATGAAACGTGCCCACCCATTATGTTCTCTAAGTTTCTTAGCGTGCTTGTGTGTGTGCGTGTATGTGTGTGTGTGTGTGTGTGTGTGTGTGTGTGTGTGTGTGTGTGTGTGTGTGTGTGTGTGTGTGTGTGTATTTACCTAGTTGTAGTTTTACAGGGCCTGGGCTTTATGCTTGTCTGGCCCCGTCTCCATGTCTACACTTATCCATTTTTACTTTAAAAGTATGCACACTCGTTGCAGACACTACTTCTTCATTTAAACTGTTCCATGTCTCAATACATCTTTGTGGGAAACTATATTTTTTAACATCTCTCAGACATCTTCCTTTTCTCAGCTTTTTACTATGCGATCTTGTGCTTTGAATGTCATATTCTTCTCTCAGGATCAGTTTCTCATTATCCACTTGGTCCAATCCATTGATCAATTTATAAACTTGTATCAGATCTCCTCTCTCTCTTCTTTGTTCCAGGGTTGGCAGATCCATAGCCTTTAGTCTCTCCTCATATGTCATCCCTTCAAATTCTGGAACCATTCTTGTAGCTATTTTTTGTAGCCTCTCCAATTTCCTTATGTGCTTCTTTTTATGAGGGGTCCACACTACTCCTGCATATTCCAATCTGGGTCTTATTATAGTACTTATCAATTTCTTCATCATTTCTTTGTCCGTATAGTGAAATACTAATCCAGTATTCCTTAGCAAATTATATGTCTCTCTGAAAATTCTATCAATATGGTTTACCGGTTGATTGTTTTCTTCCATCGTGTGTGTGTGTGTGTGTGTGTATTTGGCAGACAGTGCTTACCAAGAAAGGAAATTTGTCATCTTATCTAAAGGAAAATTATTATATTCCAAGTTTATTGGCATGCATTTACATGAGTGTGTGTGTTGCAGGAATGTGTATAGTGTGTGGCGGACAGTGCTGGATGAGACAGAGAAGCTGGGGAAGGCACGGCTGGCTGCAGTGGAGGTATTCCAACAAAACATATCTGAAGACGCCAAGGTGACACGGCAGAATAAGATTCACCTGGCCAAGAAGGTGAGAGAGAGAGAGAGAGAGAGAGAGAGTGTCAATATTTTTTATTGATATTTCTGAGTTAAGAATTTATTTTGTCAGTTTAATTTTTTTTTATAGATTTATGATTTTAGTATAGTGTATGTATGTGTTTTGGTGTTCTATTGATACCAACTGCAATTACAAGCAATGACAATGAATGTTATAAATAGTTTGTCTTGTGAGATATATTATGTATCATTGTATTTGGTTTCATAAGTAGCAGTAATTATGCTTTTTTGTACACCTCCTTAATTTATTAGCCCATTTCCACCATCACTCACTCACTCACTCATTTACTCTTCTACTCAACCTATTTGCCTATATATTCATAAATAAGTACATTAATTTTGTAATGGTAGTTGTACTCTGTCCTATTCTTCTTAAATAAACAACAGGCCCTTTTTTCCCAGCCTTCACCCATCCTGATTAATCAATACCTTAATGTTCTTTACATCATATATTTCCACATAATTGATTTCATATTTGCTTCTTCTTTTTTTATAATTTTCATAAATGTGCATAGAATATCATACTCTGATAGATTACTCTTCCTACTTTTTAGTTTATCATTATCATATTTTCAATGTTATCTATCTCCAGTTTTCAATAACTTTGTGTTAATTTGCTTCTCCATGATTTTTATACATGGTCTACCTTGCTGTATGTCATATTATTTCTGTATCTTTATTTCCCTTACACTGGTTCCCTTATCTTGATGTTATCTGGTCCTCTCATGATCTCATCTCTAAGTCTCTCCATCTCTTCATTACCTGGTTCCCTCATTCCCTATTCCTGTCATTTCTTATTTCACTTTGATATTCGTTTCCTCTTTGTCTCTCTCTCTTTGCCTCCTCAGTTTTTATTTATTATACTGTACATACTGTACTTTACTTTTTATCTACAGTAGCTACCTCTTACTCTATATATTCTCAGTTTTTATCTCATGCCTCTAGTTATCAATAGCTCATATATGAGTTTGTTTTATCAACAGTACTACTTCTTACCTTCTCTCTGCTCCTCATTGTTTATGTCTCACAGTCCTCTAGTTTTCAGTGATTCATGTGTCAGTTTGTACCTTGTTCTACCCAACTGTATCAAACTTTACCCATGGCTTTTCTTCCTCTCTCCACTACTCAGTTTTTATATCTTGCGTGCCTCCAAGGTTTGGTAACTTGCCAGTTTGTAACTTAGTACTGTGTGTCTCACTACAGTGTTTCTTATCATCTCTTCTACTCCTCAGTTTTCAAGCCTTATGAACTTTCCTGTTTTCATTTACTCATCAGCTTGTACTCTCATTTAGCCTGCTATATGTGCCACTTTCCTTTACACTCTCTCTACTCCACAGTTTTATGTCTTAAAACCCTTAATATTTTAGTGATTCATCAGTTTATACCTCTGTGCCACACTTTATCTTTCATACCTCTTATCCTCTATACTCCTCAGTTTCCATGACTGAAAAATCCTCCAGCTTTGAGAAACTAATTTATTCATATCTTAATCTGCAATACTTTGTCACTTTACATATATAGCCTTTCTAACCCACCTCTGTGTGTGTGTGTGTGTGTGTGTGTGTGTGTGTGTGTGTGTGTGTGTGTGTGTGTGTGTGTGTGTGTGTGTGTGTGTGGGAATCCCCAGTTCTCAGACCAGCTGAAGGTGGCACAAGGGGAGCTACAAACACAAGTGCAGGAACTTGAACGTGCCAAGAGGAACTACTATGAGGAGGAGCATGTGGCTCATGATGCAAGGGAGAAGGCCAGTGCTGCAGAAGAGAGGTGAGTACTCATATTTTGGCCAGTGTGTGTGTGTGTGTGTGTGTGTGTGTGTGTGTGTGTGTGTGAGAGAGAGAGAGAGAGAGAGAGAGAGAGAGAGAGAGAGAGAGAGAGAGAGAGAGAGAGAGAGAGAGAGAGAGAGAGAGAGAGAGAGAAGAAACCAGATGCCCATACACATATTATTATATTGGGTATTTTGCCTTGGGTGTAAGAAACAAAAGTTAGCTGAATAATTTCTCTCCTCGTCGCTGAGTTAATGGAGGAAGGAAACAGGAAAGGAGGATGACAGTGTGGTTAAAAATATGAAAGAAGTAAAAGTATTGGATTAGATAAGAGGGAGAATATTCATGGATGTAAAGAGAAAGGTAGACAGCAGAAAGAAAGAAAGAGAAAAAAAGGAGAAATTGTAAAGTTATAAAGAGCACTACTTACTTTATTCAAGCACAAATACATAGAGAGAGGTAGATAGTTAGACAAATATATTGATACATGACAGATGAATAGATACATAGAAAGCAGAGAGAGAGAGAGAGAGAGAGAGAGAGAGAGAGAGAATAACAATATTTATTGGTGTATTTGTATGTATGTATGTATGTATGTAAAACTCAGTTATACGCAAAATCTGACCTTCACTTTTATATTCTTACTACTATGAGTACTATTTACCTTATATATGTCCAATCCTCCCTATTGTGTGAGAGTGCAAATGTATGTGTGAACCAGTGTATGTGTGTGTTATTACTATAGTGGAGGCAGTGGGTGGGGCTTCACAAGTCATGTGGATGCCCCTGTCACTCAATAAATTAATGCCATCA
>NC_059297.1:12474410-12494410 GCF_017591435.1 Portunus trituberculatus
TCTGTATCCTTTCCAATTTTCTTATATCTTTTTTAGAGCTCGGAGACCATACCACTGCTGCATATTCCAGCCTTGGGTGTATCATGCTTGTGATGATTTTTTTCATCATATCTTTATTCATGTAATGAAATGCCTTTCTTATATTTGTCAACATTTTATATGATAGTCCAAATATCTTACTCATGTGTTTATCAGGGCTCAGATTTTCTTGTATGATCACTCCCAGATCTTTTTCTTCTTTAGTCTTCAGTATTTGTTCCTCTCCCATCAAATAGTTCCATACTGGTCTTCTCTTACTCTTTCCTAGTTCCATTATGTGACATTTCTTGCCATTAAACTCCAATTTCCACTTCCAGCTCCACTCATAGATCTTGTTTATATCTTCCTGCAACAACAGACAGTCCTCTCTGGTTTTGATAACTCTTGGCAGCTTTCCATCATCAGTGAATAAATTTATCCCTATGTGAATGTCGTTTGCATAAATCTGAAACATAATTGGGGGCTAACACTGACCCTTGTGGCACTCTGCTAGTTACTTTACCCCAAGATGAGTATGTATCTTTGGTCACGGTTCTCATTTCCCTATCCTTCAAATAATTTCTTGTCCATTTGAGCAAGGTTCCACGCAGTCCTTTTATGTTCTCTAGTTTCCAAAGTAGTCTTCCATTAGGGACTTTATCAAAAGCCCTCTTAATATAAAGGTATACTGTGTCTACCCATCCATCTCTGTTTTCAAGTCCTGCAATAACTCTCAAGTAGATGCTCATTAAGTTTGATACACATGACTGCCCTCTCCTGAACCCAAATTGTCTGTTTGATATGATTTGCTCCTCTTCTAGAAACTTAACCCATTATGATTTTCTTCCATTCTAGTGGAACTTTCCTTTCATTTATTGAATTTGTAATTATTTTCAAAATTGGATCCAGTAGTTGCTCTTTACATTCTTTTAACACCCAGCCTGATACACCATCTGGCCCCATTGCTTTTCTGACCTCCAACTTATCCAGTAATCATCCAATATCCTCTTTGTGCACTGCAATTTCCTGTAATCCTTGGCAATCCCATGTCCTATTAAGTTCTGTGAAATCATCTTCTGCAGTGAATACTGTTTTGAAGCTCTCATTCATTATTTCACACATTTCCTTCTCTGTTTGGTATGTCTTCCCTTCTCTAATTATTCTTTCAATTGTTTCCTTATTCTTTGTTTTGCCATTTATAAACTTGTAGAAAAGTTTTGGTTCATCTTTGCTTTTATCCATTACATCTTTCAAACTTTTTTTTCTTTCTGTCCTTACTCTAATATATTCATTTCTGGCATCTTTGTACTGCTGTCTGTTATAGTAATTTCCCTGCTTTATGAGTTTCTTCCTTGCTTTATCTTTTGTCTATTTTGCTTGCATGCATCTAGCATTGTACCAAGCATGTATTTTTTTCTTAACTCTATAAACATGAACAGACTTTTATACTCCTTCATTGTATTTCTGTAAGAATATGTCGTATTTCCCTTGTCCTGTCTTTCTGTACATAATATTACTCCACTCAATATGAGCAAAATAACTCCTTATTTTTTCAAAATCTGCTCTTGCATAATTTAATCTTTCTCCTTTATAGTCCTCTCTGTAACTTATCTCATCTTCCTCCTGAATTTGCATCTCTAATGTTACATGATCACTTTTTCCCATTGGACTTTGGTTTCTTTGTGAAAACTAGCTCAAGCAACGATGGTTCTTCTTCCCCCCTGTACCTTGTTGATTCCTCCACCCACTGGTCCATTGCATTAACCATAGTCAGCTGTAACACTTTCTCGCTCCACTGCCCAGCATTATCTATTACTTCCATCTCTTTCCAGTTTACTTTTTTACAGTTAAAGTCTCCAACTAAAAGTATTCTTCTATCTCTTCTTATCATGTTATCTAGGCACTTTATCACCTCCCTTTGCATATCTTTATGTTCCTCTGATCCCCATGTATTAGTCTTTGGTGGAACATATGTAACTATAATTTTTCTTCTCAAATTTTCTGTTCTGATTGTTACTCTCATTACTTTCACTTTGTCCTCACCTTATTGCACATCCTCCACACATATATTATCATGAACCATTATTAGTACTCCTCCTCCCCCTTTATCCTTCCTGTCCTGCCTCCAGGTATAATATCCCTCCTCTTTAAAGTTGACATGGATCTCTCTTCTCAGTTTTGTTTCAATGATGCACATTACATCAGACTTTTTCTCTTTCAAATAATCCTTAACTTCCAATATGCTTGATAACAACCCATCTATATTAGTATAAGTCACTCTTAAATTCTTGCCTCCTCCACAACCTCCTCTTTCTTCCTTAGATACCTCTTCTTTAGTCTCATATCCAGTGTGTGTTTCACTGTTTGATCTGCTGCAGTCTCTGACGAGACAGCCAGACGTTACCCTACGGAACGAGCTCAGAGCTCATTATTTCCGATCTTCGGATAGGCCTGAGACCAGGCACACACCACACACCGGGACAACAAGGTCACATTTCCTTGATTTACATCCCGTACCTACTCACTGCTAGGTGAACACTACTGAGGAGACACACCCAAATATCTCCACCCGGCCAATCAACCCCAGTCCTCTGGCTTGTAGCCAGCGCTCTAACCACTGAGCTACCTGTGTGTGTGTGTGTGTGTGTGTGTGTGTGTGTGTGTGTGTGTGTGTGTGTGTGTGTGTGTATTTACCTAGTTGTATTTACCTAGTTGTAGTTTTACAGGGCCTGGGCTTTATGCTCTTCCCGTCTCCATATCTACACTTATCCAATCTTACTTTAAAAGTATGCACACTCGTTGCAGACACTACTTCTTCATTTAGACTGTTCCACGTCTCAATACATCTCTGCGGGAAACTATATTTTTTAATATCTCTCAGACATCTTCCTTTTCTCAGCTTTTTACTATGCGATCTTGTGCTTAGGATGTCATATTCTTCTCTCAGGATCAGTTTCTCATTATCTACTTGGTCCATTCCGTTGATCAATTTATAAACTTGTATCAGGTCTCCTCTCTCCTTCTTTGTTCCATTGGTAGATCCATAGCCTTTAGTCTCTCCTCATATGTCATCCTTCAAATTCTGGAACCATTCTTGTAGCTATTTTTGTAGCCTCCAATTTCCCTATGTGTTTCTTTTTATGAGGGGTCCACACTACTCCTGCATATTCCAGTCTGGGTCTTATTATAGTACTTGTCAATTTCTTCATCATTTCTTTGTACATGTAGTGAAATGCTACTCCAATATTCCTTAGCAAATTATATGTTTCTCTAAAAATTCTATCAATAACATATAACATAACATAACATAAATAATAAGATAACAAAGGGCCACCAGGGCCCATCTAGGTTATCCTGTATCAGTCACACAGCGACCTCATCATCAGTACTTAAAGATACACTTACAAGTACACAATACATTATATACTAATTTTAAATATTTGGCCCATTAACAGGGCTAAGTCCTGCAGCGAAATCCTCTACAATTTGTGGTCCCCATACATGGGGATCATGTCTTATTTAACTATAGTAAATTTCTTATAAAAACTATCATGCAGTGCTATACATAATTATAAATCTAATAAATTTAAGTGCTTATCTAATCTGTTTTAAACATTGTCAAACTAGTGCTATTTACAACCGTCTCTGGCAATGCATTCCAGAAGTCTACCACTCTATGACTAAAGAAATATTTTCTTATATCTAACCTGCAGCCTTGCTTTCTAATCTTCCTGCCATGATTTCTAGTCCTATTTCCCTCCTCTAAGGTAAAGAAAGATCTCACATCTATGTAGTCTGTATCTGAGAACATTTTAAATAACTCTATCATATCCCCTCTTATACATCTCCTCTCAAATGAAAACATGTTTAATGCCTTTAATCTATCTCTATACTCCAGGCGCTTTAATGTTGGTATCATCCTAGTTGCTCTTCTCTGAACTGCTTCTAACATGTTGATATCCTGCCTATAGTGGGGTGACCAGGCCTGTATGCAATACTCTAAATGGGGCCTAACATAGGAATTATAAGCTACACACCACTTCCTTACTTTTATAACTAACATTTCTATTTATAAAACCCAGGATCCTATTTGCCCTATTTCTTGCTTCTAAACATTGATTTGAAAATTTCATAGTCCTGTCTATCACTCTCCTAAATCCTTTCCTTCCTCTACTGCCTCTAGCCAACATCCCTCCATCTCATAGTTAAAGTTTGTGTTGTCTTTACCTAAATGCATAACCTGACACTTATCAGAATTAAACTCCATCTGCCACCTGTCTGCCCATGCTATCAGCCTGTCCAGGTCTCATTGTATTCTGTAATTGTCCTTTTCACCCTGTACTGCACATGCTATCTTAGTATCATCTGCAAACTTTGATACTTTGCTACTAATTTCTATATCTAAATGTTAATGTAAAGAAATCCTAGCATATCCTTTACCCACAAATTATATGTTTCTTAAAATTCTATCAATATGGCTTACTGGTTGATTGTTTTCTTCCATCGTCACTCCTAAGTCCTTTTCCTTTTAACTTTCTCCAGTTCTACTCCATCTCCCATCTTATAGATTCCCACAGGTCGTCTTTCACTCTTTCCCATTTCCATGACATGGCTTTTGTTCACATTGAATTCCATTTCCCACTTCTTACTCCATTCCCAGATCTTATTTAGGTCTTCTTGCAGTATTTCACAATCCTCCTTTTGCTTTATAACTCTGCACAGTTTCGTATCATCTGCAAACAGATTTATGTAGCTGTTCACTCCTTCTGGCATGTCGTTAATATAAATGAGGAAAAGTATTGGTGCCAATACTGACCCCTGTGGCACTCCGCTTTCTACTGCTCTCCACTTGGACTTCATATCTTTAACTACCATCCTTATTTCTCTCCCCCTCAAATAATTTTCTATCCATCTCAATGTGCTTCCTTTTAAGCCACCCTTCTCCTCTAACTTCCATAGTAATCTTGCATGTGGCACTTTGTCAAACGCCTTTTTTAAATCCAAATAAATACAGTCAACCCATCCCTCTCTCTCTTGTACTCTATCAACTATTCTAGAATAGAAACTCAATAAATTAGTTACACAAGACCGTCTTTTTCTAAAACCAAATTGGCTATTTGATATTAATTTGTTGTCTTCAAGGAACTCGATCCATTGTTTCTTTATTATTCTTTCACACATCTTGCATATTACACTAGTTAGTCTGTAATTTAAAGGTTCTTCCTTCCTTCCACTCTTATATATGGGAACTGCCTCAGCTCTTTTCCATTCTACTGGTACTGTTCCATTTTCTATTGAGCATTTTATGATGTTGTATATAGGACTTGCTAGTTCTTCCCTACATTCTTTCAGTATTCTGCCTGAGACTTCATCTGGTCCCATTGCCTTCTCTTCATCCAGTTCCTTCATTAACTCTTTTATTTCAAGCTTGGTTACTTTAATCTCTTTCATATAGATTGTCTCTCTATTACTCTGTGGCCTCTCAAATTTGGATTCCTTAGTAAAGATCTCCTGGAATTTGTTATTTAATAGTTCTGCCATACTTTTGGGGTCTTCCACCATCCCATTCTCTCCTTTTAACCTTTCTATTGTTTCTTTTTGCCTAATTTTTCCATTTATGAATCTAGAACAATTTTGGTTGCTCCTTACATTTTTTGACAATGTCTTTTTCGAAGTTCTTTTCCTCTTCCTTCCTCACCTTAACATATTCATTTCTCGCTGCTTGAAGTTTTCCTTATTTGCTGGATTTCTATTTCTCCTCCACCTTTTCCATGCTCTATCTCTTTTCTCCTTTGGCCTAGCACACCTTGCATTAAACCAATCTTTCTTTCCTTTTTCTTTAGGTCTATATTTTGGGACATATTCCCTGACTCCTGTTTTGTATATTTCCAAAAATAAGTTATATTTGTCTCGAACCGGGCGTCAGAGACGTATGAGATACGTCGGCGAGCTTCCTCGTGTTTTCGGAGGTATTGCGTCCTCAAAACCTACCATTATACTGCCATCATGCACTGTAGACATTGCTCATGCTACGTCCTCGTCCCTGCTAACATGAATGCTTCCTGTATTTATTTATTACATATCTGAACTTTAGCAGTTTCTGCTGCCTTTAGCTCGGTGTAGCAGGAAACTGACGCCTCAACTTCGCTAATATGAACGCAGCGTAATTTCCATTACTTACTCTTATCATTTCAGATGGTTTTGGTAACTGTTATATTGTGGTAGTGAAAACTTTGTATGACATAAATAAGAATTTTCCAATCGCTTTGTTATAAGGAAATACAAGTACATATTACTCGGAAAATATTTGCACCATGAAGGCAACACTCCCTCGCGATATCTCGTGTCTATTTTTAGCCACAAGCACTCCCAAACAGCAAAACATGACATGTTGTTTTTCTTTCAACTCAGGAATGATATTATGCATGTGTCCAACTCGGGCATCAACTGGTGAGAAACGAGGAAGAATAAACTAGTCACATATGGCTTTGCTAAGTCGCTAACCTTAGCGCAAAACATCTCGCACCAATGAATACCACTTCCAGTCAGTTCTGGGAGGAATGAGTCATTTTCATTTGTTTCACATCATTTAAGACTGGTAAAAAAAAAAATCCATGATGTGGCCAGCACTGGCGAAGTCACAAAGTCTCAGATCTGCTGACGCTGTACGGGTTAATACCTCAGTGGTGCAGTTAAATTTTCATGAAATTACGATCAAACTTCATACTTTGGTAAGTACTCGTTCAATCTTATAATTTCACTTCACGGCCATTTAACTGACGTCTCTCGGTAGTCAATGAGAACTTTAGAGAGGTTCCTCAAACCTGCCAAGATATCATGTACCTCACAGATGCTTTGGTAAGATACTGCATCGGATAAGAACAAAAAACCATAGTAAGTAAAGGTAACACACTGTATTTACTAAAGATATAATGCAACCCAACATGAAAACAATAGTACGCTTTTACCCTTAACGTGTACAAGTAGGAAAGCATCAAGAAACATACAAGAATAGTATAATGACGCTGTACGCTTTTCATGTGATAGATACAAGGAGGTGGATAATGTAAGGAACAAAAACAGACATGGAGGAAAATAACAATTATGTTTACTGCTGGCCCATACACAACTTATGGCAAGATTGCCCTGGCAAAGTGACCATTTTTATTGATTGGTTTCTGGTAATGCTTATAATAGTTGATTCCTTGCTCTATCCAATGATAGATATGATAGTTAACAATGATAGCTTCAGTGCTGCCTTACTGGTCAAAGCTGACCTAGTAGAGTGAGGGGAAAAAATGTTGAGATCAATACCAGCAGCTTCCATGATACTTTTCGTCCCTCGAAGCTAATTTTATTGGAGGTTTTGTAGTCAGAAAAAATCTCGTAATTGTTCTCCAAATGTCTTTGGTCCTATCAAGATAGTTTGGTATTGAGGTGACAACACACAGTCTATTGTCTGAGGGATAGACATCAAATGTCAATTCAGATATATGTGTACCTGGCCTTGAGGTTTTAAGTGGATCACCTATCCTTAAAATAATTCTTGATTCTGACACAGTCATGTTTCTAGTGTCTAGTAGGTGTAGAGTTTGACTGCATTGACCAGATAATAATAGCATGAGAACAGTTAGTTCCCTTGAAAGCTGGATGAGTGGTAATTTATCATCTGGTTCTAGACTTATTAAGTAATTCAAGACTAATTAAGGATCCCAGGTTGTATGGCAGTGACAAAAAGATGGTCTGTCCTGAAAAACTGCCTTCATGAATCTGGTAACTAAGGAGTGCTGTTCGGCAGGATGCTCATTTATATTAGCTATTGCAGATATGACTGACCATATGGTGTTCATTGAACTGTAGCTTCGTCCTTCCCTCATAAATTTCTTTAGGTCTATATTTTGGGACATATTCCCTGACTCCTGTTTTGTATATTTCCAAAAATAAGTTATATTTGTCTCGAACCGGGCGTCAGAGACGTATGAGATACGTCGGCGAGCTTCCTCGTGTTTTCGGAGGTATTGCGTCCTCAAAACCTACCATTATACTGCCATCATGCACTGTAGACATTGCTCATGCTACGTCCTCGTCCCTGCTAACATGAATGCTTCCTGTATTTATTTATTACATATCTGAACTTTAGCAGTTTCTGCTGCCTTTAGCTCGGTGTAGCAGGAAACTGACGCCTCAACTTCGCTAATATGAACGCAGCGTAATTTCCATTACTTACTCTTATCATTTCAGATGGTTTTGGTAACTGTTATATTGTGGTAGTGAAAACTTTGTATGACATAAATAAGAATTTTCCAATCGCTTTGTTATAAGGAAATACAAGTACATATTACTCGGAAAATATTTGCACCGCGAAAGGCAACACTCCCTCGCGATATCTCGTGTCTATTTTTAGCCACAAGCACTCCCAAACAGCAAAACATGACATGTTGTTTTTCTTTCAACTCAGGAATGATATTATGCATGTGTCCAACTCGGGCATCAACTGGTGAGAAACGAGGAAGCGAATAAACTAGTCACATATGGCTTTGCTAAGTCGCTAACCTTAGCGCAAAACATCTCGCACCAATGAATACCACTTCCAGTCAGTTCTGGGAGGAATGAGTCATTTTCATTTGTTTCACATCATTTAAGACTGGTAAAAAAAAAAATCCATGATGTGGCCAGCACTGGCGAAGTCACAAAGTCTCAGATCTGCTGACGCTGTACGGGTTAATACCTCAGTGGTGCAGTTAAATTTTCATGAAATTACGATCAAACTTCATACTTTGGTAAGTACTGTTCAATCTTATAATTTCACTTCACGGCCATTTAACTGACGTCTCTCGGTAGTCAATGAGAACTTTAGAGAGGTTCCTCAAACCTGCCAAGATATCATGTACCTCACAGATGCTTTGGTAAGATACTGCATCGGATAAGAACAAAAAACCATAGTAAGTAAAGGTAACACACTGTATTTACTAAAGATATAATGCAACCCAACATGAAAACAATAGTACGCTTTTACCCTTAACGTGTACAAGTAGGAAAGCATCAAGAAACATACAAGAATAGTATAATGACGCTGTACGCTTTTCATGTGATAGATACAAGGAGGTGGATAATGTAAGGAACAAAAACAGACATGGAGGAAAATAACAATTATGTTTACTGCTGGCCCATACACAACTTATGGCAAGATTGCCCTGGCAAAGTGACCATTTTTATTGATTGGTTTCTGGTAATGCTTATAATAGTTGATTCCTTGCTCTATCCAATGATAGATATGATAGTTAACAATGATAGCTTCAGTGCTGCCTTACTGGTCAAAGCTGACCTAGTAGAGTGAGGGAAAAATGTTGAGATCAATACCAGCAGCTTCCATGATACTTTTCGTCCCTCGAAGCTAATTTTATTGGAGGTTTTGTAGTCAGAAAAAATCTCGTAATTGTTCTCCAAATGTCTTTGGTCCTATCAAGATAGTTTGGTATTGAGGTGACAACACACAGTCTATTGTCTGAGGGATAGACATCAAATGTCAATTCAGATATATGTGTACCTGGCCTTGAGGTTTTAAGTGGATCACCTATCCTTAAAATAATTCTTGATTCTGACACAGTCATGTTTCTAGTGTCTAGTAGGTGTAGAGTTTGACTGCATTGACCAGATAATAATAGCATGAGAACAGTTAGTTCCCTTGAAAGCTGGATGAGTGGTAATTTATCATCTGGTTCTAGACTTATTAAGTAATTCAAGACTAATTAAGGATCCCAGGTTGTATGGCAGTGACAAAAAGATGGTCTGTCCTGAAAAACTGCCTTCATGAATCTGGTAACTAAGGAGTGCTGTTCGGCAGGATGCTCATTTATATTAGCTATTGCAGATATGACTGACCATATGGTGTTCATTGAACTGTAGCTTCGTCCTTCCCTCATAAATTCTGATAATAAATAATCTAGAAAGATATTTAAAGGTGACCAAAATGGATCAATTTTCCTATAGAGGCAAAAGCACATCCAGTTTTTTATATGTGGCCCATATTGTGCTTTAGTACTCTCTCTCTCCATGATTTAAGTAGAAATTGGGCAACTTCTGTCGAAGGGCCTTGATTTTCGAAAGATTTCCTGATAATGTCATTGCTGTTAAGATCAACCTTTGTGCTTGTTGATGGGTAGAGTTGGATTTTGTGATAGGACTAGGGAATTTTGAGGAAGGAGAACCGGATTGGCTGCTAATAACTGTAGAGCTTTGGGGAACCAAAACTGGGTTGGCCACAGTGGTAAAATCATCAGTACTGTTGCCTCGTCTTCTTGCAGTTTCTTTAGGGCCCTGGAGATCATACTGAAAGGTGGGAAAGCATACAATATTTTACTATTAGTCCAGTTCAATGTAAAGGCATTAACATGTATGGCAGATGGGTCTGGTTTCCAGGAAACGTAGGCAGACACTTGTGCATTGATGCGAGTAGGTGTAAAATAAAGCTGACAAACTCTCTCAAAAAATATGGAGCCGTAACATCCATTCAGCATCTAGATTTTTTATTCTAGATTCCTTGTCTGCTTCTACATTTCATAGGCCCTCAATATGCTGTGCAGATAAGGTAATTCCCCTTGACTCAACCCATTTGAAAATTTGTTCTATTGATATATTAAGGTTAGGTTTAGTGCTGCCACAACATTCTATACAGGCAACTGTAGTGGTAGTCAGAGCAGAGACAGATATGTTTTCCTATGGTATCCTTACAAAGGGATTTTAGCCCCAAAAGAATGGCTTTTAATTCCAAGCAGTTGATGTGATCTAGTTCATCATGAGCCCAGTGGTCTCCCATTTTAGTGTCTTCCACTACTGCATCCCAACCTGTCAGGCAAGCATTTGAGAACTTAACAAGTTGAAGGGAAGACCTTAATGATTTTACCTGAAAATCTACATTATGAATCCACTAGTGGATTAAATCCGGGCCATGAGCATCCAAAATAACCTTTGAATTATAATCACCATGTGTCCTGGATAGTTCTCTGTTTCAAATTATCTCAAGATACTTGTATCTAATTGGTGCCAATTCTACAGCCAGATCCGAAGCCACAGTCAAACCAATGAAAGAGGACAATTCAAACAAGGTGACTTCTTTTTTTAATAGGAGCCAGCCTTGCGCCTTGATACGTTCTTTCCTAACGGGTGGCAAGGCAGCAGTCATGTCAGTAGAATTTAGTATAACCCCAAGAAATTTAATCTCCTTTGTAGATTGTAAAACAGATTTTTGGACATTCATAGTGAGCCCTAAAGAATCAAAAAGGTGTAAGGCATAGAACGCATTACATCTCACTTCCTCTGCTGATGCAGCAATGAAAATACAGTCATCCAGATAGCATGTCAAAATGATAATAAGTTTTCTAAGGTGAGAGAGGGCAGGCTTTAATAATTTAGTGAAGATGCAAGAGGCTGATGTCAAACCTTGTGGAAGACACATAAATCAAAACACCTGATTCTTCCATATAAATTGTAGCCATTTCCTATCCTGTGGCTTAACATAAACAGAAAAATAAGCATCCTTCAAATCCATAGTAATGAGAAACAGTAACAGTATGGTTGAATTAACTGTATCACATCTTTCAGAGTGTCTAATTTAAAGTGTACCTGATTGATATGAGTATTAAATTCCTTTAAATTCAGGATAACCCTAGCAGTGCCATCTTGTTTGACAATAGGGAATATGTTAGAGAAGAACCCATGATCCCCTGGCTCGCCTCTTTTGATTATTTTCTGTTCCAGGTGCAAATACAAATCATTGTCCAGGGCATGTCTATCAGCTACAGACAATTTGAGAGGGGTGGGCTGTTTATTCTGTCTGGGTAAACTGACGAATTCAAGAATTTTCCCATGAACCACATTATTGATCCAATTGTCCTTTTGTCAGTGATCCCCATAGTGATCTAGCACCAAAAATGTTCCCAGCCACAATATTATCAGGAGTATTAACCAAAGGAGGTAAAACATTACTCACCCTGGAGGGGCTTACTGGGGAGATTTTTGTAAATGCATCCCCTTCCCTTGGGAATGCCTCTGGCCTAAAACAGGCCTCGTCTGATTACATGATTGAGAATGAGAGAGAACTTGATAGAGCCGTTTAGTTGTTTGCTTGTTTGTAGCAAATCTCCTTCCAGAAGACTTGTAAGGACAGAAGGAGGGTCTTTCTAGTTTCCTTGCTTTATGTATCTCCTCACATTTTTTTGTCACATCAAAGGGAAAGAGATCATCTTTTCCTACCTCGCACTCCCACTTGCAGAGGTCTGCCAAGGCAGAGTCATTAATGTGGATCTTTGCTACTTCCTTTCTCAGTTGATTAATGTAATTAACAACTGAGGAAAGTAGCCTAAGGCTGTTATTTAATCCATCTAGGTAGGAATTCAAGCTGTTACATTTTTTATCCCCGATATTGTTAATGCAGCGAGTAATGGGGACTAAGGCTTTTGAAATCAGGCCATTAGTTTGGAAGAGCCTGACATCGATTAACTTCCCTCTAAAACTCATGGCTTTGGAAATGGAAGTGTTTGTCACAGGAACTTTCAGGTTCGGTACGTTGCTCAGAACCTTGATCTTATCACATGTAGACTTTATTCTCTCAAACGAGGGTCAACGTCTCAAACTCAAGTTTAGAATGGAAGCCAAATGTTCAGATAGAGGCTCACCTGTCTGTTCTTCACTATGGAAATGGCCTGAAAGATCTCTGAGTGCCGTAAGGTAGTTTGATTCATCTGAGTCATGGGAAGGTGGCGAGCAGTTAAGTGCATCTAGGTCATCCAAAGGATCAGGCAGGCACTCTGAAAATTCATTGGCTTCGTCCTCAGAAGAGGAAACGTTATGAAAAGCACTAAAGTTTGCATGGCTTCCCTGCGACACATCTGCCTGTGCTGGCCCCTTGTATAGTTTTTCAATCAGGTCACTTAACAAGGCAGACAGTCGGGTAAAATTGTTGCCTCCGGACAAACACTCTGCTGGTGTGTAGGTGTGGCTCGGACCGGGCACTGGCAGTGGTGAACTACACTCAGGCCGTGACTGACTAGAACCGTCCTTGACTTCTTCATCCAGGGGAGACTTCCTTTTCTTTGCAGGTAAATCCATGGAGTCCTTGTCACGTCTCTTCCTATGTGAGGAAGACATAGCCTTGGCATTCCGTGAACCTTGTCCAGCTGGTCTAACATCAGTCTGCTCGAAAGAAACAGTACCGAGTCACACAAGGCATTACAATATATGTCTGTGGATCATATATGTATCTTTCACCAAACCAACGGCTTGTCATAACGTGAAAGCTTACCAGGCCAAACTCCATGGAGAATGCCAGTGAAAATGTACTGGAGCAGGAGTGGTGTGAACTCCGTGGGGACTAGCAGTGAATTGGCGTGCGACTGGTAGCCGGGACTTCTCGTTGACTACTGAGTGACGTCAGTTAAATGGTCGTGAAGTGAAACTATTTTTTTCATGTAGGAGTGTATCAACCAAGGGCAACAAAATTTTAATGAAAAAAGGTCCACTGATGTGCTGGTTCTCAAAACAGTCAAAAAGCAGTCATCAAATATCAAAGGATAAGTGTCTTGAAACTTCCCTTTTGAAAACTTCAAGTCATATGGAGGAGGAAATACAGAAGCAGGCAGGGAGTTCCAGAGTTTATTAGAGATAGGAATGAATCATTGAAAATAATGTTTAACTCTTGCATTAGAGAAGTTGATATAATAAGGGTGAGAGAAAGTAGGAAGCCTTGTGCTGTGAGGCTGAGGGAGGAGAGGAGGTTTGCAAATAGCAAGATTAGAACAACAGTTATAGCATGAAAATAGTAATGTAAGATAGCAAGAGATGCAATATTACAGCAATAAGAGAGAGGCTAAAGATAATCTAAAAGAGCAGTATGAGTGGAACACCCCCTTTTGAATCAGTTCAATAGTCAGAAGTAGGAGGAAATACAGAGAGGGAGTTATGAAGTTCCAGAGTTTTAGTTGTTGATGAAATTTTATGTCAAGATTTAGGAAGCAAGCAGCAAGCACTTGAGTGCTGGTCAGACTCCAGTGCCATAAGCTTACTACTGTTGTACTGTGTGCTCTAGATTTCAAGTCTGTGTCACACCATGAATACATTTAGATTAGCAACATAATTGTTAGAAAATTGGGATTAGATTAACAAAGATGCTGACAACTTTTTGTTTGTGTATCACTCAGTTTTATCTATCTATCTATCACTCCATGATATTTACTACCTCTTCAAAATGATCAAGATTTTAGGCCTCAGTCACACCATGAATGCATTGATGAATTTTCATTGAATTTAACAAAACAATTATGGAAAACTTGGGGTCAAATTAACAAAGTGGCTGACGGTCCTTTGTCTGTTTATCAGTCAATCTGTCAGCCCATAGTTTTTCATTACATGTTTTCAGTGCTGAAGATTTTAACCTTTTGTCATCACACTATAAAGGGGCAGGCAACTATTTGTCTATATCATTTATCTATTGGTCTATCAGTCTATCTATCTATCTGACATTGTGCTTCCTCTGTCAAAGTCTTGCAACAAGGAGGATGGATGGCCATGGCAGCAGAGCGTCCACCTCTCCTTATCCAAACTTTCCCATCTTACTTTTTCAAGCACTTGTTAGCTTCCATTAGTACATCCTTCACACTTCATCCTTTACCCCATCCTTCTATCTTACAATTGGCCTTTCTCTAATATAAGTACATACCTTCAGTTCTGCTTACATACACTTTCTTTACAAACTCTTCAATTTTCATCTTATCAATAAATCCTAACCATTTCAGTGTTTCTTTTCAATCATTTGACCAGTCTGCAATTGTGTACAACTTGCACCAATCCTCTCACCACATCTCTCAGACACTCTCATTGCACTTATTCTCCCCAGGTAATATGGTTAATTTCTTATAGTAAAGATTCATTGAATAATTTGTAAGGGCAGTAACATTTGCTTGACATTTTTACTATAATAGGAGAGTTAGCAAAGGAAGATAGAGCTTGACAGATTCCTAGTGTATACATGTATTTAATTTAAATACAATTAAGTAATATTTTTCAGGCCACATGATTAGTTTTTTTATGCTTATATGACCTTTCCTTCACAATGCTGAAACTGAAAAAAAAAAAAAAAATGTGACTATCAACTACATAACCAGACAAACTGTATGCACTATAGAGTGATGGGTTTGGCCATTAGTATTTTGTATCATGTACTGCATTACTGATGAGTATTGCATCACACACTTCATGCTGCTTTCACAGTGTTATTTTCTTGTCTTGTGAGGTAAGCTAGGGCAGTGTGTAATATCCCTCTGCTTCATTTTTACAGACTCAAGAGGAAAAAAGGCTCCATCTTCCAGTCCATTCAGTCACTCCAGAAGAATAGTGCAAAGGTAATGGGGCCATGATTGATTTATTGTATCACACACACACACACACACACAACAAAATAAACTAATATCAAATAGCCAATTTGGTTTTAGAAAAAGACAGTCTAAGTTTCTATTCTAGAATAGTTGATAGAGTACAAGAGAGAGAGGAATGCACAGACTGTATTTATTTGGATTTGAAAAAGGCGTTTGACAAAGTGCCACATGCAAGATTACTGTGGAAGTTAGAGAAGAAGAGTGGCTTAAAAGGAAGCACAATGAGATGGATGGAAAATTATTTGACTGGGAGAGAAATAAGAACAGTAGTTAAAGATATGAAGTCCAAGTGGAGAGCGGTAGAAAGCGGAGTGCCGCAGAGGTCAGTATTAGCACCAATACTTTTCCTCATATATATATATATATATATATAAACGAAATGCCAGAAGGAGTGAACAGCTACATAAATCTGTTTGCGGACGATGCAAAACTGTGCAGAGTTATAAAGCAAAAAGAGGATTGTGAAATACTGCAGGAATACCTAAAGAAGATCTGGGAATGGAGTAAAAAGTGGGAAATAGAATTCAATGTGGACTTGGAACAGTTTGAGTGAAGAAGTGGTGTCAGCAAGGAGTTTAGGTAAACTAGGTAAATACACACACTTAAGATGTATTATGTATTTTAGCATATACAGTAAGGTCCCGGGTTACGCCGGTCTCGAGTTACGTCAAACTCGCACTTACGTCAGTCCACTATAAGGCAATTTAAGATTTAAAAAATTGAAAATTTATAAATCGTAAAGCGCGGGGTTTATTGTTATTGTTGGCCGCCAGGCGTCACTAGTGGTTATCCACCACAGCGCCCACCTCATGCTTGAATACAAAAACACTCTACGTACCTCAGTTCCACCACACCCTCGCCCCTGGCAAGAGTGTTCCTACATCTATCTTAGTATCTTGCTCAATGGCACCAAAAAAAAAAAAAAAAAAAAACTGAGTGATAGCAGTGATGCTAAAAAAAAAGGAAAACCATTATGCTACAAGAAAAAGTGGACATAATAATTAAAAGACATGAGAAGGGAGGCAGCATCTGTGTGTAAGGGAGTGAAGAAGAAAATGGGAAGCCCGTTACCATGACAACGTGGAGGTTGACGACCTTGAGGGCTCACGCACCTATCACAACAATAACTCCGGAGCCTTCGCCTGGGCCACACGACACTCGCAGCTCACTTGCACCGTCTGCGCTTGTCTGCTGATCCCTATTGGCCTTTTCTATTGCATTTCCTGCCCCGCTGCCCACGTTTCTACTCCCACCGCACTGCACTACGCTCTCAGCTGTCCGCCCTGGGCGTCACAACATTCGACCTGCCCACCCTCCTGGCGGCCTCAGGCCGCCCCTCTCGGCAACCTGCAGTCCTTCGCGTTCGTGGCCCTAATCAATATATTCCTACATAGTTGTAAATAATATACCAATATAACAATATAACCTTTTACTTACCTGAATAACCATAAAAAATTATTGGTTGAAAACTCGTTAATATGCTTTGAAAGTACAAAAACTCTAGTTACGTACAAAATCGACTTACGTCATGTTTCAGGAACGTAACTCGGGACCTTATTGTATATATATATATATATATATATATATATATATATATATATATATATATATATATATATATATATATATATATATATGCATGTTTTCAGTTGTAATGATACAAAAACAAAATAAACTGAATATTATTATTTATTATTATTATTATTATTATTATTGTTATTATTATTATTATTATTATTATTTTTATTGTTATTATGATTATTATTATTACGATTATTATTATTATTATTATTATTATTATGATTATTATTATCATTGTACACACTGAAGGCCAAGCAAGTGGAGTGTCAAGGTTTAGTTTTTGACGGGGTTGAACTAATCAATGGAAAACAAAAATCTTCATTGAATAGGAGGTAACAGATGTCACTATTGTATGATTATTTAGACCAGGAGTGGCAGAGGGTTTGCTGCTGGTGACTGTACACTTAAGAATACAGATATTGGTTCCATGAACAATATATAGAAACTATTGCACCACCACTCAATCTACTTTTTGTTGCTGTTTTTTGGTTTGTAGCCAAGTGAAATGACACATACATATACTGTACATACATATATAAGATTTATAGATGTTAGGTGGATGTTGATATGTACGTACATCTTATACAGAGACCGACTCATATAAACACAATGGTTATTTCTTGGATTCTTTTGCATTTATGAGATGAGTGTCCTAATATTTACATTTAAGTGAAACTTATATGTTAAGTATTTAAGTTCAAGTGATGCCATTCCAAACATAGGAAATGAATGCACAAAATTTATGATTCTCAGTTACTATGTATTCTCAAAATGTATCCAGTTCACAAAAATTATTCATTTAATCTCAAAATCTATTTTATGATAAGACTGACCAAAGTCGTCAAAACTGAGTTGTATATCACTTTGCTTTCCAATGTTGTTCTTCAGTTTTGGCTGAGAATGTCAAAATGGAATTTTATTTCACTGTGCCTCCTGTTGTTGTTCGTCAGTTCTCAGCCAAGCGAGATGCCTGTGATGAAAAGTCTACCGGAGCTCGGAATGATTACCTCCTCACTTTAGCAGCAAGTAACGCACACCAGCGGCGATACTATGAGGTGGACTTTGAACGATTCCTGAGGGTGAGTGCCACAAATGATGGTGGAAAGATGGCAAGAGAGGGACACTTCATGAGGGAATATTTTAAGTGCTAATTCAACACTTGCTTAGCATCTTAAGTTGAAGTTACATATGTAGAAAGTTGCTGGTACGTACTTGAGTGTTGTACATTGAAAATTGTGTAGGAAAGACAGGCAAAGTGAGAAGCTTCATAAAGGAATGTTTTTTACTGCTAATTAAACTCTTTTTCTTATCATTTAGAGTTAATTGCACATTGATATTGTCTTTCAATCTCAATATACTGAATATGAGATTACAATGTCATTCAGATTTTTTTATGTATCTTGAATCATTGTGAAAATATTTCAAGAGCATAGTGATCAATGAATGTGCTCTACTACTAAATATATTTCACGAACAATCAAAATGCTTTTCTTATTGTCTAAATTAGGAGTTAGTTGATATTGTTTTAATGTTGTCTATCAATCTTAATGTGTAAAATTATTACTTTTCAGTTAATTTCTGTAGTTTGTCACAAATCAATAAGGAGAATTTTCAAGTCTACATTAAAATTACCAAATACATCTAATGTGAATTCCTGACTACTAATGCTGACTCTTTGTGTGTGTGTATGTGTGATGCAGACAATGGAGTGTGACATGTATGACAAGGTGGCAGAGTACCTGACACTGATGAGCAGGACGGAGTTGCTTACCTGCTCAGCCACACAGTCATCCTTCAACAAGATCAAGGAACAGGCAACCACGGTGAGAAAACAAGACTACCTTCTCTCTCTATATTACCCTAAACCAAGACATTTCCCTTTTTCAATTTGGTTAGGAAAAATGGAATTAACCCCTTCGCGTTGGATGTTAAAAAAGCCCGCCTGTATGATATACGGGTGGTAGTGCCACGCGCCCGAGTGCGAGAAACTCGTGCAAGCTTGTCATACTTGTCGTCTTTGTGTATTATGCTGCTATTTTTTAGTCACTATATCGCCTTCGAAGAGGAAAGTGGACGCTTCTCTCTTCAGAGAAAAAGAGAGAGAGAGAGAGAGAGTGTGTGACATTTGCTAATATTTTAGACACATGCGGGACACATGTAGCTTATCTTTCGAGAGGAAGAGGGGGAGGGAGGGAAGGGAGAGGGAAACGAAGGGAAGAGAGAGAGAGAGAGAGAG
The DNA here is from genome assembly GCF_017591435.1 of Portunus trituberculatus. Lineage (NCBI taxonomy): Eukaryota > Metazoa > Arthropoda > Malacostraca > Decapoda > Portunidae > Portunus > Portunus trituberculatus. The sequence continues at coordinate 12,493,674 of NC_059297.1, forward strand.
AGATTAGAAAATTTGTTATTTTTGTATATGTGTGTGTGTGTGTGTGTGTGTGTTTTCACGAATGTTACAAGGCGGGACGCATGTAACTTATCTTTCGAGAGAGAGAGAGGGGGAGGGAGGGAAGGGAGATGGAGAGGGAGGAGAGAGAGAGAGAGAGAGAGAGAGAGAGAGATGGGAACAGTCTATGCCATTGGGTAATTTTAGACTCAAGTAGCTTATCTTTAGTGATTGGTGGAGACAAGGATGGTGGGAGGAGCACTAGGATTTCAAGGACAGCATACGTGTGTAGTTGGTATCCAACACACTATATGGGACAACTGAACTGAAGAAAGCTCAGAAAAGAAATATGACGTCTACGTAGGCGTCACCGTATTTGCTACTGGGGCTTCATGACGCCTACATAGGCGTCATCGTATTGAAAGGGTTAAAGTTTTAAAGGAGCCTGACTACTCTCCCTCTCTCTTGTGTTGCCTCAAATCAAGACATTTCCTTACTTCAATTGGTTAAGAAAAGTAGAATTGAGGTTTTAAAGGACAGATGTGGAGGAGAGAAAGAAAGAGGATGTAGTTAACTTGCCCTTGCATTGCTTCAAACTGTGGTGTATCCACAACACTTCGAGCACATCAGATTATTGAGCAATAAAGCTTGATTCCAAATAAACATGCTTTGCTAGAACTCAAGTTGGGGTTCTTAATAGAAACAAGATTGTGGGGCCTCAATGGTTCAGTTGCACATAT
>NC_059297.1:12499410-12549410 GCF_017591435.1 Portunus trituberculatus
AGCGGCGCACCATGAAACAGCTGTTGGCCTGCATTGACACCCCTGACAAGCCGACCATGAAACAATTTTGGAAGGATTATAACATTAAAAGGGATCGACAACATCGACGAGTCATGGAAGGAGGTGTCCAAGTCGGCAATGAATGGATGTTGGCGTAATTTGTGGCCTGAGTGCGTGGAACGTAAACAGGAAGTCCCTGTCGATGTTACAGCAGTAAGGAAAGACATCGTTCATATCTCCCATAAGGCAGGCTTCAATGAGGTGGACGAGAATGACGTACAAGAACTGCTGGACAGTCATTCTGAGCCTCTCCAACGACGACCTCATGGAGTTGGAGAAACAAAATACTTTGGAGGAAATGGAGGAGGACAAGGAGCCTGAAAGAACCCTCTCCGTCAAGATTTTCGAGGAGATTTTTAATCATATTAACCAGGCCATACATCTTCTCCAGGAGAATGACCCCAACCCAAACCGAAGTAATGGCGTGACTAATGCTATAGAAAATGACATGAAAGTGTATAAAGAACTATTTGAGGCAAAGAAAAGGATGGCAAAACAGACAGTCATCTCATCTTTCTTCAAACCACTCACCGCCCAAGCAACCCCATCCACATCCCAAGCAACCCCATCTACCGATCAAGCAACTCCATCCACCTCCCAAGCTACCCCATCCACCTCAAAAGCAATCCCATCTACTTCCATAGGAGTCATCTCGTCGTACTTCAAAGTTCGTCCTGCTACCTCGAAAAAAACTCCACCCACTTCCAAAACAACTCCATCCACCTCCAAAACAACTCCACCCACATCCAATCTATCCTTCACATCCACCGTAACCTTGAGTGACGATGAGGAGAGCCTGGATGACCCACCCCCACTGGAAAACGTATTCTCTCAAGAATTTGAAGGGTTTGAAGCAGCTGACCGAGTTTGGGTCGGTGTGGGCATGATGAGATTTAATCCTCCAAGGCCCTGTGTCCCTCGGGGCACAAAACAACACACTACGCATATCACATCCACTCCTCAAGGTAAGTACTACCAATTCTAAAGGTGTAAATAACAACTAACAACATAGAAAGTGTCGTTTATTTACGCATCGCGAAATACATGTATGTAGTTGATAATTTCAAATCCTCAGTTAGCGATCGTTTCGGTTAGCGATCTGTTTTTGGGAAACGTAACCCTATCGTTAACCAAGGGATACCTGTATATATATATATATATATATATATATATATATATATATATATATATATATATATATATATATATATATATATATATATATATATATATATATATATATATATATATATATATATATATATATATATATATATATATATATATATATATATATATATATATATATATATATATATATATATATATAGTAAAACCTCGCTTGACGAACGTCTCTAGAGACGAACAATTTGGGAGACGACCAAAAAAATTTGTCAATATATCGACCCAGGGGACGAACGATATTTCAAGGGACGAACGCGGTTAAACAGCTCGCCAGCAGGGGAGCCGTTTGTGTGATAGCCAACCCGGTTATCACACAACAACAAAACAAAACATAAGCACAAAAGAAAATAGAAACAGGAACATATGAAAAATATTACATAACATAATCTCCGTACCACCACGATTTTCTCCTGTTTTTCCTGGGCATGGTGATGTTACTGGCACACTCTACTGTAGCTTCCTCAGTGTTATCCTCGCTGCTCTGGTGGCTCTCAGCGTTGCTGTCATCATCATCCTGGCCATGTCCAGGTACTGCAGAGTGTGGCACATCCATCGCAGCTGTTTCCTCGCTCGCCTGGCAAGGAACACCACCCTACTGCCTGCTCCTCTCACACTGAGCATCACCTCTGAGGATCAAAGGAACTTCCTGGCCACATACCTTTAACTTCCCATCTTGGAAGTCCAAACTTGCTCCCACACGCGTGAGGAAGTCAATCCCCAGCAGCAAGGGTCTTCCAAGGCAGAGACGAAGACTAGCAATCTTTCCATGTTTCCCACGCCGATGTTCACTATAACAGGGCCCCACATAGCGGCACTGACTTGTGATGCTACACAGCTGCTGTTGTGTAGCTCTGGCACGCTGCGCACATCCAAAGTCCTCTCTCATGACTGTCTTCTCGGATATTGTTTGTCTTCCTCCCCATCCCCCTCTCCTCCATTCCATCATGCCATCAACATCCAGTCTCTCAAGTAAATAACCTTTTCTTTTTTATTAATTTTATTATAATTTTGATAGCATTTAGGTAAGTAAAACAATTTAAGCTTTCTATAATTATTTCGTTGATGTCATGCATACATTAAAGGTCTACTGTATTTTGAATGGGTTTTATGGACAAAAGTATGATTTTTTTTTTGGTCTGGAACGGATTAATGGTATTTCAATACATTCTTATGGGAAAAATTGATTCATGGGACGAACAAATCGGGTGACAAACAGGATTTAGGAATGAATTATGGTCGTGAGCTGAGGTTTTACTGTATATATATATATATATATATATATATATATATATATATATATATATATATATATTTTTTTTTTTTTTTTTTTTTTTTTTATTCCCGATACAGCCTAAGTTAACAGAAAATAAAGAATTCATGATTAGTAAAATTAAATTTAAAAAGTATAGAAAAGAATTAGTTATCAAATTGAGTGGCACATGAATGGAATAGACTCAATAATTAGGTACTAACTACTGAGTCAGTAGAGACCTTTAGAAGAAGATAAGACAAATTTTTGGATGAGGACGATAAGTATATTTCATACACAAACTATAACATGTGGTTTTGACAACTTCTTAGAGTTTTTTCTTACTTTTCTTAAGTAGCCTTGTTTATTTATTTATTTTTTTAAGTAGCCTTTTCTTAAATAGCCTTGTTTATTTGTTTATTTTTTTAAGTAGCCTCTCTTACGTTAATTTGATTTCTGCACAGGTGACGAGGGGATACAACCTTCGCTGCTACCTGACCTTCTATCCAATGCTGGGCCAGAACATCCAGTATGATTATGAGCCATGTGAGGGTGACTCTGTTGAGATCATCACTGTACACGATGATACCACCCAGACATTGCTTGAACAGGAAGGCCGGAGATGTGTTACTACCATACAGAAGGACGTCAAGGTGAGGAGGCCACAGTGTAAGATGGGGTGCAAATTACATGAGTCTTAGCTGTGGTGCTCAAATATCCTTCTTATTCCTTCTTTTTTGTCACATCTCACTTGCTCTGTTCCACTTGTATTAGAGTATTGCCCACTCTTATCTTTCCCTCTCACTTAATCTCTCCTTTGCTTCCTTCCATGTTTATTTAACTACAATTTTTTTTATTCCCATCATCTATAATCCTTTCTTCACCACCACACTGCTAACCAAATTCTTTTTTTTCCCATCACTTTTTCCTTTATTATCCCTCATTTGTTCACTTCTATCTACATTAAACTACCTTCCATACCATTACTCTGCTAACCATCTAAGAGACCACATATCTCTTCCTTCTTTCTCACTAGTACCTATTAATTTCCTCCCTTCCATATTCACTAAACTAGCATCTTCTCTCCCTATCTGTCATCCTTACTTGACCATTGCTCTGCAAACAAAACAAATCCTATGTTTTTTTTACGTTTCATTTATGTTAGATTACTTATTTGAGAGACCACCATGCATGCAAGGTACTTGAGTCTTCCATCTCCTGAATCTCACGCACTTTATATTTCTGCTCAGAATTATGTCAAGTCTGTTCTTCAACTTGCCAAACACTCATTCATAAGTAGAAAATGTCAAAATCTTTCAAACTCAAACTCCACTCAAGACTTCTGCCATCTAGCCAAAAACATCTCAAATAACTTCACTTCTTCATCTTTCCCTCCTTTATTTCATCCTGATGGCACCACTGCCATCTCTTCTGTCTCTAAAGCTGAACTCTTCTCTCAAACCTTTGCTCACAACTCCACCTTGGATGATTCTGGGCTTGTCCCTCCCTCTACTCCTCCCTCTGACTATTTCATGTCTACAATTAAAATTCTTTGTAACGATGTTTTCCATGCCCTCGCTGGCCTAAACCCTCGGAAGGCTTATGGTCCTGATGGGGTCCCACCTATTGTTTTAAAAATCTGTGCTTCCGTGCTTGCACCTTGACTAGCCAAACTCTTCTAACTTTGTTTATCTACTTCTACCTTTCCTTCCTGCTGGAAGTTTGCCTACATTCAGCCTGTTCCTAAAAAGGGTGATCATTCTATCCCCTCAAACTACTGTCCTATAGCTTTAATCTCTTGCTTGTCTAAAGTTTTAAATCTATTCTGAATAGGAAGATTCTCAAACATCTGTCACTTCACAATCTTCTATATGATCACCAGTATGACTTCTATCAAGGTTGCCCTCTTGGTGATCTTCTGGCTGTCCTTACTGACTCTTGGTCATCCTATTTTAGAGATTTCGGTGAAACTTTTGCTGTAGCATTAGACATATCAAAAGCTTTTGATAGAGTCTGACATAAACCTTTGATTTCAAAACTGCCCTCCTACGACTTCTATCCTTCTTTCTGCAACTTTATCTCAAGTTTCCTTTCCAACTGTTCTATTGCTGCTGTGGTAGATGGCCACTGTTCTTCTAAATCTATTAATAGTGGAGTTCCTCAGGGTTCTGTCCTGTCACCCACTCTCTTTCTATTATTCATTAATGACCTTAACCAAACTTCTTGCCCTATCCATTCCTACACTACCCTACACTTACATCTTTTCACGTCCTTTCAGAGACAACCAACCCTTCAGAAAGTCAACAGATCATGCAGGGACGCCACAGAACGCCTGACTTCCGATCTTTCTAAGATTTCCGATTGGGGCAGAGAAAATCTAGTTGTTTTCAATGCCTCAAAAACTCAATTCCTCCATCTATCAACTTGACACAACCATCCAGACAACTATCCCCTCTTTTTCAATGACACTCAACTGTCTCCCTCTTCCACAATGAATATCCTCGGTCTGTCCTTTACTCATAATCTTAACTGGAAACTTCACATCTCATCTCTTGCTAAAACAGCTTCTATGAAGTTAGGTGTTCTGAGGCGTCTCCGCCAGTTTTTCTCTCCCATCCAACTACTTACTCTGTATAAGGGCCTTATCTGCCCGTGTATGGAATACTCTTCACATGTTTGTGGGGGTTCCAGTCACACAGTTTTAGTAGGTGGGGTGGAATCAATAGCTTTTCGTCTCATCAACCCCTCCTCTGACTAACTGTCTTCAGCCTCTTTCTCACCGCCGAAATGTTGCATCTCTTTCTATCTTTTATCGCTATTTTCATGCTAACTGTTCTACTGATCTTGCTAACTGCATGCCTCCCTCCTCCTGCGGCCTCGCTGCACAAGGCTTTCTTCTTTCTCTCATCCCTATTCTGTCCAACTCTCTAATGCAAGAGTTAACCAGTACTCTCAATCATTCATACCTTTCACTGGTAAACTCTGGAACTCCTTCCCTGCATCTGTATTTCCGACGTCCTACGACTTGTCTTCTTTTAAGAGGGAGGTATCGAGGCATTTGCTCCCTAATTTTGGCTGATGCTTTTCCACTTTTTAGAGAGCCAGCACTCAAGTGGGCCTTTTTTTTAATCTTTCCTTTTTTTTTTTTTTGCCCTTAGCTGGCCCTCTTTCCTACATGAAAAAAAAAAAAATCACTTGCTTCCATCATATCTTCTATGTTTTCTCTGCTAGACCATCCCTCTCACCCCTTCCTCTCTCCACAGTCCATCCGAGAGGCCACACGCAAGATTCAAAAGTTGAATGTGGTGGGTAAACATGAATATGACTTACCACCAGACATCGAATCAAAACTGGATGACCAGCGACTTATCATCCGGCGAGCAGAAACCTCCAAGGTCAAGATGGAATGTAAAATTGAGGTGCTAAAGGAAGGAGGAGGTAAGAAAAAAGGAGGATCAAGATGGGGAAAAGGAGGAGGAAAATGGGGAGGATTTGGTCAGGGAAAGCAAACTTGAGGTGATAAAAAAAGGAGGAAATAAGATAGGGAGAAGGAGGAAAGGAAGGAAGATCTGGTAAGGGAAAGCAAAATTGAGGTGCTGAGGAATAGCAGAGATTAGGAAGGAAGGACATGGAGGAAAAAAATATTCACACTGTTGATTCCTTATAGCAAATACTCATTGATATATTTCCTTTATGTTCTGTGGTGAATAAATAATTTCATATTACGAGTATGTAAAATGTATTGAAATCCATGTGGTTTCTCACTCTTTTTTCTTAATTCAGGGAAGTCTCACATCTTACCAATTTCCATATGAAATTATTGTAATTGTAATGATGCATGTGATGTGTTTGCAGTGGAAGTGGAAGACTATGCCAAGAGTCTGGATAGTGACAGCCTTGGGGTCGAAGTTGAAACAAGCCTGAGTCGCTCTGAGTCCACTCTGTCTGTCAGGGAGGAGGTGAGGCACAGAGTGCATTGTATAGCTCTGTGTAAGTTTGTGTGTGTGCATCTGTGTCTGTGTTAAGTGATTGGAATATTGGAATTTTGATTGTGTGAATACAGGGAGTCCTCGGGTTACGACGGTCTCGACTTACGACGTTTCGTGGTTACGAACGCGCCCATAAAAGCATAAAAAATAATATTAGGCGTCATTCCGTCTTACGTGGTTTAGCGTCGTAAGCGACGTAAACATACACGAACTTGTTTTGGGTGCGCGGTAGAAGAATACGCTTTGTTGTGGTTGTAGGGCGAGGAAGACGGCGTCTCAAGTCTCTGTACATATGCCATTTTGGTTGTTTGCACCATCTCTCTCTCTCTCTCTCTCTCTCTCTCTCTCTCTCTCTCTCTCTCTCTCTCTCTCTCTCTCTCTCTCTCTCTCTCTCTCTTGGTTATGGCTCCCAAGCGTAAGGCAGACTCTTCTGATGGTAGTGCATCAAAGAAGAGAAAGGCCATCACCATGGAAGTTAAAGTGGACATTATAAAGAGATCACTAAAAGGAGAAACACCAACAAACATTGGGCGGTCGCTTGGCCTTAGTCGTTCCACTGTGGCTACCATCATCAAAGATAAAGAGCGCATTATGGAACATGTGAAAGGATCTGCTCCTATGAAAGCGACAGTGATAACCAAGCAGCGTAGTGGTCTAATTATTGAGATGGAAAGATTATTGGTGCTTTGGTTGGAAGAACAAAATCAATGGCGTATTCCAGTGAGCCTTATGGTGATTCAGGAGAAGGTGAAAAGATTGTTTGAGGCACTGAAAGAAGAAAAGGGGGAAGGAAGTGAAAGTGAAGAGTTTGTGGCTAGTAGGGGTTGGTTTATGCAATTTAAGGCCAATTACCATAACCATAAAGTGCAAGGTGAAGCTGCTAGTGGTGATGAGAAAGCAGCAAGTGAATTTCTTAAAGCGTTGGCTGAGATGATTAAGGAGGGGGATTATTCTGCTCATCAAGTGTTCAACGTGGATGAGACAGGCTTATTTTGGAAGCGTATGCCTGACTGCACTTACATCGCCAAGGAGGAGAAGTCAGCACCAGATCATAAAGCCAGCAAGGACAGGCTAACTTTATTTTTTGGGGGAAATGCTGCTGGCGACTTCAAACTGAAGCCCTTGCTTGTGTATCAGGCTGAAAATCCAAGGGCACTCAAGGGCATTTGGAAGAGTCAACTACCAGTCATTTGGAAGGCAAATAAGAAGGCATGGGTGACACTTGCGATGTTTGAGGACTGGTTCATCAACTATTTTGTGCCAAGTGTGGAGTGGTATTTGGCCTCCAAGGGTATCCCTTTTAAGGTGTTGCTAGTGCTGGACAATGCCCCTGGACACCCTGCCCACCTGGGAGACTTTAACCCTAATGTCAAGGTGGTTTACCTTCCACCTAATACCACGGCCCTGTTACAGCCTATGGACCAAGGAGTGATAGCTTCGTTCAAGGCCTACTACCTCCGAAGGACAATTGCTATGGCTTTACAGGCAACTGAAACCAAGAAGAATTTGACCCTAAAAGACTTTTGGAAATCCTACAACATCCTTGATGCCGTGAAGAACATTGCTGATTCCTGGGAGGAGGTTAAGCAAACAAACATGAATGGTGTTTGGAAAAAACTGTGTCCTCAATTTGTGGGTGATTTCCATGGGTTTGAGAACACAGTTCAGCATGTTATTAAGAATGTTGTTGCCCTGAGTAAGGAAACTGATTTGGAGATGGAGGTTGATGATGTTACAGAGCTGCTGGAATCTCATGGAGAGGAGTTATCTGCTGAGGACCTGATACAACTGGAGAAGCAGATCATAGAGGAAGAAGAAGAAGCACCCACCCCAGAGCCTAGGGCTTTCACAAGGCAGGGCTTGGCAAGAGGTTTTGCTGAGATGCATCAAGCGTTGGCAACTTTTGAGGCTATGGATCCCAACTTTGAAAGATTCACTAAGGTTTCCAGAGGCATCATGGATTTGATGCAATGTTACAAGGAGATCTTGGATGAGAAGAGGTTGCTCTCTGTTCAGACTAACCTGGAGCAGTATTTTAAGAAGGTAGAGAGGCCTGCAACAGATCCTGTACCCTCTACCTCAGCTGCCTCTACTACTCCAGACTCACCTGCCCCAGAATCTTCAGCACCTTCTGAATGTTCTGCCTCACCTCCAGGCTCACCTGCCCCAGTTTCTCCAGCACCTGGAGGTTCTGCCTTACCTCCAGACTCACCTGCCCAAGCATCTCCAACACCTGGAGGTTCTGCCTCTCTTGATTCACCAGCCCCAGTATCTCCAGCACCTTCTGCAGCTTCCACTACACAATAAGCCTGTCTCTCCCTCCCTTGCAATGCCTCTTTCCAGTGTGCAAGCCAACCAAAGGAATAAAGGTAAGATTTTTTTTTTTTTCCCCGATGTTCCAACTTATGCCGAAATTCGGGTTACGACTCTTGTCAGGAACGGATCAACGTCGTAACCCGAGGACTCCCTGTATATGTATGTGTTTTCCTAGTTCTATTTACCTAGTTGTACTGTACAGGGTCCAAACAAAACTCACTTTGTTCTGTCTCCATATCTATGTTTGTCCAATATCTCCTCAAATATGTGTACACTGTCCACTGTAGTGAATTCTTCACTTAGATCATTCCAGATGTCTGTTGTTTTAGTGTGTGTGTGTGTGTGTGTGTGTGTGTGTGTGTGTGTGTGTGTGTGTGTGTGCGTGTGTGTGTGTGTGTGTATTTACCTAGTTGTATTCACCTAGTTGTAGTTTTACAGGACCTGGACTTTATGCTTGTGTGGCCCCGTCTCTATATCTACACTTATCCAATTTTTCTTTAAAACTATGCACACTCATTGCTGACACCACTTCCTCACTCAAACTGTTCCAAGTCTCAACACATCTTTGCAGGAAACTATATTTTTTAACATCTCTCAGACATCTTCCCTTCCTCAGTGTTTTACTATGCAATCTTGTGCTTCGAATGTTATATTCTTCTCTCTGGATCAGTTTCTCATTATCCACTTGATCTATTCCATTAATCAATTTATAAACTTGTATCAGGTTGGTAGATCCATAGCCTTTAGTCTCTTCTCATATGTCATCCCTTCAAATTCTGGAACCATTCTTGTAGCCATTTTTTGTAGTCTCTCCAGCTTCCTTATGTGTTTCTTTTTATGAGGGGTCCACACAACTCATGCATATTCCAATCTGGGTCTTATTATAGTACTTATCAATTTCTTCATCATTTCTTTGTCCATATAGTGAAATGCTACTACAATGTTCCTTAGCAAATTATATGTCTCTCTGAAAATTCTATCAATATGGCTTACTGGTTGATTGTTTTCTTCCATCGTCACTCCCAAGTCCTTTTTCTTTTTTACTTTCTCTAGTTCTACTCCATCTCCCATCTTATAGATTCCCACAGGTTGTCTTTCACTCTTTCCCATTGCCATGACATGGCTTTTGTCCATAGTGTGTGTGTATTTTACCTAGTTGTTACCTAGTTACAGGAGGAGTTCAAACTCGTGCTGTCCCGTCCCCATATCTACTCTTATCTAACTTTTCCTTAAATCTGTGAATTGTTTTTGCTTCAACCACTTCTTTCTCCAGTGCATTCCAGATCCCCACAATTCTTTGTGGAAAACTGTATTTCTTTATGTCCTTTGTACACACACTCATCTTCACTTTTCTCCCATGCTTCCTCCCACTTCTCATATCTCTCACCACCAGATCATCACGGTCCAACCTCTCAATGCCAGACAGAATCCTATACATAGTGATAAGGTCTCCTCTCTCCCTTCTTTTTTCCAGTGTCGGCAGACTCAATTTTTCCAGTCTGTTCATAAGACAGATTCACCAAGGTTTGGGGCAGCTTCATCGCAGCCCTCTGCACGCATTCCAGCTTCCTCTTATCCCTTGCCATTCTTGGAGACCAAAGTACTGCTGCATACTCCAACCTGGGTCTAATCATTGTTACAATCAACTTCTTGATCATCTTTTCATCCATGTAGCAGAATGCAGTTCTTATGTTCCTCACTAAATTGTACGCTTCACCAGATTTCGTCTTTACATGAATCTCTGACAAGAGCCCCTCCGTCACAGTTATTCCCAGATCTCTCTCTCTTCAGTCTTTATTTCCAATTCCTCATCCCCCATCTTATATCTGTACACTGGTCTCATACTGCTCTTACCAAAATTCATCACTCCACACTTCTTGATGTTAAATTCCATTTGCCACTCTGTGCTCCACTCCCAGATCTTGTCTAAGTCCCTCTGTAATGCCTCACAGTCTTCTTTCTTAGTTATTTTCCTCATTCATTTGGCATCATCCGCAAACAAACTCATATAGCTATTCACTCCTTTCGTCATATCATTTATGTAAACAGCAAACAGTAACGGTGCCAAAACTGACCCCTGAGGTACTCCACTAGTCACTTCCCTCCAAGCTGATTTCCTATCTCTTATTACTGTTCTCATCTCTCTTCCAGTCAGGAAATCACTGATCCATTCCAAAAGCCTACCCCTCAGCCTGCCATGTTCTCTCACTTTCCAGATCAATCTCTTATGAGGGACTTTATCAAATGCTTTCTTCAAGTCTAGATAAATTCCATCCACCCATCCTACCCTTTCTTGTACCACATCTATGACCCGAGAGTAGAAGCACAATAAATTTGTTGCACATGATCTGCCTTTCCGAAATCCAAACTGCCCATTAGTCAATATTTTCTTCCTTTCTAGATAATCATTCCATCTTTTCTTTATTACTGACTCACACAGTTTAACCACAACACTTGTTAATGACACCGGCCTGTAGTTTGACGGATTTTCCTTGTTTCCACTCTTAAATATGGGTACTATATCTGCTTTTTCCAGTCCTTTGGCACCTGCCCCTGCTGCAGAGATTTCGATATGAGGCCACAAATCTTTTTTGCCAGTTGATCCTTACATTCCTCAACACCCAATTTGATACTCCATCAGGCCCTTGTGCTTTCCTTACATCCAATCTTTCCAGCATTTCACACACTTCATCCTCCAACACTTCAATTACATCCAGGCCTTCTTCTTCTGTCGGTTCGATCTTTGGTTCATTAAAGGTTCTTTCATTGGTAAAAACTTTTTGGAAACACTTATTCAACTCTTCAGCCATGAGTTTTCCTCTTCAATGAATTCTCCATCAACTTTCAGCTTGCTTATTTCTTTCTTTTTTTTAATTTCCCATTAACAAATCTATAGAATAATCTTGGCTCATCCTTACATTTTTCCACAATGTCCCTCTCATACTTTCTGGCCTCTTCTCTCCTTATTCTTGTGTACTCATTCCTTGCCTTTTTATACTCATCCCACACTAAAGATCCTTTTCTCTTCATCCACCTTTTCCAAGCTGTGTCTCTCTTCCTCTTTGATTCCTCACAGCATTTATTAAACCATGCTTGGATCCTCTTTTGTTTCTTCTTCACCCTTGGCACATATTTATTGACCCCTTCCTCGTAAATGTTCACAAACTCTCTCCATTTATCCTCAATTCCACATGCATCCTCAAAAACACTCCAGTCCGCTTGCTCAAAGTAATTCCTTAATTTGATGTAATCTGCTTTACCGTAGATGAATCTTCCTGTTCTGTGATGTTCATTCCTTCTCTCCATTCTTCCTTCCCTCAATACACACTCAATCATCACATGATCACTCTTCCCTATTGGACACCCACCTTTCATGTTTTCTATCAACTCCGCCTCTTTAGTGAAAATCAAGTCCAGTCGTGACGGTGCATCCTCATTTCTGTATCTAGTATTTTCCTCCACCCACTGTGTCAATGAGTTTTCCATTGACATTCTTAGCAGCTCTCCACCCCATGAATCTTCGCTACCATCCACAGTCCACTCTTCCCATTTCACCTCTTTGCTGTTGAAATCTCCCATCATTACCAGTTTCTCTTTAGTTTCCATCAAATACTCTATCCACCTTTTTGTGTCCTCCATCTTCCTTTTATATTCCTCTCTATCCCATGAATTGGTTTTGGGGGAAGCATATACCACAACAAAGTCTCGTTTAATACCTCCTCCACAAACCACCTCAGCTAACCCATATTCATTCCTCAGTTCATAGGCAACAAGATCTTTTTTCACCAATAAAATCACACCGCCTCCCTGCTTTTCTGCTCTATTTCTTACCCATATGTTGTACTCACCTTCACCTATTTTATTCTCTTCAATGACTTCAGTAAGTTTAGTTTCAGTTATTCCCATCACGTCAGGCCTCTCTACCCTAAGATAGTAATTTATTTCTACCAGAGCAGACTGTAACCCATTCACATTAGTGTATGCCATTTTTAGTTTCTCTCCCCTTCTCTTATTTTCCCAATCATCCACTTTATCAGTTTCATATCCCTGACTCTTCAGTAAAACTTCTTCCTCTCCTCCTCTGATCATGATTCTTTTTTTCCTTTGCCTGCTTCCATAAGTCACTGGTCTTATTTCTTTCCTCCTCGTTCATGTCTCTCCTTATCCATATATCCTTATAATCTTCCCGCTTTCCAAGCCTCCATGAACCATTCAAAACTTCCTCTGCTGGTGCCTGAGATTTAAACTTGATTCTCATTGGCCTGGCTTTGCCCTCTTCATATCTTCCAATCCTTGAAACCTCCTCGATTTCACCTTGGTGCTCATCAGCCTCGTTAGTGTGTGTGTGTGTGTGTGTGTGTGTGTGTGTGTTTGATAAAATTATCTTTCCCTGTCTCCATGTGTGTGAACAAGAATAAATCTGTATTGTCAGGCTGAGGCACCACCTGCTGAATATGAGAAGGAGGAGGTGGAGTCCAATGCTGTTGCTGTTTCCTCTGGGCCTGAGTCAACCACCACTGCTGAGTATGAGCGCGGTGATTCAGCACAGACACAGGATGATGGTGGGTTGGCCAGTCAGGAAGGATTGGTTCTCTATTTGCTGGTGACCACTTCTCCTCTTGATGTTTGCTGAAAGATGGGGTTTTCTTTTTCCTTTTTTGGTCTTCTTTTATTCTTCTTCTCCCTTCTTTTTGTTTTCCTGGTCTAGCTTGAATAGTTTTATTGGAGTTTTTGTTTTATTTTGTTTTTTACTCTATTCTATTTCTCACTTATTCATGGTGAATAGTTTTATTTATTTATTTATTTTTGTATTATTCCCTCTCCTTTTTAAACTAGTTTGAATAATACTTTTAAGCAATTCCAATTTATTTGCCTTATAATTTTCTCTTCAATTCATCTTTTTCATTCTGGTCAGTACAGAGGTACCTTGAGATATGAGTCTAATTCATTCTGTTATGGAGCTCATATCTCAAAATGCTTGTCTCTCAAAAATTTTTTACCCATTAAAATGCATTGAAATGCCATTAATCCATTTTAGCCTCACTGAATAGAGCACCCTAATTTTTTTTACGTGTTTTAGGTGAAAAAATGGTATTTATAAATAATAATTGTTGTATAGAAACATAATAAGATATAACAAACGAGAATATAAATAGATAAATTACTTTTATAAAGTATATTTATCTTGGAGGGATGCGTTCCACAGGACATTACCCTAACGTATCCCCACCCTGACTTGCATCTGTCAGTCAGCTGGAATGTACAAATATAGCCACCTGCAGAAGACTGGCTCCTCTAAAAATAAAAGATGAGCTCATTGATGATCTTGTAAACATTATTCATAAAATGAATGAAGTTTTAAGTAGGCAGAGAGAGAGAGAGAGAGAGAGAGAGAGAGAGAGAGAGAGAGAGAGGATAGAGGCTGCACCACTGCTGCCACAGAGATTTGTTTACATTGTTCTTACCCTCAGTGATAAGTGTCGGAGGAAATAGGCGGAGATGGGAGAAATTTGTGTTTTTCTTTTCAGTTACATACACATGTATACTTTATCAATATATAAAATGTATATATATATTGTTGTGCACATGGTTTGCCTGACAAGTCACTGCCCCGGGCAAGGCAGGGCATCAGACCGGGGAAGCTCAAAATCCCCCCCTGTACCTGATACCAGCAACCAGTAACAAAAGCTCAGACTCACCTTGTGGGTTCGGCAGGCTGCCCGTAGCACGACACCAATGCAAAACACAAGACACAAATACAAGGCAACAGGAAAACAAGAAAACACCTTAACTGTTTATTACAAAAGTAAGAAAATAAAATATTTGGCACACAAACACCTTAAACTTGGGTACCTAACTAACCTAACTTAACCTAACACAACGAAAACAACTTTCTTCCATCACACAAGGCACTCATGTACGGTGGCCAGCCCTTTAGCACAGGCATGAAATATAAAGAAACACCAAACGAACACACTGCACCATTAAGGGTCACTTCAACACAGGGCGGCACAGGTATACACAAGATGGGGTTCTCTGAACACCACAGCGAGCTCATAGAGGTTTTGAGTAAGGCTGGCATGTGTCTATGGAGGACAGAGAGAGGCAGTGGCACAGTGGATAAGGTGGTGAGCGTGGGATCGGGCAGACGTCTACGCGTAGGTTTGAATCCCACCCCGTACAGCCTTAAACACTTTGCCATTTGTCGAGTGGTTTAAAGTTACCTACATCTCATCATGATACTCAGGCTCTAGGTGGTTACACCCAAGATGAGCTTGGGTGGTGATATGGGCCCAAATATGGGTACCACTATAAATAAAATTGCCTGCGCCACTAATGGGGGAAAGCTGAACAGCGCTTCCAATACGCTCTTCAAGTGTGCCTACAGGCGCTATAGGCTTTAGCGTAAAAAAAAAAAAAAAAAACACAGCCCCTCACGGCTGCTCTATTAAGGCACCAGCCCTTCAGCTCCTGTTGACAAACAATGATGAGGCTTTATATAGACACATATATGGATGCGTCTTATAAGGGATTTGATTCTCTTTCCTGGGCAACAATATATATATATATATATATATATATATATATATATATATATATATATATATATATATATATATATATATATATATATATATATATATATATATATATATATATATATATATATATATATATATATATATATATATATATATATATATATATATATATATATATATATATATATATATATATATATATATATATATATATATATATATATATATATATATATATATATATATATATATATATATATATATATATATATATATATATATATATATATATATATATATATATATATATATATATATATATATATATATATATATATATATATATATATATATATATATATATATATATATATATATATATATATATATATATATATATATATATATATATATATATATATATATATATATATATATATATATATATATATATATATATATATATATATATATATATATATATATATATATATATATATATATATATATATATATATATATATATATATATATATATATATGATAAATGCAGAAGTTTATTTAGTGTTCTTACCCTGGAGACAGACGTTTTCAGCTAATGGTGGTGAATGGCAGAGGAGGAGGGAGGGAGGGAGGAAGGGATGCAAGCACCATTCACAAGTAAACATTAAATGTAAATTAAAACTAGTTTCTTAAAACAAAAAAAAGGTCAATTAATAGAGTGAAAATGATGAAATAGCACTCATAATGCATGAGATCTACAATAAACAAGTAGATACTATCTCAGTTGAGGCTGGACCGATGCATTGAGCTGCCAACTAGTGGCAACATTCCCAAGCACAACTTGTATCTCAAAATTTTGCTCGTATCTCGAAATAAGAAATGGACCAAATCATAGCTTGCATCTTAAAAAAAACTCATATCTTTGGTAGTTCCTATCTCAAAGTACCACTGTACTTTAATTTAGAAATGGTATTTTTCTTCAGCAAGTTCAATTTAGAAATTGGTATTTTTCTTCAGCAAGTTCAATTTTTATTATAGGTTTGCTAGTTTCTTTTCTGTGTTCTGTTATTGTACTTGTACATTTAACTTATCAAATTCTACAATATTCAATCCTTTGCACAAGTTTTGAATGTTCAATTTTCCACTCTTTCTGTATTCTTTGTAGATTTCTTTTCTGTCTTCTAGTACCACACTTGCACATTCAACTTGTAACTTTCATATTTAACCCCTTCAACACAATAATGTGTGTTTTGTGTCATCAGGGCGCTCATGACATATCCGATGATGCACATATTGCATCATGGCTGCTTTTTGCTAAGATGGTGTGTTTTCTTTCCCGGATACTGTATAAGATCTCTCAGAATATAGGTCATAAATGATACAATGGCATACTTGATGATGGTGTATGACTCTCTTATATCAGGATATATACTGATGTGCCATACTGGAAATAATTATTTTATTTTATTTTTTTCTATGGTACCAATAGATTAGTTTACCATAAAAAGAAATGTTTCCTCTCATTTGTCATCTCCAGAAAATGGCTTTGAGAATATATATTTTCTTTTCTCTAAAATTTGCGTGAGTTTATTTCTTATTATACGTAACTGTTATGAAAAATCACTTACCATTATCATTATTTCTATAGTGTGAGAGAGAGAGAGAGAGAGAGAGAGAGAGAGAGAGAGAGAGAGAGAGAGAGAGAGAGAAAGCTGCCTCAGAGTCAGGTATCTCCCCAACCACAACCATCCCGGATATGGCATCAGGAGCCGTTTTCTGTTGCCTGGAGTGAAGAGGTTAATAATTAGTCGAGTATTCTTTGCCTTAGTTCTGCTGTTCAATTTTTCACTCTAATTGTACTCTTGTTTATCAATTTCTTCCCTGATCTATCAAACATAATTACACATTCACCTTGCTATTTCCTTCATATTAGTAACCAGCCAAATATCTTTTGTATTAGTTCTGGAGATAGTCATGTAGCTTGTGTGGCTTTGCATGCTCACCACTTATTTTGAGCAACAATGATGTGCCTGTCAACTCCTCAAGTCATAACATGCCACATACTTGGCTAAGGCAAAGCTTTTCTTGTACATAAGTGACTCAGGCAAGCTTCTCATGAACTACACATGCTGGATTCAGTCTTTGTTGAAGAATGAAGGTGAAAGCAAAAGAAGATAAGGCAGGAAATCAACTTTCATATCTATTGGTTAATTGATTCCCATTTCTATTCTTTTTGAAATAGCATTATCAGCAGGCAATTTCTATATTCTTTTCATTGGTAAGTTTTCCTACAAAAATCAAAAGAGTTTGGAAGCAATCTAAATAGAGTAAAAATTTTTTTTTCTTTTATAACTGTCATGGATTGCAGAACACTGTATTGCAATCGGCTTTTCAATTTTTTTCATGAACTTTTCAGTCTGTAGAAATAAATGGTACTTGATAATTGCAAAGATTTCATTGCTATCTATAAAGGAAAGTAACATGACTTTCAAAATGATGCTGATTAATTGATATTCACTAGTAATATTTTGCATTCAAGTTTCTTATAAACAATTATATTATTTTACTTGGCCACAAAGATCAATGAATAGAGTACAAGAGATTAATGATGATGCTTTACCTTCAAGTATGTTGTAGACAACAACTATATTTCTTTGCTTAGTCACAAAGATCACTACAGATGGTGCGAGATTTTTTTCGTTGCCCTTTCATTGCTGATGATAATACAGCACCTGCTATTTGAGTGAATGTATGACTTATTGATTACTTGTACACTTATGGGCACTAAAAAATTCCATTTATGTTTTCTTCTTTTTTAGTTGCAAGTGATGTCTTTTGAAGTTACATATAATCTAAATTTGCAGTACAACGCCATCTATTAAATTTAAGAAGCATAGAGGATGTTATGTTCTTTTTTTGATAATTTATTACATATAGCAAATTCTTTAAGCTTCACTGACACAATGCATGCTGTCTGCTATAACTTATATGCCTTGTATCAATTCACTGCATATGATTTTAAGTCTTATTCTTTTTTTACATATCAAGTTAAGAGCATAATAATATTAGCAAGCATAAGAAAATTTGTCTGATTTCAGCCACATGTTGTCTCTGTCACTGAGTCTCGTTCTAGCATCTCTCTCCATAGTGTATTGAAATCTCTTCTCTTGCTCTATATAATAACTTTGCTCTTAAGGCATCAAGATACCAATTTATTAATTAACCAATCTTTGGTTATCAATTTCCCTCTCCAAGAGTCTTATTGATATATTATAGTGACAAGAGAGTTTAACTTGAATGTATTGAAATCTATCCTTTTACCTCATTGTTATAATCATTTTGTTTTTATCATTTACTCTATCAATTGATTATTCTCCTATCACCAACCCCTCTCCATTGTAATGACAACTAATTGATTTGAATATATTGAAATCCATCCTCTTAATCAGTGGTATAATTATCTTCATATGTAACCAAAATCTATTACTATCTTATTGTCATTCTCCCTCCAATAACTTCATTAATGTAATATAGTGACAGTTGTATTCAATTTGAATATCTGCCTCTGGATAAGATCTACATAAGTGTTTTGGAGTTTTTGTCTTGTTTAAGTATTGGTATAAGTAAATAGTTACTTGAGTACTTAGATACATATCTTTGTTTATGCATTGTCAGCAGCATTAGTAATTGGAACACTGTAGTGATGATTCAGAGTTTATTGTGTAGCTAATGCAGGATGCTTTCATAGTAAGCCACAGAATTATCAAGCAGCATTTTTCATGACAATCCACTTGCCTGCAGTATACACCACATACTAAAACAGTACAATGATCTGTCTTTCCTTGTCTGTTACTCCTCTCTGTGTACTCTCTCTCTCTCTCTCTCTCTCTCTCTCTCTCTCTCTCTCTCTCTCTCTCTCTCTCTCTCTCTCTCTCTCTCTCTCTCTCTCTCTTTCTGCATTGCTTCCCTGTTCTCCAGGGAGGTTAGACACAGGGATGTGGGACCCCACGAATGTGGATTGGGGAGATGTGCCGGTGTCCCCACTGCCTCCTGTCACCAATGGGCCACCAGAGGATGTGGGCACCTTCCCCAAGTGTACTGTGCTCTACAACTACACGGTGAGAAGAGCGCTGCTGTCTGTGGCTTATAACAGATACTTAATTTGCCTAGAAACTTATGTATATGAGAGAGAGAGAGAGAGAGAGAGAGAGAGAGAGAGAGAGAGAGAGAGAGCACTATAGCCAGGAAATAGAGAGAAATAAAATTGGTCTTAATAGACTAAGGAATCGAGGGAAATGACATTATTCTGGGCAATGGCAGAAAAAAGAGAGGGTAATACAGAAAGCCCCCACACTTGGCGAATTTCGCTGAGCACGAGTTCTTTATACCACATAAATTGACTAAAGAATGCCTCGATCAGTCTTTGGTCATTACCAAAGTCCCTCTTTTGACCCCTAAAATACCACCTTTCAAGCTGAAATCAAATCTTTTGCCTTCACATATTAGAACACATGTACAAAACAGACCAATAAACAATATATAAAGCTAATAACACATGATATAAAGGCTGTAACTCCTGTTTTTCCACCCATTAACCTCATCTACTTTTGTCCTTGCCGCCATCACCATTGTCCTTACCCCCACCGGTACCACCTGTTGTGCTGGTAGAGGCCATGTTGGCGGTAAATCGCTAGAATTCGTTCCCACGCTTGCAGAACAGAGGATAGCACCAACGAAATGGCTGAAGGGGATTCACTGCATTCTGATAAGTTTAGAGAGAGGTCTTACATCACCAGGGAGCCGCATGGTTCACTGTGCGGCCACCAGGAGACTGCCAAGTTTGAATTCAAATCGCCAAGCGAGCACTCGGGGGTGGCCACCCTACCGCCAAAAGTTAATTTCACCAAGCTGAGATTCACCAAGTGCGGGGCCTTACTGTATAATTTTTTTTAAGATGAAAAGACAAAGTTCACTAGTGATCACTTAAGTGACAAGCAGTGATGAGGGATGGAGTGATAAGATGGACAGGGAATAGTGTTAGAGAAATGAGATAAAAAGACTAACTGATCTCATCAACATATTATTGTGGTATTTTGACCCAATAACTTAGTTACTTTTGCCTTTCCCTCATGCCACACAGGCCCAGAATCCCGATGAGCTCACCATAGTTGAGAATGAAGAGCTGGAGCTGATGGGAGAGGGTGACGGGGATGGCTGGGTACAGGCCCGGAACTACAAGGGAGAGGTGAGTCACAAAGAATGTTGTTCCTTCCTGGCTGATGTGTGTAGATGGGCAGGATAATGAACAGATGGGTTTTATAGCTGGTGGAATAAATGTGGCAAAGTGTATTCTTAATATCTTATGTTGTGGGAACATCTTAAATGATTGGAAGTGTGGACGGAACCTTTTCCAATACAGAATCCGACCGACCCTGAAAAAAAAGTGAAGTATTTGGTGTATATCTTACTAGAAATACCAGAGTGGGTAAAGAATTGACTTTATGCTGTTTTTTCTGGTATTCTTAAAGGGGAAGCATTAGTCATATTCCTATAATGATTGCTTCATGTATGTATATTAATCTCTTTTATTCTTTTGTTTTATTTCTCTTCCATTCTACATCTTTGTACCTATGCATTTGTTTTATTCAATTTGTGTTTGCTTTGATTTATTCTCATTATTTTTTTGTAATGTGTGCTGGAAACTTACCTTTTTCCTCATCCCTCACATGCCCTCTCCCTTTCCTTCACCAGGTTGGCTACATCCCTCAGAACTATATAGAGATGGAGGATGCATCAGCTGGTGGTGTTGTTCCTGCAGCAGCTCTGCCAGCTGCTGAGCCTGCTCAGGAGGTCCCAACCACTGCACCGGCACTTGAGACGAGTGATGCTGCTGCCATCTCTTTCTCTACCATAGAGTACAACTTAGAGGTGAGTCATGAATCATTAGTTAGCTTGACTGTCATCATTATTGTCATCACTGCCCAGTATTCTCAGTGCATCATATATGGTGGTTAAGTGATAGGAACCAATGTGAACCCCCCTCTGTGTATTTTTATTATTTTTATTTTTACTATTCTGTAGCCCTTAAAGGGAGATCTTAGCCTAGTGTGCCAATAAATTATTATTAACATTGATATAAGTCATCATGATGGATGGCAGCAAGCAAGTAATAATCTGTTAAGGCTGCAGTGGCACTGAGTATGCACTGCAACTTTGTAATTTGCATATTTCACTGGGTAAAATAAAGGAAATTTTTCCTTAATGTCTGATTACCTTTACCAGAGTAGCAACTCTTCTTGTTGAGCTGTAAAATAGGATGTTTTTGTGATACTTTGTAACTTTTGTCAGCAACAGCCTTATCCTAGTGCAGTTTTTGCAAGCATAATATTTATTCTCTGTTCATACTTTTATTTGAACAGGTAGTTCATGAGTTAATGATCACAGAGTAAATTCATCATGGTTATACTTTGCTCCTCTTTCAAATATGTCTTTTTATTTGCCAAAATTTGATTTTTTTTTCTATTTTGCTACTGTCACTTTTTTTTAGGTCATACATAAGATGTGACTTATTTCTATTCTATTATTTACAAGTTCAAATGTTCTTCACATCAAGATGTACCGTAGTACATTTGAAAATTATTGAATTTAGTAGATAATGTAACATTGTTTTTATGAATCTGAGAATCACCTTTGCTATTCACCTTGGACTATTTACATTTATCAAAATTTTGTTACCTATTCCTAGTCCTTCATCTCTTCCTGAAAACCACCCAAAGATGTTATATTTCATCATATTTTCATTCATTTACCTTCGATTATTATTTGTAAATTAAACATGTAGTATGTAAATATTTATGAATATTATTTTTCAGTATTTTAACTCAACAGTTTCATCTTTGTAGTAGAGAGTTTGTGTCTGCCTGAGTCGACCACTGTAAAGGAAATGAGTCGAGTCCATCACTATGTAATAAATGTTTTCAAGGTTCCTCCCATTCACCTCTAGTGTTTGCTCCCATAGTAATAAACTCAGGTCTCCCATCTCACAAATTGTATGTGGTGCATTTTGATGCATCCTGACTGACCACAAATTTTCATATTGGTTTGACCCCCACAGTGACTTGTCTGATAATTCCTCAGCATGTGAGGTTTGGTAATTGTTCATTATCTTGTTCAGAAATCCTTGTGGTAATATCACAGTCCAAAACAATCAGACCTTCATCCACAGAGATTCACTATAACTACAGACTGTAATTAATCATTCACTGCAGGAATTGACAATAAGTCACTGGTACAATATCAAGTCGTGATGCATATATGCAAATGCAGATATAAGTTGTATTGTCATCACAGTCATTATTTTCATTACAATATATTCTTTGTGTACGCATTTTGAGAGGTCTCACCTCCCCCACCTTCTTTTGCCCACAAAGTAGATGATGACATTGGCCCTTCCTCCCTGTACCAAGTGATTGTGTACTGCCCTCAGAGAACTGACCTCACAGGTTTTCTTGATTTCATGTTATTGAGAGAGAGAGAGAGAGAGAGAGAGAGAGAGAGAGAGAGAGAGAGAGAGAGAGAGATAGGAATGCCTCCAATGTAATTATTCCATCTTACTGCAAGTTTCCTCCATATCTCCTTCTGTCCCAAAATCCACATGTGTCTACTATCCCATCCCCCCTTTTTTTCTTTTATCCACCCTTCCCCATCACACTCAAGCTGGATGAGGAAGTGGCAGCTCCCGTATCTTTCTCCTCCATGGATTACAGTTTCGAGGTGGGCACTGATCATCATCTGCTCCCTGCCACTGCTCACTCTCCTCCCTTGCCTTCTTCCTGAAACTCTGTAACTCCCAGCCCTCCCCTCTTTCCATTCCCCTGATACTCCTTCCCAACTATCTGGCCTCAGTATGAGTGCTGCACCTTCCAGCCAACTGACACTTGCCTCAGATTGTTATCACATTTGCCATGTCTACCTTGTCGATGTAAGAAAGTGGAGATGAAGATTAAGAATGTAAATACAGTACCTCAAAATCAATACTAAGTCTTCTGAACACAGCCTTAGTGGTCTTCAAGTATGTTCTGTTGGCTGGGATGCTCAATGCAACCCCCTCCCCAGAGATGGCTGGAAAACCCTCATAGCTTGACTGGCTGAGACCTTTACAGGATCCATAGATGAAGCCTAAGAATTGAAAGCTTACCCAAGCATTGATGTGGCTTCTACCCCACAGGAATGATTGTTCCAAAAGCTTGTGCAAATGCCTCAGCCACTGAACTAAACATTGGATTATACATCAAACTATCTCCATGAGTCATGGAGGTTGCAGAAGCTGAAAATTACCCTGAAATTGGAATATTACTCTTTGTACAATTGATTACAGCCAAATTACTCCACCTTTATGTACTAGAAATTGCAGTGCCTTTCTGCTGATGAATTATTCAACACCCCTCTAAAATTACAAACCTTAGCATTACAGTGTTCTGAAATTAACTGATATCACATAGAAAAGATTTAGTGCATCCCTGGCCAAAGTACACTAAGTCTCCTTCCACCCAAGGCATGCAGACAGAAAGCCAAGAAGGAGAAAGATGGTCCTGGCTTAGTCCCTCCCAGGCAGCTGTTGTAGCCGTGTTGTCTTTGCATTAACTCCTCCCTGACACCTTCCCTTCCTCCATCTATCTGTCTCTCCCTCCCTTCCTCCCTCCATTCCCTCCTTTTGCTCCTGTTCCCAAAGCTGCACTGAGATGAGTCAAGCACATGTTTATACACCACAATAGAGAGAGAGAGAGAGAGAGAGAGAGAGAGAGAGAGAGAATATAGCTAATTCATTATAAATTCAAATAGGTAAATACACACACACACACACACACACACACACACACACACACACACACACACACACACACACACACACACACACACACGAGAGACATGGTCGAGGGCGGATGCACTGGCGCGGTTCCAACGATCAGCTGATCTTCACTACATACCTGTTGTATAGTATTTACAGTGGCCTGGGCCTGGGTGATCGGTGGTTCCATTGCGGCTGTGAACAGGTGACCGCAAAGGAGTATGAGAAGATTGTGGAGCTAAGGGATATAGTTGCATGGAACTGTAGGATGTGCAGAAGGCAACAAAGAGAGATGAAAACAATGGTGAGAGAATTAAAAGAAGAGAATATGATTCTAAAGATTAAAAATGAGGAATTACAAGAGAGACTGCTGGCACTGGAAAGTAAAGTAGAATCAATAGAAAAGGGAGTAAATATAGAGGAAACCCTAATTGAAGAAATTTCAGAAAAAGTTTTAGAAGTTGTTAGAGAAGAAGATAAAAGGAATAGGCTTAATAACCTTGTCTTGTATGGTGTTCACGAATCCGGTAAGGAACAAGGTTATGAGAGAGAACAGGACGACAAGGAGAGATGCAATGAAGTATTTGAAATAGGAGTGGGAGTGAGAAATGTGGAAATAGAAAAGGCAATAAGACTTGGTAAGAGGAATGTGATAGGTGATGGCAGAGGTCAGTTAGTAAGATTAAGGTATGTTACAGAGAAATTTGATATACTGAAGAAGGCAAAAAACTTAAGGAATGCAGAGAGTGAGAGATTAAAAAGCATTATGATAGCCCCTGATATGACCAAAAAAGAACGAGAGACAGATATGAACTTGAGAGAGGAACTGAAAGTGAAAAAGGAGAATGGAGAAACAGGATGGTATATCAAGCGCAGAAAACTTCTGCAGAAAATTTTTTAGGTAGGGATCTTAAAAGAGAAGTGAAAGTAAAACTAATAAATATACAGGGATTAACAAGAGCAAAAAGTTTGGAAGTGGAAGAACTATTGAAAGAGGAGATGAATGAATGTTGCAATGTATGTTTGGTAGAAACACAACAGAAGTATAAGAAGGTGGATTTTTCAAAAGGAGTAATGTGTGTGGAAAAAATTAGCGATATGAATGATAAAAAAGGAGGACTATCAGTGTTGATGTATGAGCGTGATGGCTGTGATATTTATGAAAAGGAATGTGATAACTGTGATATTTTGAAAGTAGAAATTAAAATAAGGAATGTTGTGATAATTATGCTATTTACATATATACATAGATGTGTCTGATAAAGAACGTAATGCAAAAATAATAAAGAAAATTGGAGAAGAACTTGAAAAAGTCCAAGACGAGGAGATGGTTATTTTATTAGGAGACTTCAATGGACATCTTGGATTTATAGGACCACAACCTTTAAATTATAATGGAAAATTAGTTTTAGATATTATGGAAAAATGGAATATGATACTATTAAATGGTGATCAGAAATGTGAAGGGGAGATAACAAGGAGGCAAAGAAACATAGGAAGTGCAATTGACTTCATGTTAGTTAATGAATCTATGTACAAGTATTTTGAAACTATGGTCATTGATGAAGAAAAAGGTATATTTGATTTGTCTGATCATTGTTTATTGGAGTCAGTATTCAATATAGATACAAACCAAGAAGGGAAACGAACAGAAGTTTTGGAGAGAGAGTATTATAAAACAGACTGTGAAATATTAAAGGAGCAATTCTTGAAAAGAATGCAGGATGACACAGAAGAAATAAATGGTAGGGGAGAAAATATAGATATGAAAAAAACTAGAAATGCTAATAAAGGATAATGCAGACGTAACCCTTAAGGTGGAAATTCGTTAATTTGGTCAAAAAAATTGAAAAATTGGAAACTTGGTACTTGGGTTCGTCTCTGGAGAGGGAAGCCATGGCTGAAGTTGCCAGGCACATAACGCACTGCTTACCTGGTAATGGCGGGTTTAAAGGGCCGGCCCTTTCAATACCCAAGCGTGCATACGCCCCTTTTTCTTCTAGTCTTTGTTTTGCTTGTATTTATTTTTTTTTGAGCTGTTTTATTTATTTTTGCGTGATGTACGATAGTTTAGTATCAGGCAGTGAGGGTGAGGAAGACGCTACTCCTCAGTACCAATCGATACAGCCTTAGGGAGTGCGTGCGTGCAGCCTACCTGTTGATCGTATTTTACACGTGTTGGGTTCCCAAATTGTGACAATGACGTGTAAGGCCATGATGTAACATGGCCTGAAACTATCTAAACAGCCACTACCAGCCTCCAAGCAGTTGTCAAGGGATTATGTAAGTACATATCTGAGTTTGGTACATATTGGAGTGAGTTATTTTTTTTTTTTATACCATGTGGGGTTTTCACGGGAATTTATGGGCTAAAGGGGATACTTTTAGGGTACCTCCTATCTTAAAGCCCACCTGCTAGAAACCGTTGCCCAGTGAGGAAGCGAGTTATGTGGGGGTTTTGAAGATGTTCACAGAAAAATGCGTTTTTCTCGACTTTCAGTTTTTCAGCATATACTGTTGAATAACTTTCAGTAATTGGTCAATTTCAAAAATTTTTCCAGCAAAATGATCAACAACCTCATCTTAACAAATGCTAGCATGATAATGCATGAACTCACTCAAATAAATTTACAACAGGCTTATAAACTCAAATTTTTGATGAAAAAAAAAGGTAACAATTTGGCGTGTAATGAAATTGTTATAACATAGGTTATGTGTATGCCAATGCTAACATTTATTTGTTGTTATGTATATTATATGTGGTTAAGAGGAAATTGCCACACTGTTATTAGTTTTGATTTTATAATGGTATTTTGAATTATTTTCTTATCGCCGAAAAAATATTTATTGCAAAAAAACTACGCCACATTTGTGTACCAAATTAACACTGAAGACGTACACCATAAACGTACACCTTGTGTATAAATATTATTGAATTCGGTGAAAAAATAGCAATGGGAGAGCCAAAAAACCGATATTGATATCGAGTCATCGAATTACCACCTTAAGAAGAAATATAGGAAAAAGGTCACTTTTTTTTATAATAAGACAATCGAAGAACCAGTATGGATGACTGGAGAGATTCGGAGAGAAATTAAATTAAGAAAAAATATAATAGGCTGAAAAGAAATGCAAGCAATATAAACGAAAGAGAGCATTATGAGGAATTGTACAATAAACAAAAGAGGAAAGTACAACAGAGAATAAGGGATGCAATGACTATACATGAGAAAAAGATTACTAAAGAAATTAAAGAAGCAAAGGATTCTGGAAAGAAAATGTGGAATATGATAAATAAATTAAGGGGAGTTAACCAAAAGGAGGAAAAGGAAATTGCAGTTTATGATGAGGTAGGGAACAGGATAGACTGGAATGTATTGCCTGAAAAAATGATAGAATATTGGAATGCAATATACAGAAAGCACCCAAATGAGGTTAATGAAGAATGGAATGAGCAAATTAAAGAAGAATATACTGCTGAGATAAGAAGGAGAGAAAGAACCCCTAGAATAGTGTATGGAAGGAGAAATGAAATAACACTAATACCAGAAAACCTAAAAGAACACTATGATGCACTAAGAGGAAATTTGGAACCTGATGGTACAGGAAAATTAATGATTAACTACACTGCTGATGACCGAATACAATATTTCCCTAAACAAATACTGGAACATATGGATAGTTTAGAAGGTACAGTAATGTGGCAGCAAGGTAAAGCAATAGGGTGGGATGGATGGAGGGAAGATGTGAAAAGTGCACTAAGTAAAATAAAAAGTAGAAAACAACCAGGTCCAGATAAGATAAAAGGAGAAATATTAAAATGGTTTAAAGAAAATCCAACGTGTTTGCAAGCCTTAACAATTTGCCTAAATCATGTCATAAATAAAAATGAAATACCAGACGAATGGAAGATATAAAAAACAGTAATGATTGCCAAAACAAATAAGCCAAAAGTAAAAGAGCACAGACCAATAGCCTTACTATGAATTTAATTAAAGGAAAACTCTTGGAACACATTAACCCTTAACTTCCGGCGGTCGTATATAAACGTTTGCGTCAGAACGTCCGAAGTGACGGGATTCGTCCCAGTAATCAAGATTTTTCCCGGCGTAATTTTAAGTCTCTCGCGCGCTCTCTTGAGGCGGATGGTGAGTAGAAGTATCTGGCATCTTTTACCACACAAGTGTTTCCACAAGAGCTCCTAATTTTAGAGGTAACTGAACTGTTTTCCCGTTTTATGGGCGACACTTGGCAACTCCGTGACGCTGGGTAGAAAGGTCAGTGATAACAGCGAAGGATCGGGTCAGATTGTAAATCACCATGGAGCAAGGCAGAACCCTTTACTTAGCAGTGGTTCTGAGCTAGAAGAAAGTGACAGTGAATATATAGAAGAAGAAACTGGGGAAAGTGAAGAGACTAGTAGTGAGGACACGGATGTAGAGCATCATTCACCTGCTTTCTCAGGAGAACAGACAGAGAGACAGAGACTCTTACACAGTATAAGTGACAGTGAAGGCAATAATGATGAAGAACAGACTCCAGATAATGTGTCAAGGACACAGAGTGTTTCTAGGAGACGCAGGCATGCGCGTGCTCCTCGCGTTCTGGGGAGACGATCAAGGGGGCGTGGCAGAGGTGGCGCGAGACCCCGACCTGTCTTTCAATGGAGGGAATTCAATGATGATTTTTTCCCAGTTATGCCTGATTTATCTGTGTCTCCTGGCATAACAGCTGAATTCCCTCCTGTGCAACACAATTGTGACTATTTCATGGCGTTTCTCAGTGATGCTTTCTTGGACCATATCATGTCAACTTTTTCATTATCTTCCATTATAATAAATTAGTAGAAGGTAACTCATCTGAGTCACACACGCGGGCCTACACACATCAACACTTGTCAGAGAGAGAGAGAGAGAGAGAGAGAGAGAGAGAGAGAGAGAGAGAGAGAGAGAGTAATGCTTACACACACACACACACACACACACACACACACACACACACACACACACACACACACACACACACACACACGTGTCTCAGAAATCAGTGATATACACACACACACACACACACACACACACACACACACACACACACACACACACACACACACACGTGTCTCAGAAATCAGTGATAATATGTCCTTCCTTCCTCCTCTCTCTCTCTCTCTCTCTCTCTCTCTCTCTCTCTCTCTCTCTCTCTCTCTCTCTCTCTCTCTCTCTCTCTCTCTCTCTCTCACACACACACAGAGAGAGAGAGAGAGAGAGAGAGAGAGAGCGCGTCGCTCTCCGGGCTGTTCCTCTTGACTGGTCACACCATGCCCGGAGGAGGAAACTTTGATAAGGCAATAACTAAACTCTCAGACGTCATATCGAGCTGGAAAGTACATCATTGTATTCAGAATAACACAGAGAAAATAATTATCAGTATTCAAACTGTGTTCTGACAATTTTTAGGTGTACCATTTTTCCCCGTCATTAGACAGGAAAAAATATTTTAATCCCCGGAAGTTAAGGGTTAAGTCACTTGCATAAATAAATGTATTCCAAGCAGGATTTACAGAAGGCAGACGACTAGAGGATAATTTATTCATTTTAAACTATTGCATAGAAAATAGCAAACAAAGGAAACAGGAACTAGTAATTACAACTATAGATTTTGAAAAAGCCTTGGATTCTGTAAACAGAAAAGAGTTAATAAAGGTGTTAAAATACTATGAATGCAACCCCAAGATAATAGACACTACAGTGAACCCTCGGCTATCGCGACTTCGGCTATCGCGTTTTATTGCTATCGCGCACACATGAAAAGCTCCTAAAATTTCATTATCGTGACCTCAGATGCCTGCTATCGCGCGCCCCGCCATGACGTCATGGAATATCTGAGCGCTCATTGGCCAAAACCGCCTTCCCACCAAGATCAATTCGGCTATCACGTTTTCGGCTATGGCGCGGCTATTTCGGCCCCAATTGGGCGCGATAGCCGAGGGTTAAGTGTATAGTAACACTATACACAAATGACAAAACACAGATGTTCTTGGGCCAGATTAAAGTTGGGGATGTCACAGTAAGCAGTGGCATACGACAAGGGTGTACAGGATCCCCACTGCTCTTTGTGCTACTTGTTAATCATATTATTAAAAAGATAAATGAAAGCCACATGGGATTTAAAAACAGTAAACTATACATTCCAGTATTGTTCTATGCAGATGACGGGCTTCTATTATCAAACAGCAGGAAAGAAATGGAGCAGATGATAACTTTAGTGACAGAGACTTCTGCTGAATGTAGGCTGAACATCAATATACAAAAGAGCCAATGTTTGATTATTAATAGTAAAGAACCCAAACCAGAAAAGATAAAGGATATTGAGGTAGTAAAAGAAATTAAATATCTAGGAATAAGGATTACAGAAGAAAGAAAGCATATGAAGAAATATAAAGAAATGAAAATTGAATTGGCAAGAAAAATGTCAAATTTAGCTTTTTCAGTGGCGGCAAGATCATGTAATAAAATCTTAATAGGAAAAACATACTGGAAGAGTGTAGTGTTGCCAAGTGTACTCACAGGAGGAGCAGTAGTGGACTGGAATAAAACAGAACTGGAACAACTACAAAGAATAGAAAATAAAGTTTGGAGGCATATTTTAGGAGCACCAAATTATGTGGCAGAAGAGGCATTACAAGGAGAAGTAGGAAGTGCCACCATGGAAGAAAGAGATATAAAAATTGAATTATGCTACGCAAAACATGTATTGAAAGGAAATAATGATTTATTAAGGGAAATAATACAAGAAATGAAGGAAAATAGTAAAGGAAGTCAGTGGCTTAGAATAATAAAAAGGTATATGAAACAAGTCAACATAAGCAATATGGAAGAATTAAATCAAATGACTGAAGAGAACATGAAGGAGAGAGTAAGGATATGGGGAGAAAGGAAATGGAGGGCAGGAATGGAAGGAAAATCAATGTTGAATATGTACTTTATGAATAAAAAAGAAATCAAGGAAGAAAACATATATGATAATACATTTAAATATAAATTATTGTTCAGGTGCCGAACCAATTCTTTACAACTAAACTGGAGGAAGAGGTTTAGTGGAGGGGAGGAAAAGTGTGACATCTGCCAGGAAGGAAAAAGTGAAACACTACAACACTTTTTATTACACTGCCAAGGACTAAAAGACATCCGCAGCAGATATGCAATTACAGAAGACACCATATTAGAAAAAGTTCTTTTGTTCAACCCAGTAAGTGAAGGTGAAATAGAAAAATATACACTGTATGTGGAAGAACTTTGGAAAACTAGAAAAACAAAAAGTGACTTAGCCCTGACCCAGCCCTGAAGCAAGAAAAGAAAATTGCGCTGCCGTTGCAAAGGCAATAGCGCATCTTACATCTATCTATCTATCTAGTGTGGACTCATTTTTTTTTCTTCATGAAATCAATTATTAAGGAATGATGAGTGAAAAAGAGATTCCATCAAAATGCAGGCATGAGAATAGAGAAGGGGCTGATGATGACTATGTTGGTGAGGGAGAACGCGTATTCGAAGGGTTCGATACGACGACTACTTCACTACTTAAGAGTGTTGAATATTGAATGTAAGCTAGATAAATTGATAAAGGAGAATATGGAAATGAAAGAGAATGAAGAACAGGAAAAGGAGTTTATAAGACTGAGAGAAAGGATAAGAAAAGTGGAAGAAAATGAAGCTAGGCTAAGAGCGGAAAACGAAGAACTAAAAAAGGAAGTAGCTAACTACAAAAAGCAGATGGAAGAAGGACTCGGTAAAGTCGAGAAAGAAAAAGAGAAGCTGAAAGATCTAGTAAACAAGGAAGAGGAAAGAGTACAGAACGTGATTAAAAAAGAAGCACAAGCATGGAGAGTCCAAGATAAGAAAGATAAGGCTTATTTTCAGGAGGTGATTCAAGAACAACTTAAAGAAAAGAAGAAAATATGACAAACAAAATGATAGGAGTCCTCAAGACAAAAGAAAATCTAGTTAGAGAAATTGCAGAAAAAAGAAGAGTGTAGTCGTATTTGGAATAAAAGAAAAAATATAAAATATAGACCAAAAGAGAAAAAGAAGAAATGAAATCAGTCAAAGACCTACTGAAGAATCTAAACGACGAAGATAGGCAGAACTTGGAAGAGGAAGTAGAAGAAATAAACAGAATGGGACCATATCAAGAAGGAAAAACGAGACCAATTAAAATATTACTAAAATCACAAGCAGCAACAGAAGAAATATTATATAGAACAACAAAACTTAGAGAAACAGAAGGCTGCAAGGATATCTATATAAAGAAAAATAGAAATGAGGAAGAAAGGAAGAGATACAGTGTACAATGAACTGGCAGCACCAGTAAGGGAAAAAAATAATGAAAGGTCAGAAGGTCAGAAAAGGCATTTTTTTGGAGAATTTAAGGAGACAGGATAAGGAAATGGTATATAAACGAGAAGGAAGAGAAAAAAGTGGAACAAGTTTAACTAAAAATGATAAAGGTAAGAGACTAAAAATGATATATACAAACATAGATGGGGTTTTATCAAGTACATTAGAATTAAGAGATTACATAAAAAAAGAAAATCCGGATATTGTATGCCTGGTTGAAACAAAACTAAATGAGGCAATCAAAATAGACTTGGATAATAGGTATAATGTATGGAGAAGAGACAGAGGGGGTAAAGGAGGAGGAGGAGTCATGATAATGTTAAAGAAGGAGATAGTGATAAACCAAGTGGAATGTGGGGACGGAAAAGCAGAAGTATTGTATTTTAAGATGCATATTAATAAAAAAAAGAGTTAACAATCATTGTAACATATGTGCCACCAAAACAAATTCATGGACCAATCAAGAATATAAAGACATGATAGATGACACAATAAGGAGTCTAATGAGAATCGTTAAAGAAAGGAGAAAAGTGATATTAGTAGGAGATTTCAACTGTAAAGAAGTGGACTGGGAAAATTATGAAAGTGGTATGGGGAAGAAGCCTGGGAGAAAGATTCTTGAACCTAATGATAGACAATATGATGGACCAGAGAGTAAAGGAATGCACAAGATTCAGAGGAAACGACGAGCCGGCGAGATTGGACCTAGTTTTTACAAGGGTATACAAATGAATGATGATATAAGATATAAGTGCCCATTGGGAAAGAGTGACCATGCAATATTAGAAATAGATATAGAAGAGGAAAGGAAGATAGAGATGATTCATACAAAGGAGACCGATTAAATTACAGAAAGGCTGATATTGAGAATCTCAAGAACTATTTTAAAACGTAAACTGGGAGGAGATGGAAAACTCAGAGACAATGCAAGAGAATATAACTTATTTTTGGAAATATACAAAACAGGAGTCAGGAATATGTCCCAAAATATAGACCTAAAGAAGAAGGAAAGAAAGATTGGTTTAATGCAAGGTGTGCTAGGGCAAAGGAGAAAAGAGATGGAGCATGGAAAAGGTGGAGGAGAAATAGAAATCCAACAAATAAGGAAAACTTCAAGGCAGCGAGAAATGAATATGTTAAGGTGAGGAAGGAAGAGGAAAAGAACTTTGAAAAGGACATTGTCGAAAAATGTAAGGAGCAACCAAAATTGTTCTATAGATTCATAAATGGAAAAATTAGGCAAAAGAAACAATAGAAAGGTTAAAAGGAGAGAACGGGATGGTGGAAGACCCAAAAGTATGGCAGAACTATTAAATAATAAATTCCAGGAGGTCTTTACTAAAGAATCCAAATTTGAGAGGCCACAGGGTAATAGAGAGACAATCTATATGAAAGAGATTAAAGTAACCAAGCTTGAAATAAAAGAGTTAATGAAGGAACTGGATGAAGAGAAGGCAATGGGACCAGATGAAGTCTCAGGCAGAATACTGAAAGAATGTAGGGAAGAACTAGCAAGTCCTATATACAACATCATAAAATGCTCAATAGAAAATGGAACAGTACCAGTAGAATGGAAAAGAGCTGAGGTGGTTCCCATATATAAGAGTGGAAGGAAGGAAGAACCTTTAAATTACAGACCGGTATCACTAACTAGTGTAATATGCAAGATGTGTGAAAGAATAATAAAGAAACAATGGATCGAGTTCCTTGAAGACAACAAATTAATATCAAATAGCCAATTTGGTTTTAGAAAAGACGGTCTTGTGTAACTAATTTATTGAGTTTCTATTCTAGAATAGTTGATAGAGTACAAGAGAGAGAGGATGGGTTGACTGTATTTATTTGGATTTAAAAAAGGCATTTGACAAAGTGCCACATGCAAGATTACTATGGAAGTTAGAGGAGAAGGGTGGCTTAAAAGGAAGCACATTGAGATGGATAGAAAATTATTTGAGGGGGAGAGAAATAAGGACGGTAGTTAAAGATATGAAGTCCAAGTGGAGAGCAGTAGAAAGCGGAGTGCCACAGGGGTCAGTATTGGCACCAATACTTTTCCTCATTTATATTAACGACATGCCAGAAGGAGTGAACAGCTACATAAATCTGTTTGCAGATGATACGAAACTGTGCAGAGTTATAAAGCAAAAGGAGGATTGTGAAATACTGCAAGAAGACCTAAATAAGATCTGGAAATGGAGTAAGAAGTGGGAAATGGAATTCAATGTGAACAAAAGCCATGTCATGGAAATGGGAAAGAGTGAAAGACGACCTGTGGGAATCTATAAGATGGGAGATGGAGTAGAACTGGAGAAAGTTAAAAAGGAAAAGGACTTAGGAGTGACGATGGAAGAAGCCATATTGATAGAATTTTTAGAGAAACATATAATTTGCTAAGGAATATTGGAGTAGCATTTCACTACATGGACAAAGAAATGATGAAGAAATTGATAAGTGCTATAATAAGACCCAGACTGGAATATGCAGGAGTAGTGTGGACCCCTCATAAAAAGAAACACATAAGGAAATTGGAGAGGCTACAAAAAATAGCTACAAGAATGGTTTCAGAATTTGAAGGGATGACATATGAGAAGAGACTAAAGGCTATGGATCTACCAACCCTGGAACAAAGAAGGGAGAGAGGAGACCTGATACAAGTTTATAAATTGATCAATGGAATGGACCAAGTGGATAATGAGAAACTGATCCTGAGAGAAGAATATGACATCCGGAAGCACAAGATCGCATAGTAAAAAGCTGAGAAAAGAAAGATGTCTGACAGATATTAAAAAATATAGTTTCCCGCAGAGATGTATTGAGATGTGGAACAGTTTAGATGAAGAAGTAGTGTCTGCAATGAGTGTGCACACTTTCAAAGTAAGATTGGATAAGTGTAGATATGGAGACGGGGCCACACGAGCATAAAGCCCAGGCCCTGTAAAACTACAACTAGGTAAATACACACACACAGATTGAGATGGAATTCAATGTGGACTAAAGCCATGTCATGAAAATGGGAAAAAGTTAAAAACGACCAGTGGGAATTTATAAGATGGGAGATGGAGTAGAACTAGAAAAAGTAAAAAAGGGAAAGGACTTGGGAGTGATGATGGAAGAAAACAATCAACCGGTAAGCCATATTGATAGAATTTTCAGAGAGACATATAATTTGCTAAGGAATGTTGGATTAGCATTTCACTATATTGACAAAGAAATGATGAAGAAATTGATAAGTACTAAAATAAGACCTAGATTGGAATATGCAGGAGTTGTGTGGACCCCCCATAAAGAGAAACACATAAGGAAATTGGAGAGACTACAAAAAATGGCTACAAGAATGGTTCCAGAATTTAAAGGGATGACATATGAGGAGAGACTAAAAGCTGTGGATCTACCAACCCTGGAATAGAGGAGAGAGAGAGGGGATCTGATACAAGTTTATAAATTGATTAACGGAATGGATTAAGTGGATAATGAGAAACTAATCCTGAGAGAAGAATATGACATTAGAAGCACAAGATCGCATAGTAAGAAACTGAGGAAGGGAAAATGTCTGAGAGATGTTAAAAAATATAGTTTCCCGCAAAGATATGTTGAGACTTGGAACAGTTTGAGTGAGGAAGTGGTGTCAGCAACGAGTGTGCATAGTTTTAAAGAGAAATTGGATAAGTGTAGATGTGGAGACGGGGCCACACGAGCATAAAGCCCAGGCCCTGTAAAACTACAACTAGGTAAATACAACTAGGTAAATACACACACACACACACATAGACTTGTGTCACTTACAAACATTATAGGAAAGTTATGTGAAATAATTATCAAAGAAAAATGGGTTAAACATCTGGAAGAAGAACAAGTGATATCAAACAGATAATTTGGGTTCAGGACATGATGGTCATGTTTGTCAAACTTATTAAGCTTCTACTCGTGAATAATAGAAGGAGTGGAAAGAAGAGATGGATGGGTGGACATAGTATACCTGGACATAAAAAAGGCTTTTGATAAAGTCCCTCGTGGAAGACTACTTTGGAAACTAGAGAACATAGGAGGACTGTGAGTAATTTTGTTAGAATGGAGAAGGGATTATTTGAAGGACAGGGAGATGAAAACTGTGATCAGAGATACATGATCATTTTGGGGTAAAGTAACAAGTGGAGTGCCACAAGGGTCAGTGTTAGCTCACATTATGTTTCAGATTTAAGTAAATGACATTCACAATGGGATAAACAGTTACATTAATTTATTTGCTGATGATGCAAAGCTGCTAAGAGTTATCAAAACCGGGGAGGACTGTATGCTGTTACAGGAAGATATAAACAAGATAATTATATGAGTGGAATAAGAAGTGGTAATTGGTGTTCAATGCCAAGAAATGTCACGTAATGGAACTATGAAAGAGTAAGAGAAGACCAATATGGAACTATTTGATGAGAGAGGAACAAATAATGAAGACTAAAGAGGAAAAAGATCTGGGAGTGATTATACAGGAAAATCTGAACACCAAAAAGCACATAAACATATAAAATGTTGACTAATATAAGAGTGGCATTTCAATTCATGGACAAAGATGTGATGAAAAAAATCATCACAAGCATGATATGTCCAAAGCTGGAATTTGCAGTTCTAAAAAGATATAAGAAGATTCAAAAGGATACAGAAGATTGCTACAAAGATAGTGCCAGAACTAAAAGACCTAACATATGAAGAACGGCTAAAGGAAATGGGACTACCAAGCTTACAAGATAGAAAAGAACAAGGAGTCCTAATAACAATGTACAAAATAGTCACTTTCTTTCTGCCTTGTGTTAGAAGAAGACAAGAGGTTATGTAAAGAAGATCAGGATGAGGCAGTGTGTGAAGGATATTGGAAAATACTGTTTTCCACACAGAAAGGTGGAGAAGTGGAATGCATTGAATAATGAAGTTGTTACAGCACATAATGTGCATAACTTAAAGGAAAAATTAGATAAATGGAAACATGGAGAAAGGATATCATGAGCCCACTGTACAATACAACTAGGTAAATACAACTAGATAAAAACACCTTGGACCTAACATATGAAGAATGGCTGAAGGAAATGGGACTACCAACCTTACAAGATAGAAGAGAACGAGGGTACTTAATAACAATGTACAAGATAGTCAATGGCATTGAAAAGATAGACAAGGAAGGCCTGGTGCTGGTGACAGAAGAAGATAGAAGGACAAGAGGACATGTAAAGAAGATTAGGATGAGGCAGTGAATGAAGGATATTGGAAAATACAGTTTTCCACACAGAACGGTGGAGAAGTGGAATGCATTGAATAATGAAGTTGTTATAGCACATAATGTGCATAACTTTAAGGAAAAATTAGATAAATGGAGACATGGAGACAGGACACTATGAGCCCCACTTGAACCCTGTACAATACAACTAGGTAAATACACACAGGTGTGCGTATGTAATGTAATGGTTGCATACACTCAGTGCAGTGGCTAGCATGCTTGACTCACAATTGAGAAGGCTCTGGTTGAAGTCCTAGTTGTGGTAAGGCAAATGAAGAAGACTTTTAACATGTAGTCCCTGTTTACTTGGCAACAAGTAATATAGGATGTAACCCAAGGGGTTGTGGCCTTCCGGTGCCAGTAAGTGGTATGTGAATGGTTTCAATTCTACCCAAAGATCAGTCAGTATGAGCTCTGAACTCTTTATGTAGGGAAATAACTGGCTGCATGACCAACAGACAATCATAATTGAGTGACTCATGCACACACATTCATTCCATTAAAAAACTAATCTGGATAAGAGTAGAGAGAATGACTGGGTAACATAGGATTTGCTCCAGTCTGTCATAGTACAGTTAGTTAGCAACAACACTAATGACTGTGGGCTTGGCAGACTCTGTGGCTGTGTTTGGGTTGTCCTCCTTTGCCTCTGTGGCCTCCCCAGCACCCCACTACCCATATCCTACTTAGGTCACCCTGCCTTGTCTTCACCCAGAGTATGGAGTGCTTGTGCATCACTTGTGTGCATTATGTCCTATACAATATATTTTGGTTATGTATATTTCCTTTAAGTTTACTTGTACAGGGGTTCTTTTCTTGATTTTCCTGTCAAGCCATCCATCACAGTGATTGTTGCTACCCTCTCTGCTCTGAACTGCATCACTTAACTTATTGCATCTAAAACCAGACCCAGGCAGGAATGCCTCAATGTAGCATTGACAGTGACTTATCTTTAATGGCTTATATGTGTCCAGCAATTTCCTTGGCAAAGTATTTCAGCAAAGTTGTCATAACACTAATATGTGAGTATTATGGTATGGTTTTCTTTTTTTTTTCTAACTCAAGTTGTTGATCTAGATTCTTTTACAGAGTACATATAGTAGCTATACATAAGCCGCAGTTTTAGTTATGTGTTCCTAGAGAATACCTCCTTTAGTCGGATTAGTGCAGGTTTTGATGCGGGGAGAAGGAATGGAAGTCTACTGAACTGCAGCAAAATTTTTTACACTACCTGCAGCTGTCATTTTCTATTACATAACTCCATATCTTGCATTACTAATGAGGATGTGTACATATGTTAATATATGTTGGTCTGCATTATGTAACTCATCACATTCTACTAAGTTATGATTACTTTGAAAATTATTGATTCTCCATGGAAAAAAAAAAAATATGTTCTTAATGCATCCTTCTTCCTATTATATATATATATATATATATATATATATATATATATATATATATATATATATATATATATATATATATATATATATATATATATATATATATATATATATATATTCATAGTTTATTTTCCATTATATTTTCCCAGAACCCATTAAACCTTTTACTGAGTAGAATTTAGAGCCCATTCAATTACATGTAGTATGTAAATTTGCAGAGGCAGTTTTCCTCTCTGTATGGTGTCTGAAATCTTGTCCTCACCTTGCCCACTAACGCAACATAGCTGACAGTACTGCTTTGTATTCCTCACCACTCGTTGTGTTGGTGTCATGATTGCCTCCACAGGTGTCTGCCATATTGAAGGAAAGTTGGAAGATAATCTGCAGCTTGCTATTACTATCATTATTGTTATTATAATTATATTACATCATTATTACATGTTATTGTTATTATTGTTTTTAAGTGTGCTGCTTGTTCTTGAATTATTTGCACTATTTATTGAGTGAAGTTTTGATGCACACACACCTAAAAGGATGGAATGCATATTTTCAGTCTTGCCAAAACAGTTGGCTGCCATCACTTCAAGTTTTATTTGCACATTGTTATTCTTCATTATTGTACTGTTTATCTTTCAAAATTTACGTGTAGTTTGATTTTTTCAGCTTTGATTATATTGAGGTATATTTATTCTTGAGAAAGCCATGTTGTAATAGTTTTCTTTCTAATTCAATATTCTTTCTGAAGCACAAGTCTTAAAGGAAAGCATTTCAGTACATACATACATTTCCAGCTGCAATGGTAATGTGAAAGTTTATTTTATAAGATTTTGTAATAATGCTTTCTGTATTATAAGTAATGTATGCTTGTATTAGATTACTTCATTATCATCCTTTATTAAATTTGTGTTTGTAACTAAATTTCTCTAGGATTTTTATGAAGATTCTAGTAACATTTTAAGTTTTATATAATTTCAGTAGCAGTTCTATCATCTTTTTGACTAAACCTCTCTTTCTGTACCATTATAGCAGCAGCACCATTATTCACACTAAGTCAGGCCCTCCTACACTCTTCACAGCAGGGAGGAGGCTATGATGAAGTGGAGGAGTATTCTTCCGAGCCACCTCCAGACCTGCCACCACCACCACCAGCAATCACAACCACCACAGCCCCTCCCGCTGCTGTGCCGCCCGCCTTCTCTCTGCCAGTAGAGACCAATCAGCTCCATCGTGAGTGATTGGCTTGATGTATGCAACCTCAAGTATCTTTTATTTGATTAATTTATATAAAAACTTGCAGATATGAAGCCTTTTTAATCAGAACTATCAATACACATGAAAATGAAGGGGCTGTTCTTTGCCTTAACAATTGCATCTCATCGTTTACTAATCATTATTTAGACAAAATTCTATACATATCAAGCCCATTTAATATGTAGCTGTTCACACCACTTAGAATTAAGAGACTTTTTAATTTTATCTTTTTCATACTATTTAGGAAAACCCTGACACATTCCTCTCCACCACTGAAATGCTACATTTAAACACCCTCATACCTTGTTAGATCCCATTTATACCACTGAAATACCAGTCACTACAGTATGCCACTTAGATACTCTTGTCGGTGGCATAGTGGATAAGGTGGTGAGCGTGGGATCGGGCAGATGTCCACGTGTAGGTTCGAATCCCACCACGTACAGCCTTAAAACACTTTGTCATTTGTCATGTCACCATGATACCCAGGTTCTAGGTGGTTACACCCAAGATGAGCTTGGGTGGTGATATGGGCCCTAATATGGGTACCACTATAAATAAAATTGCCTGCGCCACTAATGGGCGGAAGCTGAACAGCGCTTCCCATACACTCTTCAAGTGTGCCTACAGGCGCTATAGGCCTTACTGTAAAAAAAAAAAAAAAAAAAAAACTTAGATATCTGTATCACACCTCTCTGTACCAATAAAATTCCCCTTTCAGATCTCTTCTTAACCACTACTACACAATTAATTCATGAGGACAAATTTTTTCTTATCTCTTTTATAATATAACTTTATCATACTTGAATTTATTACTTTTAGTCTTATGAAGATTACTGAACTTTGTTATATGCTTTATGTTACTCAAACACTCCTCTTAGATCCCTTCTTCCTCAGTCCTGTCATGATAACTAGCCCTTGTCATATTCTTTATCCCACTCAAACATAACTTTCAGATTTCTGTTTCTTCCCCACCACTACAGAGGGAGACTTTTGCCGTGCTGTATATGACTATGAAGCAACATGTAATGAGGAGATTACATTTTGTGAAGGTCAGATTATACGCATTCTGAAGAGGACAGTGCACGATGTAGATGACGGCTGGTGGGAGGGGGAGGTTGATGGCCAGGTGGGACTGTTTCCTTCCCTCGTGGTGGAGGAATGCCGCTCTGATGGAGAACCACTGACTCCTGATGTAAGTGTGTGGTTGACCTCTCTGACATCCTCATGCATTCCTGTCATTGTTCTTCCTCTCCCCTCCTTTCTTGTTCCTTGATTGATCTCTGTTTTTTCTTGCATTTTCTCCTCTCCTTTACTTTTCTTTTCTTATTTCATATCCATATTTCTTCGTTTTTATCCCTTGTTTCTCATTTTTTTCCATATTCTCTTTTCTTTACCTTTTCCTTTTCCTTCCCATCTCCTTCCTTTCTTATTCTTAGTTTCCTTTTTTCCTTAATTTTCTATTCTTGCTTTATTTTTTTTTCTACATCATCAATACCCTCTTATTTTTCCTAGCTTATTTTCTGCTCTTTTCTTTTTTCATTCTTTTTTCTTAAAAAGAATGACCTTCTTTCCTCCTTATTATCTTTTTACTCTTCTCTTTTCTCCTTATTTTGTTAAGATATTTTTTGTTACCTTTCATGAATTTTTTCCTGTATTTTTTTTCTTCCTTATTTATTTGCATACCTTTTCATCATTTTTTTTTACCTCCTTTTTCCTTTGCTTTATTGACTTTTTTTCTCTCAATTTCCTTTCTTTCTTTTATACCATGCACAAGTGGCATTCATTTACTCTAAACTTCTCCTAACCTTTCTCTTATCTTTAGTTATCCCTGGTACTATGGGTCCTTTTCCCTCACTTCAGCTTCAGTAACGACAGAAACCTCTCTTAAGCTTCCTTCAATCCCAGCACGTCCTCCTCCTTGCCCTTCTCCTTCACTGCCTTCTCCTTTCAACTGTTAGATTATGAAATGTTTTCTTGTATTTCATTTCTGTCTCTGCATATGTATTATAGGTCTAATTTTGTTGTGCTCAGTTAACCAGTGCTTTGTGCATTGCTTTGAGTGTGTGTGTGTATGTGTGTGTGTGTGTGTGTGTGTGTGTGTGTGTGTGTGTGTGTGTGTGTGTGTGTGTGTGTGTGTGTGTTCATGATTCATGATCTGTGTCTAAAAAATCAATGTGACTTAACTTTCAATCAGTTGTTTACATAATTTATATATATGGATGCAGGCAAAAGTAGATGCATTTCTATAATTTCTTCCTCTCTAGGAATAAACTTTTCCTGTGGTTTCATCTTGAATCATCTATTGTTATCATTATTATTATCATTATCATTATTATTTTCCATCATTATGTGCATCTGGGATTGACATGGTTGAGAGCATGAATGATATGTGTATGAGTGTGTAGTGCTTTATCTGGGCCATCCTGTGTGGGATTGTTGGTCTATTAAAACGATGGAAGG
Source organism: Portunus trituberculatus (assembly GCF_017591435.1). Classification (NCBI taxonomy): domain Eukaryota; kingdom Metazoa; phylum Arthropoda; class Malacostraca; order Decapoda; family Portunidae; genus Portunus; species Portunus trituberculatus. The sequence goes on from NC_059297.1 coordinate 12,542,382, forward strand.
ATATAATATATAATTATAATTACAGTGGTTTCTTTGCTTAGAGGAAATGGGAGATGAATGATTGGTAAAGAAGATAAATGGGTGTGATATAATAGGTATAAGATTTAGGAGAAGACAGATGGATAGTGTAAAGAAATTTTGGAGGCTAAGAAAGAGCAGCTATACATCCATGAAATTATGAAGAAGAAAATTGTGTGAAGAAATGCCTGTAGATTAAGGAAGAGCAGCTATACATGATTGAGGATTGCAGAAATCAGTTTGAATGCACTGAAGGAGATATAGCATAAAGGACCTTGATTGGAAATTTTCCCTATGGTTAGTTTAGATTAAAAAATGGGAAGTTTTTCAGTCAGTCCCAGAGATACCCAGGTGACACTGTTTCTATGTACAGTAAGTCCTCGTTATACGGTACAAATGCATTCCAGAAAACCTTACTGTAAATTGAAATTACCGTATACCGAACCCATTATAACATGTAATAATAAGGAATGCGTTCCAGCACGTCAAAAGTCACCCCTACAGAAATTAAAATACACGAAAATAGTCATTAAAAAAATGTAAAGTACTGCACAAAAGAAATAAACAGAAAATGTTTTTATTTACCGTTCACTCGCCATGTATTCTATCAGATGATGTCCCTCCCAAGGCTAAGGGACAGTAGGGATTTCAGCCCTTACTCATCTTCCGCTGAGTGGGCAGACAAGGATAAGACTGTTGGAAGCAGATGTGGAAGGGCCAGCTGTAGCAGAGTCATGGATATGGAGGACTGTTTGTTTTTTCTTGTTTTTTCATCATAGATTTCTTGATAAATCTTGACACTTTTCTTTACGTCATGAGCCATTATGCTACTTCTGGCAGGATTTGGGTCACGTTCCTTCAGGGTTTGCAAAGCTTTTTCGATATCACCGAGACATTCTCTAAGAGTTTTGATGTCCAGGCCACGCACAGGTTCTTCTTCCTCGTCTCCCTCCTTTTCTGCCTCCTATGATGCCTTGTCTAGCTCTATAAGTTCATCATTTGAGAGAGATTCAGCATGGCTTTCCAAAAAGATCTTGAACATCATGAACTTCATCGAAGTCAGCCCTATGGCACAGATTTACTATGTTATTTCTGATTGCACTGATGTCGTCTTCGGCGAAGCTTGGGAAGTCATGCATGCATTCTAGCCATACTTTATCCCACTCCAAGTTCATGGTAGACGTCTTCACTTTGTCCCAAGATGACTTGAGGTTATCTAAGGCATGCTTGATGTTATACGACTTCCACCATTCTCTGATAGTGGGCTTGCCAGATCCATCTGTGCCCTTTATCAGTTGCTGCATGGCTTGCCGCTGGTAGTAGGCTTTAAGTGTTTGCCATGATTATTATGAATATATTTGTGCTTACAATAGACCCTTTGATATTCCATTCCATTTATTCATCTAATAAGTAATGCAGTTAAAAAAAGGGGGGGAAGGGGAAGAGATATAACAGGCTTCAAGGGTGGTCAAGTTAAAGTCAGTACTGTGAGTGGCAAGAGGGAGGTGTGGCATGGATGACGTCATCATCCCTGTTCCCCCGCGCTGGGCCCTCTCGGATGACAAAAGCGGATACCGTATCTGTGAATTTTACTTACCATATATCGAATCGAGGGTAGTAATTTTGAAATACCGTAACTGTGAATTTACTGGATAAAGAACTACCGTATAATGAGGACTTACTGTACCTGGATAGATATTATGGTTAATGACACACCCTGAGGAATATAGTGCTTTTCACAGTCAGGCTGGAAAGAAATAGCCTTTGTGTTCTTTGCAAACAGGTAACTAAAGGAAATTGAATAGACTAGGAACTTTTTTTCAGTACTCATTCCAGCATTGAGATAAACTGAGGTGTGGGATCTGCTCCTGATATTCAGATAGATAGAAAACTCTTACCATAGAAAGATGGGAAGAAAGCAGTCTTTGTGCTCTATGTGTATTGTAAAAGGAAGATTAGAAGTGAAGTTAATGAACTGGGAACAACTTATTATCTACATGTTTTCCTATTAAGTTGTGTATTATTATTTCATGATATATATATATATATATATATATATATATATATATATATATATATATATATATATATATATATATATATATATATATATATATATATATATATATATATATATATATATATATATATATATATATATATATATATATATATATTTGTATTCAAGTGCTTCATGTGATTCAAGTGTTAAGGTGATAGCTTTGTATGTGTGTATTCACCTAGTTGTATTCACCTAGTTGTAATTTTACAGGGCCTGGGTATCATACTCGTGTGGCCCCGTCTCCATATCTACACACATCCAACTTTCCTTTAAAACTATGCACACTCCTCGCTGACACCACCTCCTCACTCAAACTATTCCACACCTCCACACATCTCTGTAGGAAACTATATTTCTTCACATCCTTCAAGCACATTCCCTTGGCTATCTTTTTACTATGCAATCTTGTAGTTCTATTTAAATTTACCTCTCTCAACATCATTTGTTCATTATCCACTTCATCCAAACCATTCAACAGTTTATAAACCTGTATTAAATCTCCTCTTTCTCTTTTTTGTTCCAAGGTAAGCAAATTCATTTCTTTTAATCTCTTCTCATAGGTTATTTCTGCCAATTCCGGTACCATTTTTGTTGCCATTCTCTGCAATCTCTCCAACTTCCTTATATGCTTCTTTTTATAAGGGGACCAAATCACCCCAGCATATTCCAATCTTGGTCTAATTAACGTACTAATTAATTTGTGTGTGTGTGTGAGTGTGTGTGTGTGTGTGTGTGTGTGTGTGTGTGTGTGTGTGTGTGTGTGTGTGTGTGTGTACGTACATGTGTAACTATGTTGTTTAATATGGTGTTGCTCCTAATGTGCTTTATAGCTACTTCAAGTGCTAATATGCAGTCTAACCCTCCCCCCCATTCACCCTCTCTCTCTCTCTCTCTCTCTCTCTCTCTCTCTCTCTCTCTCTCTCTCTCTCTCTCTCTCTCTCTCTCTCTCTCTCTCTCTCTCTCTCACACACACACACACACACACACACACACACACACACACACACACACACACCTGGTAGCTCAGTGGTTAGAGCGCTGGCTTCACAAGCCAGAGGACCGGGGTTCGATTCCCCGGCTGGGTGGAGATATTTGGGTGTGTCCCCTTGCACGTGTAGCCCCTGTTCACCTAGCAGTGAGTAGGTATGGGATGTAAATCGAGGAGTTGTGACCTTGTTGTCCCGGTGTGTGGTGTGTGCTTGGTCTCAGGCCTATCCGAAGATCGGAAATAATGAGCTCTGAGCTCGTTCCATGGGGTAGCGCTTGGCTGTTTCGTCAGAGATTGTAGCAGATCAAACAGTGAAACACACACACACACATGGATGACATTAAGATACCTAAAAAGAAGTTATATAAAATGTTGGAGGAACTTAAAGATGATAAAGCAATGGGACCAGATGAAGTTTCAAGCAAATTATTGAAGGAATGTAGAGAAGAATTGATAGATCCATTATATGATATTATAAGGTACTCATTAGAAACCGGGGAAGTACCGGTAGAGTGGAAAAGAGCTGAAGTGGTGCCCATTTATAAGGGAGGCAGTAAGGAAGAGCCTCTTAACTATAGACCTGTGTCTTTAACAAGTGTGGTCGATAAGATTTGTGAGAGGGTGATAAAGAAATATTGGATATGGTTCCTGGAGGATCATAAGTTATTATCAGATCATCAATTTGGCTTTAGGAAAGGGAGGTCATGTGTAACAAATCTACTGAGCTTTTATTCGAGAGTGGTTGACAAAATACAAGAGAGAGAGGGATGGATGGATTTAAAAAAAGCTTTTGACAAGGTACCTCACATGAGACTGCTTTGAAAATTAGAGATTTATGGAGGACTGAAGGGAAAAGTGTTAAAGTGGATGGAAAACTACTTGAGCTGGAGGGAGATGAGAACGGTAATAAGGGATGCAAAGTCGGACTGGTTGGTGGTGGAGAGTGGAGTCCCACAAGGTTCAGTGCTGGCACCAATACTTTTCCTTCTCTTTATTAATGATATGCCAGAGGGAGTAAACAGTTATATTAATTTGTTTGCGGATGATGCGAAGTTGTGTAGGTGTGTGAAGAGTGAAGAAGATTGTGAAATTTTACAGGCAGATCTGGATAGGATTTGGGAGTGGAGCAAGAGGTGGGAGATGGAATTTAATCTGAGCAAAAGTCATGTAATGGAGATGGGGAAGAGTGGAAGGCGGCCAAGAGGGTCATATAAGATGGGTGAAAGTATAGTGTTGAAAAAGGTGAAAAAGGAAAAGGATTTGGGAGTGATAATACAAGACCATGGGCAGTTTGAGGCTCATATTGACAAGATGTTTGGAGAAACATATAGTTTGATTAGTATTATTGGATAAGCCTTTCATTATATGGATAAAGATATGATGAAGAAATTAATTAGTACGGTAATTAGACCAAGATTGGAATATGCTGGGGTGGTTTGGTCCCCTTATAAAAAGAAGCATATAAGGAAGTTAGAGAGATTACAGAGAATGGCAACAAAAATAGTTCCGGAATTGGCAGAAATGACCTATGAGGAGAGGGTCATATAAGATGGGTGAAAGAGTAGTGTTGAAAAGGGTGAAAAAGGAAAAGGATTTGGGAGTGATAATACAAGACCATGGGCAGTTTGAGGCTCATATTGACAAGATGTTTGGAGAAACATATAGTTTGATTAGTAATATTGGATTAGCCTTTCATTATATGGATAAAGATATGATGAAGAAATTAATTAGTACGGTAATTAGACCAAGATTGGAATATGCTGGGGTGGTTTGGTCCCCTTATAAAAAGAAGCATATAAGGAAGTTAGAGAGATTGCAGAGAATGGCAACAAAAATAGTTCCGGAATTGGCAGAAATGACCTATGAGGAGAGGGTCATATAAGATGGGTGAAAGAGTAGTGTTGAAAAAGGTGAAAAAGGAAAAGGATTTGGGAGTGATAATACAAGACCATGGGCAGTTTGAGGCTCATATTGACAAGATGTTTGGAGAAACATATAGTTTGATTAGTAATATTGGATTAGCCTTTCATTATATGGATAAAGATATGATGAAGAAATTAATTAGTACGGTAATTAGACCAAGATTGGAATATGCTGGGGTGGTTTGGTCCCCTTATAAAAAGAAGCATATAAGGAAGTTAGAGAGATTGCAGAGAATGGCAACAAAAATAGTTCCGGAATTGGCAGAAATGACCTATGAGGAGAGATTAAAAGAAATTAATTTGCTTACCTTGGAACAAAGAAAAGAAAGAGGGGATTTAATACAGGTTTATAAACTGTTGAACGGTTTGGATGAAGTGGATAATGAGCAAATGATGTTGAGAGAGGAAAATTTAAATAGAACTACGAGATCGCATAGTAAAAGATAGCCAAGGGAATATGCTTGAAGGGTGTGAAGAAATATAGTTTTCCACAGAGATGTGTGGAGGTGTGGAATAGTTTGAGTGAGGAGGTGGTGTCAGCGAGGAGTGTGCATAGTTTTAAAGGAAAGTTGGATGTGTGTAGATATGGAGACGGGGCCACACGAGTATGATACCCAGGCCCTGTAAAATTACAACTAGGTGAATACAACTAGGTGAATACACACACACACACACACACACACACACACACACACACACACTCGGTAGCTCAGTGGTTAGAGCGCTGGCTTCACAAGCCAGAGGACTGGGGTTCAATTCTCCGGCCGGGTGGAGATATTTGGGTGTGTCTCCTTTCACATGTAGCCCCTGTTCACCTAGCAGTGAGTAGGTACGGGATGTAAATCGAGGAGTTGTGAACTTGTGACCGTGTTGTCTCGGTGTGTGGTGTGTGCCTGGTCTCAGGCCTATCCGAAGATCGGAAATAATGAGCTCTGAGCTCGTTCCATAGGGTAACGTCTGGCTGTCTCGTCAGAGACTGCAGCAGATCAAACAGTGAAACACACACACACACACACACACACACACACACACACACACACACACACACACACACACACACACACACACACACACTAGGCTGGCAAAGGTATCCCATCTCACTCATATCCCATCCAAGCATGCCCATATGTGTTTGTGTCACCCTTCCTTGTCACTCAGCACAGAGGTTATAAGCCAATACTCTAAAATATTTCTGTGCTGCACATCCATTATTTTCAAGACTTTAGCTGAAGCTTCATGGGTTTTCAAGGGTGATTTTTTCTTTTAAGTTTTAGTAACATCAACAAGATTTATAGATTATTAAAGGGTATCTATGTGTTCTTTGAAAGATATTCATGGTGAGAAAGCAAAGTGTTTCTGAATAAGGGCTGCAGACTTAACCTCTTACACCACAACTTGTATCCTTGTCCCTCTCAGCTAGTCAACAAAGAAAGTGAAATAGGGAATACACATATAGTAAAAGAGTAGGAAGCATAAGGAATGTTAGTTTTATATAGCAGTACTATTACTTTAGTTATTCCCATATATGAGAGGGATTGTAATGGTACTGAAGTGTAAGGACTCTTTTATCTAGATATCAAATTTGAATATCATTGAAGTGGAAAGGGGTGCTATTTTCATATTTTTTTATTGATGTTTCATATTAGACTTCAGTTTTATAAATTATAGAGATTCTAAGTTCCAGTAGCAGCTAGAGTGAAGGATCTCTTGAAGTTAGTCATGGAATGAGGCTCAACTTACAGCCAGCATATAGACTGTTTAGTGTTTTTTCTTCCCTTCTGAAACATCACAGAAACACTGAATAAAAAAAATATTGGAAGGAATTGGTTTCAGATTAGTAGCTAAATGGAACAGATTGTCAGGTTGCTATTAGTAAATCATTAAGAAGCTTTAAAAGATTAGGCAAATGTAAAGATAAAGATGGTAGATAGAAATAGGTAGGTAAGTTATTTTAATACAGGAACTGACACATGTAGGTGTGACAAATTCTTATTATTTGATTGGTAATTTTAAGAGGAGCAATATGCACAGTACTTTTG